>NC_041385.1:137049930-137096441 GCF_002162155.2 Triticum dicoccoides
GAGAGAGAGAGAGAGGGAGGGAGAGGGGTAGAGTGCTGGATGGGTGATGGAGTTGCTTCTTAAAGATGGTGGGAGAGGCCTACTAGAAAAACTGACGGTAGAACTACAATTTTATCAATAAGAGTGGGGATGTGTTTCTGTGTGTGCCTGTGCGTGATAGATCTGCCAGGACGCATGCGTGGATGATAAAGGGGAACCATGTGTTTGGTAAGCAAACCTAACTAGATCGGTAGATCAATTGTTGTTTGTCGGAGGAAGGGAGAGACATAACTAATGAGGTAGATCGATCGACACGTGGGGAAAAACGAGTTATAAGGACCTAGCTAGCTATATGTATAACGGGAGATCGGTCGGTGTACATCCATTTTTTACAGGCAAATAAGGCCCAACGAAATGGATAGACAGAGAGAATGGAGCTAGGAGGTGGTGCCAGAGGCCGACCTACTAGCTAGATAGGGGGAGGAGTGTGCGGTTGTGAGATTGATGAAAAGAGGGGCGAGAGTTTACATGTGTGTGGGACCGTATGAGAGACATGAGGCATGGACACAGAAATGAGGAGATGGAAGGTGCATGTGTTTGTTGTAGGCAGACATCGCTGGAGAGGGTTATCGATCGGTGTGTGTCGGAAAGGAGTTGTGGAGACTTTGGGAGAATGACCTAAAGAAACAAAATGAATGTGCGCGATGGATAGAATGCTGAGGGAGGGGGAGAGCGAGGAGGGCGTGTGCATGCACGAGAGAAAGTTAGTGCTAGCTACAAAGGTTAGAGGATTGTGTTGGTGTAAGAGACTAACAAAGATCATAATTTGATATGAAAGTGGATTCATATATTTGAATAGGAGATCATAGTTTTATAAACATATGCATGCATGAATATAGCGGATACGCGTGTTGTGGTTTTGCACATGTTATACCATAATGTGATAGTACATGGCATTTGCAACTCGCAGTTAAATGTCGAACAATCTAAACCATACTATGCATCGAAAAATGCCACATTTTATTTGAATTTGTGATAATGTGTGGTGTTTGCAGCTTACAGCTAAATATGAAACAATCTAAACAATACTATATATCAAACGATCTCACATTTTATTTGAATTTGTCGTAATGTGTGGTGTTTGCAACTCACATCTAAATACTTGTAGGCGTAGGGGGCGGGGCACCATACATTATGTGACAAACACATTATACATATGAGACATGTGTTAGATTATGATGATCTAGCTAGAGCTTGAAATGTACTGTGATTTTAAATCAACATAAAGTGGATTCAAAAAAATCGAGTTCGAGTTCATATAGTACACATAGTTCATATCTAACTCGAGAGTAATCATGCGGTGTGCTGTGAAGATAATACGCAAACAATGGTTTAACTTGACAATAATGATGATTGTGGGTCTTATTAAAATAGAGAAACGAATTCAAATGGTTTGACTTCACAACAATCATTATTGTAGATATTATTCAAATAGAAAAACGAATTCAAATTTAGTTCATATTAAAGCGGTAGTATATACATTTGGACTGCACTAAAATGTTCATTTGAGTAGCAGGTTGCATGAATTATACACGTAGCAAAACATTTTAATGAACATAACATGAATTCAAAGTTCTGAATGACATTTGTAGTGCGAATTGATTTGGTACAGTAAACAGGACTAGACTCTCTTGTGTGCTGCGAATTGATTTCTTTTTGTTTTTTCATCGACGGAACTGCGAATTGATTTGGTACAATACACGTTAGGCTTGTCCGGAAGTTTCAACCCGCGCCTTGTTACCCCGAAATATTTAAGATATATCTTTGTGTTGTTGTGCTCCGACAACTCCCTCCATCTCAACCCATGCCTTGCTATTGCAAAATTACAACGCGCGAAAATTCCCACCTCCTATGAAATCTCGACACGCGAAATTCCCGTGATACCCCAGAACCGAAAGAACCGCCTAGCTCAAATCGGCGGGGGTACTTTCGTAACTTAGCCCACATTTCAGACAAGCGCGTCCCTAAGACATGGTTCCCCACTCCCATCCCATCCGCCCACCCATTCGTACACCGAGGCCGCGAAAACCCGTGAAGCCCCACACCCTCCTTCGTCCGCCACCCAGCCGGAGCCTCTTCCCCGACGACGTCGCCCACAACAATAGCTGAACATCCCTCATCCATCGTACCAGATGAGGATCCGTCGTCGATCTCGTCATCCTGCCGGTTCAGCCACCCCGTCCTCCACCTCCAAGGAGCGGCCCCGACGTTCCCCTCTTCTTTTGCTCCACGCCGTCTTGAACTGCACCACCGGAAGAGCATCATCATCAC
The DNA here is from genome assembly GCF_002162155.2 of Triticum dicoccoides. Taxonomy (NCBI): domain Eukaryota; kingdom Viridiplantae; phylum Streptophyta; class Magnoliopsida; order Poales; family Poaceae; genus Triticum; species Triticum dicoccoides. The sequence goes on from NC_041385.1 coordinate 137,052,241, forward strand.
CGTTCCTTGGATGAAGCCGAGGCCTAATTGCCGCATTTTCTTCTTGGTTCGATCTCACGGTGCTACCGGTGCTCGGTCCCGAGCCAACATGGTGTGGCTCCATCCATGGCGGCGTTGCCGGCCACTTCCTCCATGATGTTGCTCCCTCAGCGGCGACGTCCACATCAGTAGGGGCTGCTGCTGCTTTAGCTGTCGCTCGCGCTGCTGCTCTGCTCTTGCTCTCGGTCGTCTGTTTGGTCTGCTCTTGCTCTCGGTCGTCTGTTTGGTCTGCTCTTGCTATTGCTTTTGCTCTTGCTCGCGCTGCTGATCTCGCTCTTGATCTTGCTTGCGATGCTACATGACCAGCTGCCCCGGCTCTCGCACGCGCTGCGGGTGCTGCTACTGCTTTTCTGCAACTAGTGCGTTTAGTTTTGACAGTAAAATTCAGTTTCGATAGCAAAATTAAGTGACAGTCAAGTTCAGTTTTGACAATTAAATTCAGTTTCGACAGTTAAGTTCAGAGATGAGTGGTTGATGTATTATACATCTAGCACTTTGTGGTTATGTTTTTTACGTCATCTATTGGAGATGCTATTAGAATTCCACTCAGGTTAACATTGTCTCTCCTGTCCTGCTTTAGCTCAACATCGTATAACTCACCGGAGCTGCTCCAATGACGAACCCCTCCATCACAGTGGAGCAGTACCCCAGGCTCCATCTCAAGATGCCTAAGATCTTCTTCCCCTCTTCCGACAGCCAAGTCAGCCAGGTCATCCTCACCGACCAACCCAATCATGCCGAGATCGACATGGCTTCGCCAAAGAGGTTGTACACTTGTTGCATCTCTTTTTCACTCTACATGTTATATATATTGTCCACTGAGCACACGCGGTAACTGAAATACGATTAGTTTCTCCTACTATATGACAAGCAGTGAGTGAGGGAGTCCTGGATTAGGGGGTATCCGAACAACCCGACTATGTACAACGTCCGTACTATTGAAGCCTGAAGATACAAGACTCAAGACTTCGACCCGTGTCCGGATGGGACTCTCCTTTGCGTGGAAGGCAAGCTTAGCGATCCGGATATTATATTTCCTTCCTTGTAACCTACTCCATGTAAACCCTAGCCCTCTCCGATGTCTATATAAACCGGAGAGGTTGGTCCTTAGAAGGCCGATCACAATTACAATCATACCATCATAGGCTAGCTCTTAGGGTTTAGCCTCTATGATATCGTGGTAGATCTACTCTTGTACTACCCATATCATCAATATTAATCAAGCATGAAGTAGGGTTTTACCTCCATCGAGAGGGCCCGAACCTGGGTAAACATCTGTGTCCCTTGCTTCCTGTTACCATCAGCCTTGACGCATAGATCGGGACCCCCTACCTGAGATCCGCCGGTTTTGACACCGACATTGGTGCTTTCATTGAGAGTTCCTCTGTGTCGTCGCTGTCGGGCTCGATGGCTCCTTCAATCATCATCAACGACACTATCCAGGGTGAAACTTTCCTCCCCGGACAGATCTTCGTGTTCAGTGGCTTCGCACTGCGGGCCAATTCGCTTGGCCACCTGGAGCAGATCGATAGTTGTGCCCTCGGCCACCAGGTCAGGTTCGGAAACTTGAACTACACAGCGGATATTCGCGGGGACTTGATCTTCCACGGATTCGGGCCAGCATCAGGAGCGCTGAACAGTCACGATGAGCACGGCTTAGACCTGCTGTCAGACGACGCTCGGGATATCACCCCGGCAGAAGCCTCGGATTTAAATCTGGGGCAGGTTGCGTTGCCTAAGGACGGAGAGCTGGACCCCGCCCCGCAGGCCGTACCCTCATCGGCGATGGAGCCGAACACAGGCCTCACTTCTGAGGGAGCCTGTGACTCCGGACCCCCGGATTCATATCCGGTTGTAGGTTCCAGTCAGCGCGACCCCGAGCCTGCGGAGCCTGGTTGGGCTCCGGTGATGGAGTTCACCACGGCGGATGTCTTTCAGCACTCGCCCTTTGGCGACATGCTGAACTTATTGAAGTCTCTCTCTTTGTCAGGAGACTCTGGGCCGAACTATGTCCGGCTTGAGTGGGAAGCAGACGACGACGGAATTCGTTGCCCACCCACCACCCACTTCATTGCCATGATCGATGATCTAACCGACGTGCTTGACTTTGACTCCGAAGACATCAACGGTATGGACGATGATGTAGGAGAATCACAGGAGCCACCGCTCGCAGGGCGGTGGACGGCCACCTCCTCATACGATATATATATGGTGGACACTCCGAAGGAAACCAATGGCGATGAGGCAACTGAGGATAACCCCTCGGTAATAAAAACAAATCATGGGCGTCGTCGGCGCCGCTCCAAGCCCCGCCACAGCAATACCGGCCCCGGAGACGCAAGCAACCCGGATGGTGCCGAAGAGGAACACAATCCTGATCAGCTTACCTTCAAGCTGGCTGGACTGGTCATGATGGGATACATGGAGAAGGACAACTATACACCCCCCCTCCGACGACGAGGTGAGCCTCGGCAATGACGAATTCGGCGTACTTGAAGATCCGGTGGAACAATTTCGCTTCAAGCGAAGGCTCATGGCCATGGCAAGGAGCCTGCAAAAGAGGCAAGAGCAGCTTAAAGCTGACCAAGATTTGCTAACGGATAGGTGGACCAAGGTACTGGCCACCGAAAGGCACGAACTCGACATCCCCAATAAAGAGCATACGTGGCCCAACTGGCTACCTCAACCCAAGCAGCAGAACCCAAGGCGCACACCCCAACGTCCTCACATCATTACGGTCCAAGATAGTAAGAAGGATACGCGAAGAGACACCCTCAAGCCTCGGTGCAATGGCAACAAATGCCAAGTCAAGGAAACTGGCACCAGGTCCAGCAAATACCAGTCCGGTCAACAGACAAAGAGCGGCTCAAGCCAATTCGGACCGAGCCACAGGCTTGGTCAACCTTGCGAAATTCATGGAACTCCTTGAAGGATGGCAAAGCACACCAATAGAAAATGCCGAATCCTCAAAACAAGGCAGTTGGTCGCAGGCCGGAAACAATGAGGAGAGGCGTCTAGTCAATAGAACCCCCCGCCCCAGAGCATAAAAATATGGCTGATCGCCCATAATCACATCAACCACAACAAGTCAATTGCAGTACCCGGTGACCTAGTAGAAGGACAAACTATGGCAGGAACATGCAGGTAGAAGGCAGTCCGGATCTGCTCTTGATCAACTCACAACCCCCTCCAGTCCAGCCATCACAGGTTCCGCCAAATAACACCTCTTTTTTATACATCATACTCATATACATGGACACATCATCCTACTACAATGCGTGGACTTAGAAAATACTTACCGGGCGTCGTTTATCGCCGACGCTTCTTTGCCGAAAATGACAGCCACGCTTTGCATTCGCCCAGTTACACCAGGGGCTTCACAGTACGGCAATAATGTCTGACCACCTTTTCGGCCGCTTGGCACCGTGAACTTATAGCACTATATGGATCTGCTCCGAATCATGTCTTGGGTCATTGGTTGGGTTTGCCCGGCTCCCATATTTTGGTACCTTACGTTCCGTTCTGTCGGCAAAGGTAGCGCTGGGAGAACTACTGCGATTGTGTCCCGGTTCAGCTGGATGAACGCCTCAGTAGAGAAAGCCGAAAACCGACCGTCATGATGAAGCGAGAGCCGGTCAGTTGTTCGAGAGGTTATAAAATCCCTAAAGATTTATTCCGCACAATGCCATCATAAATGCTGAGTGCGACAGATCGGTCTTTTGATCAGGCGCCAATAGAGCCCCTAGTTCGGCATTCCGAACACTAGGGGCTGCGCCAACCATACTTGAATTCGCGGAGAGCCAATAGAGCCCCTAGTTCGGCTAAGTGAGAGTAATAAAGCCTTATAGTCTGATTGCCTGGTTCGCGGAGAGAAACACCTCCTTAAAAGGACCCAACTATGGGATAAAGAGCGTTAAGATATATCCTGAACACCCCCATATTCCTTTTACGAGGGGGCAGAAGCAGACGACCGGCCAACTCTCAGGATTTGCGCACAATAAACAGCCGCACAGGAAGAACATATGTTCAAACAAAACAGGCAATATATAATAAAATGCCATTATCCCATATTACAAAAAGCGGCACAAATGCCCTTAGGGAAATATAATGTCTTTGGCACACTTATCCGCCGCAAGGCGGGCCCCTTTCAGTACACCTTCATAGTACAGCTCGGGCTTGCGGTGCTCCTTACCCTCTGGCGGCCCCTTAGTCATCAGCTTCTTTGTGTCAAGCCTCCCCCAATGCACTTTTGCATGGGCAAACGCCATGCGTGCGCCTTCTATACAGACTGATCGCTTGATAGCATCAAGCCAAGGACATGCGCCCACAATCCGCTTGACGAGTCCGAAGTAACTACTTGAAATTGGCTCCGCAGGCCATAACCGGACAACTAAGTCCTTCATGGCTAGTTCGGCCGCCTGGTGCAGTTCGACCAACTGTTTCAGCTGATCGATAAATGGTACCAGATAGTTCGGCGCCAAATACTGCGACCAGGAAACCCTCTCCGCAGACTTCTTCTCCTCGATGCGGTGGAATTGGGCGGCATCTGGTATGCTACGAGGAAGATCCACAAAATCCCCTGGAAAAATAAGAATTCAGCTTGCCGCTTAGGATTCTTCCCATTATCACATATAAAGAGCTAAGAATACAGAAGGCCTTACCAGCCGCAACTTTCCGGGCCTCCTGAATGTCTCGCGCAGCACCTCGGGCTTCTTCCCAAGCACCTTCTGCATCCTCGAGAGCTTGGGCGAGTTTGGATTCTTTCCCTTTTAGACTCTGCTCCAAGCCCTCGCCTTTCTTCATAGCTTCCTGGAGCTCTCGCTCATCCACAATAACCCTGGTCTCGTGTTTTTCACGAAGCACCTGTTCGGCCTCAGCCTTCTTGTTGGCACCAGCCAAAGCTTTCTCTAGTGCCTCATATTCGGCACCCGCTCCTAGAGCATACAATACAAATATTTCTCATTATGCACACCTATTCGTTCGTGCCAACTTCAAGACAAATGTTTTCAACATACCTTGCTTGTGTTCCAGTTGCTTCTTTTCAAGGCCGAGTTCTTCCTCGTCCCATGCAAGGTTATGCTTCAGTTCGGGCACTTCCGCATTATAAGCGGTCGTCCTCTCGGCAGAGGCATGTTTTCACATAAAGGGGTATACGTCATTCACATCAGCTCCTGCGAAAACAGGTGATTTGATCCCCTGCCCGGCTCCGTCTTCTCCGCCGGATAGCATATCAGGGGCTACTACTCCTATTATGACAATTCCTCAAAGGTTTCTTAGGAAACATACCTCAAAGGCCTTTATAAGACCAAAGCAGGAGTCGTTCAGCCCGCTCTCGGTGGACTGGATCTTCTCAACCACCGCGCCCATGAGAGTTTGGTGCTCATCAACGATAGATGCGTTTTTCAATGCTATTGATAGACCGCCGGGCAGCTCTGCTCGAACAGAGGATGCCGGCAGGGTAGGCAGGCCCCCCACCATGGAAGGTGGCTGTCCGCTCGACTCTGGTACCTTAGAGGTCCCAGGGGCTTAATCTGCCCCCATGTGTCTGGCAACGGGGATATGTCCTCCCTGGTCCGGGTCCTGTCAGGATGACACCTCGGTGTCGCGCCGGGACTTGGGGGAAGCGGCATGTGGAGGCGTCTCACTCGCCAGGGCGTCTGAGCCAAATGACTCCTCCGATAAGGACTGTCCGACACGAGACCTCGCCGGGCTATGCAAAATGCAGCAACAGTTAAAGCCGATAAACCCGAAGACAATCCCGGACGCGTACGTGAGTTCGGATTCTGTATACTTATGACTTCCGCAGGGGCTGGGCCCTGGGATCCCACTCCGGGCTGCTGTCGGCAGCCGTGGTGGATGTCTCTGGGAGGGAACCTTTCCCCCTCTTGGGCGATTCGGCCTCTAGGGACGGGGAAGCGGCACGCTTCCTCCCACCTCCAGAGTGAGGCTCGTCTTCCTCTGCTTCCTACTCTTCGTCCTCCGAAGAAGGAGCATCGCTTGAGTCTCCGGATTTTGCGTCCGAAGCCTCGCACCGACGGAGGCCATTCCGAGTCTTCTTGACCTTCTTGGAAGCCTCCTTCTTTGGCGCCTCATAAGGCGCGGGGACCAGCATCTTCGATATAAGGGGTCCGACTGGTTTCTCCAGCAACGGGGCCGGACAATGTATCCACTCCACTTTCTTTATCCATCGCTGAGGTTGCAATTAAACATGTTTAGGATGTCTCCCCCATGACATGCCAGCTGAAGCATGAATAGACAGAGCGTGGCTGTGACTTACCGAGCTTGGAGAATGGGATAATTGATACCCACGGTCCTCAGTGGGGCCTGGCCACGATTTGCCGGACTTGAAGAGCACCTTCCAGATATCCTTCTGGGAGGAATAATAAAGCTCCCGAAGGGTTTGGTGCTCGGCCAAGTCGAACTCTCATAGAGCAAAAGCTCGGCGCTGACAGGGGAGAACCAGGCGAACTAGCATCACCTGGACTACGTCAACGTGTTTGACATCCCTATCGACTACACCCTGAATGCGCGTCTGGAGCAGTGACAGCTCATCGGACGAGGACCAATTCGGGCCCTTCTTGAGCCAGGATGTGAGCCGCAGCGGAGCTCCAGATCTGAACTCTGGAGCTGCCGCCCACTTTTTGCCGCGAGGTTCAGTGATATAGAACCACAACTGCTGCCACTCCTTGACGGAGTCGTTGAAAGCACCTTTCGGCCAAACAGCCTTGGGAATCTTGCTTACCATGGCGCCACCGCACTCGGCGTGTTCGCCACTCACCACCTTGGGCTTCACATTGAAGATCTTCAGCCATAGGCCAAAGTGAGGTGGGATCCGGAGAAAAGCCTCGCACACGACGATGAACGTCGAGATATTGAGGAAGGAGTTGGGGGAAAGATCATGAAAATTGATCCCGTAATAATACATGACTCCCCGAACGAACGGGTGAAGGGGAAACCCAAGCCCACGGACGAAATGGGGAAGGAACACGACTCTCTCTTGAGATTCCGGAGTGGGGATGACCTGTCCCGCCGGTGGAAGACGTTGGCCGATCTTCTGGGCCAGATAACCGGCTCCCCGGAGCTTATTGATGTCCTTCTCCTGGACAGTTGAGGCCATCCATATGCCTCCTCCTCCAGATCCGGACATCTTTGGAAAACCTCTCTTCGGTGGAGAAGAAGAGTTCTTGGGCGTTAGGGCCCGAACAGATGGGAATGAGCTAACGGGAGGAGAAGGCGTGGGTAAAAGAGAAAGAAACCTAACCTCTTGATAGAGGCGGTAACTGCTTTTTGCGCCTCCCCACTTGCCTGGTAGAGCCCGTCTGCCTCCCACTCACCGCGCTTAGCGGCGCGGTTAGATTACCCATACCCGTATTGATGAGAATCCCATAATAAGGGGACACGATCTCTGCTTTGACAAGACGTGTCACAGAAACCGCCTCGTAATATGCGCTGTAGCTGGTTGTGGGAAAACAGTTCTAATAATGATCCGACCGTAATAACAAGTCGCGCCATCAGAAAAAGTTGTCAGCAGATTGCGTTTGTGAAATATCATTCTCTCTATGGTGGCATATGAAGATCATCTCGTAGATCCGGACACGGTCTAAGTGTTCGATGATTACTTTGGAGTATTCGGAGGAGGAACCCGCCTTGCAATGCCGAAGACAATACTGCGCGTCGGACTCATCGTCATTTAAGCCTGGTTCAGGGGCTACTGAGGGAGTCCTGGATTAGGTGGTATCCGGACAGACGGACTGTGTACAATGTCCGGACTATTGAAGCGTGAAGATACAAGACTCAAGACTTTGGCCCGTGTCCGGATGGGACTCTCCTTTGTGTGGAAGGCAAGCTTGGCGATCAGGATATTATATTTCCTTCCTTGTAACCGACTCCATGTAAACCCTAGCCCTCTCCGGTGTCTATATAAACCAGAGAGGTTGGTCCTTAGAAGGCCGATCACAATTACAATCATACCATCATAGCCTAGATCTTAGGGTTTAGCCTCTATGATCTCGTGATATAAACTAGAGAGGAAGTAGGGTTTTACCTCCATCGAGAGGGCCCGAACCTGGGTAAACATCTGTGCCCCTTGCTTCCTATTACCATCAGCCTTGACGCACAGATCCGGACCCCCTACCCGAGATCCGCCGGTTTTGACACTGACAGTGAGGTACCAGGCAACTTAGCTATCCGTGACGGACTCTCTTGAACGCCAACATTATTTATCTCTACGCGTTTGAGCTGTGTATTTTTTGATGGGTCTGGGAGTTGAGCTAGTAGGGCAGTGGCCTTGGTCCAAAGTAGTAGAAGTAGCACAAAAACATTTTTTGAGTGTAGGATTTTCCTTGCTCAAGCCTTCCTACTAGAATCACCAGTGGCCTTGGTCCAAAGTAGTAGAAGTAGCACAAAAATGGAGCAAAACTTTTTGAGGATTTTTCTTGGACCGTAAGATAACCTTGAAGCTTCCGGAGGAGGCCAGAGGAGCCACGAGAGAGCCACAAGCCCTAGAGACGCGCCCTAGGGGGGCACCCCCAGGCTTGTGGGCCCCTCAGGACTACCATAACCCTAATTCCAGCTCTATAAATGCCCAAATAATCCCATATACCAGAGGGCACACAAAAATACTTTTCTGCCATCGCAAGCTTCTGTTCTCCTGAGATCCCATCTTGGGGTCTTTTCTCGCACTCTACCATACGGGGATTCGATCACGAAGGGCCTCTACACCAACCTTGCTACCCTTCCGATGATGTGTGAGTTGTCTACCATGGACCTAAGGGTCCATAGGTAGTATTTAGATGGCTTCTTCTCTCTCTCTCTCTCTCTCTTTGATCATCAATACAATGTTCTCCTCGATGTTCTTGGAGATCTATTCGATGTAATCTTCTTTTCAGTGCATTTGTTGAGATCTAATTTATTATGGGTTTATGATCAAATTATATATGAATGTTATTTGCGCCTTCTATGAACTCTTTTATGCATAATTAAGATAGCTTTGTATTTCCCGCAATCTATTGATTTGGTTTGGCCAACTAGATTGATCTTTCTTGCAATGGGAGAGGTGCTTTGTTTTGGGTTCAATCTTGCGGTGTCCTCACCTAGTGACAGAAGGGGTAGTGAGGCACGTATTGTATTTTTGCCATTAAGCATAAACAGATGGGTTTTTACCATATTGTTTGGATCTATCCCTCTACATCATGTCATCTTGCTTAAGGCGTTACTCCATTCTTGTTAACTTAATACACTAGATGCATGTTGGATAGCGGTCGATGTGTGGAGTAATAGTAGTAGATGCAGGGAGGAGTCGGTCTACTTGTCATGGACGTGATGCCTATATTCATGATCGTTGCCTTAGATATCATCATAACTATGCGTTTTTCTATCAATTGCTCAACAGTAATTTGTTTACCCATCATATGGTTTCTTCAAGAGAGAAGCCTCTAGTGAAAACTATGGCCCCTGGGTCTATTTTTATCATATTATTTTCAAATCTATAAAACCAAAAACCCCAAAATACCTTGCTGCAATTTATTTACTTTTGCACTTTTATTTATCTTTTTTACCTATCTCTTTCAGATCTCATCCTTGCAAGTAACCGTGAAGGGATTGACAACCCATTTATCTTGTTGGGTGCAAGTATTTGTTTGTTTGTGGAGGTGCTTTCAATGGAGACTTGTGTGTTCCTCCTACGGGATTGATACCTTGGTTCTTAACTGAGGGAAATACTTATCTCTACTTTGCTCCTTCACCCTTTCCTCTTCAAGGAAAAACCAATGCAAGCTTAAGAAGTAGCAGGAAGAATTTCTGGCACTGTTGTCGAGGAGGTTCTACATCAAGCCTACCAAGTACCTATCATAAACTCTCATCTATTGCATTTACATTATTCGCTATTTGCCTCTCGCTATCATCTCCCACTTCAAAAATGTTTAAAAATACAAAACTATTTTCCTTTTATTTTCCTTCTTTCCGTTTGCTTTCACTTCTTACTTGGTTTGTTTGCTTGTTCACTTGGCATAATTGCATGTTTATTCGAAATCAAGAAGCAAATTCTTTATGGATCCTCATCCACTTGCTAATCTTTTTAAAATATCCAACTATGATGAACCAATTGCTAGTGAGTTTAGTGCACGAAATTATCTTTATGAAGTTTTGCTTGAAATTCGTGAATCCGAAAATTGTGATGAAGTGCTAAAAGAGGAAATTTATGAAGTGATTCATGATAGCTCGTTGAATGAAAAGCATGATTGCAATGGTGTTATCACAAATTATATTAATGTCCATTGTGTTAATAATATTCAAAACCCCAAGCTTGGGGATGCTAATTTGATATGTCCATTACTTATTGCGATACTCATGATTGGGGTGATTCTTATGATCTTAAAAATTTATTTAAGCCTCATGATGAATATGATATTGATAATAGTGTTTGCAGTAATATCGAAAGTGGGTTTGGAAGAGTGTCAACTCTAGGTAATAATCCCACTACTTTGGATAATGATCAATCTTATGATTTTTTTTGATAAAAGTGGGCTTGGAGAGGTCATGACTTTATTTGATGATAATCCCACTATTTTGGAGGAGTGTAAACTTTGCGTGCATGTCGATCATGAAGAGAATATTATATGTGATAGTTATATTGTTGAATTTGATTATGATCCTACATGTAATTATTATGATACAGGAAAATATGGTTGTATAAATTTTCATGTGACCAAATCACCTCTCTTTGTGTTTAAATTAGTAATGATTCCTTCTTCCTATTTGCATATGCTACAAATTGCTTGTCTTGATAAAAAAATTCCCTATAAAATGCCTATGCATAGGAAGTATGTTAGACTTAAACTTGTTTTTCACATGCTATATGATGCTCTCTTTGTGCTTCAATTCTTGTCTTTCATGCGAGCATCATTAAAATTGCCAATGCCTAGCTAAAAGGCTTTAAAGAAAAAGCGCTTGTTGGGAGACAACTCAATATTTTTTCTTTCTTTTTTATGAGTTTATGAAATATTACTTCTGTAATGATTGTATTTTATTGTAATAATTAGTGTTTGATCCAATTAAGACCTTTGGGATGATCTTTGCTGATAGTTGATTTGATTTTGCTGGAAAATAGAAACTTTTGTGTCCATTAGTAGAATTGTTAAAATTCACTGGAGCGTGATAAAATTCTGAATGATTTACACAAGGTTGATATACAAATTGCCTCTGTTTTCCTAATTGGTCAGAATTTTTGGAGTTGCAAAAGTTGGGCTAAAGTCCAGATTACTACAGACTATTCTGTTTTTGACAAATTCTATTTTCATTGTGTTGTTTGCTCTTTTTGATGAATGTATGGGTAGTATCCGGGGGTATGAACCATGGATTAGTTAGAATAGAGTAGATATAACACCAATATAAAATTGTAATGAGTTTACAATAGTACCTAAAGGTGGTTATGTGCTTTGTTTCTCTAACGAATCTCACGAGTTTTCTGTTGAGTTTTGTGTTGTGAAGTTTTGAAGTTTTGAGTGAAGTTTTGATGAACTACGGAATAAGGAGTGGCAAGAGCCTAAGCTTGGGGATTCCCAAGGCAACCCAAGGTAATATCCAATGATAACCAAGCATCTAAGCTTGGGGATGCCCCGGATGGCATCCCCTCTTTTGTCTTCAATCCATTGGTAAAATTACTTGAGGCTATATTTTCATTCACCACATGATATGTGTTTTGTTTGGAGCATCTTGTATTATATGAGTCTTTTCTTTTTAGTTTGCAACAATCATCCTTGTTGTATACACCTTTTGAGAGGGACACACATTAATCATGAATTTATTAGAATAATCTATGTGTTTAACTTATATCATTTGAGCTATGTAGTTGCTCTAGTGCTTCACTTATATATTTTTAAAGCACGATGGTGGTTTTATTTTGAAGAAATTGATGAACTCTCATGCTTCACTTATATTATTTTGAGAGTCTTATAAAAAGTATGGCAATTTGCTTTGGTTACGAATTTAGTCCTAATATGATGGGTATTCAAGAGGGATATAATAAAAACTTTCATGAAGACCATTGAATATATGACACGATTGATTCCTTGCATTTGTTTTGAGATATAAAGATGGTGATATTAGAGTCATGATAGTTGGTAATTGTGGATTAGTAAGGATATTTGTGTTAATGTTTGTGATTCCCGAAGCATGCATATATGGTCTCTAGTTATGCGATGAAGTTGGAGCATGATTTATTTTTGATTGTATTCCTTATGAGTGGCGGTCGGGGATGAGCGACGGTCTTTTCCTACCAATCTATCCCCCTAGAAGCATGCGTATTAGTACTTTCCTTTGATGTCTAATAAAATTTTACAATAAGTATGTGAGTTCTTTATGACTAATGTTGAGTCCATGGATTATATGCACTCTCACCCTACCACCATTGCTAGCCTCTTCGATGACGTGCATTGCCCTTTCTCACCTTGAGAGTTGGTGCAAACTTCGCCAGTGCATCCAAATCCCGTGATATGATACGCTCTTTCACACATAAGCCACCTTATATCTTCCTCAAAATAGCCATCATACCTTCCTATTCTGGCATTTCCATAGCCATTCCGAGATATATTGCAATGCAACTTCCATCGTTTCATTTTATTATGACACACACCATCATTGTCATATTGCTTTCATATGAACAAGGCATTCATATAGAGTCATATCCTTGTGTAGTATTGAGTTGTAATTCTTAAGTTGTAAGTAAATAAAAGTGCGATGATCATCATTACTAGAGCATTGTACCATGTGAGGAAAGGATGATGGACGCTATTATTACCCCACAAGTCGGGATGAGACTTCGGACTTAAAATAAAAAGAGGTCAAAGAGCCCAAAATTAAAAAAGAGAAAAAATGAGAGAAAAAAGAGAGAAGGGACAATGCTAGTATCATTTTCCACATCTTTGCTTCAAAGTAGCACCATGTTCTTCATATAGAGAGTCTCCTATTTTGTCACTTTCATATATTACTAGTGTGAATTTTTCATTATAGAAATGCTTGTATATTCCAATGATGGGATTCCTCAATTCTCCCTTGTTCTTCACGAGCAAGTGAGTTGGATGCATACCCACTTAGTTTTCTTTTGAGATTTCATACACTTATAGCTCTAGTGCATCCATTGCATGGCAATCCCTCCTCCTTGCATTGACATAAATTGATGGGCATCTCCATAGCCCATTGGTTAGCCTCGTCAATGTGAGACTTTCTCCTTTTTTGTCTTCTCCACACAACCTCCACCATCATATTCTATTCCACCTATAGTGCTATATCCATGGCTCACGCTCATGTATTGCGTGAAAGTTGAAAAAGTTTGAGAACATTAAAAGTATGAAACAAATGCTTGGCTTGTCATCGGGGTTGTGCATGATAAATACTTTGTGTGATGAAGATAGAGCATGACAAGATTATATGATTTTGTAGGGATAACTTTCTTTAGCCATGATATTTTGAGAAGACATGAATGCTTTATTAGTATGCTTGAAGTATTATTATTTTTATGTCAATATTAAACTTTTGTTTTGAATCTTATGGACCTGAATATTCATGCCACAATAAGATTACATGATAAACATGTTAGGTAGCATTCAACATCAAAAATTCTATTTTTATCATTTACCTACTCGAGGATGAGCTGGAATTAAGCTTGGGGGTGCTTGACACGTCTCCAATGTATCTATAATTTTTTATTGTTCCATGCTATTATATTATCCATCTTGGATGCTTTTATGCATTAATATGCTATTTTATATCATTTTTTGGGACTGACCTATTAACCCAATGCCAAGTGCCCGTTACTGTTTTTCGTTGTTTTTATATTTTATAGAAAATCAATACCAAAAGGAATGAACCTTTTTGAGGATTTTTCTTGGACCAGAAGACAACCATGAAGCTTTAGAAGGAGGCAAGAGGAGCTACGAGAGGGCCACAAGACCTACAGGCGCACCCTAGGGAGGCGCCCCCAGGCTTGTGGCCCGCTCGGGACTCCCCTAACCCTAATTTCAGCTCTATAAATACCCAAATATTCCCCGTATTTGGAGCAAAATAGGAGGATCAAGGGAGTAGTAGATGTATATGATGTTCAGGAGGTTGTGGCGGTTAGTTCAGTTGAAGCAAACATCGCCTCTAAAAGGCCAAGCTCAGGGACAGCAACCAAACAGAATAAGAAAGCATTTATCACCAACATGCAAGGTAAAAAGAAGTCTGTTGCGTCTGCCGCCAATAGTTCCAAGTCAATTGTTGCCAAGCTACGAAGAACACCTGAGGATCTTGTAGATGAAATACGCTCTGGGGGTTCACAAAGCACCATGGAGTCTAGCACAAAGACTCCGGAAGAGAGGCGGTATGTCAATATGCAGTGGGCATTGTTCTTTTACGAGTGTGGAATTCCATTCAATGCTGCAAGTAGTAGGCAGTTTGAGGTTGCAATTGAAGCCACTTGTCAATATGGTTCAGGTTACAAGCCTCCTAGTGCACATGAGCTGAGAGAGAAATTTCTTAATGATTGTGTGAAGGAAACAAGACTCTTGAGGAGGCAACATGAGGCAGCATGGAAAAAAGATGGATGCACACTCATGTCGGATGGCTGTGGTCGGATAAAAGAGGACGCAATTTGATTAACTTCCTTGTTAATAGTCCAGAGGGCACTTTCTTCTTAGCGTCGGTTGATGCCTCAAGTGTATGTCATGACGGTGATATGATAGTTGATTTTCTTGATAAGAGAATTCTGGATGTTGGAAAAGAGAATGTGGTACAAGTTATCACCGATAATGGTGCTAATTACAAGAAAGCCGGCCACCTTCTAATGGAGAGGATGCCTACTCTATATTGGAGCCCGTGTGCATGTCATTGCTTGGACCTAATGTTGGAAGATATAGGAAAGTTGAAGGAATTTAAGAAGCCTATTGCAGGGGTTAGACGTGTCACAACTTTCATCTATACACATGGAAGACTTCTTAGTCTAATGAGGAAGGCCACGGGTGGGGATCTTGTGAGACCAGCAGCCACTCGTTTTGCCACAGCCATCCTCACACTTAGGAGTTTGGTTAAGAACAAGCCTGCATTGAGGAGTTTATTTACATCTGAAGAATGGGTTGGAAACAAGTTAGCAAAAACACAAGTTGGCTTGAATGTGCAAGAGATTATACTTTCAACAGAGTGGTGGAGCGCAATTGAGGACTGCCTTAGAGCTTAAACTCCACTTCTTAGAGTTCTTAGAGTAGCGGATGGTGATGAGAAGCCTGCCATGCCAGAGATTAAAGCACTTATGATTTATGCAAAGGAGAGTATCAATCTAGGTTTCCCTCAACAAAACAAGCAACCATTGCCCAAGAAGATCTTGGCATTGTTGATAAGCGTTGGGAGAATCAAATGGATCATCCATTGCATGGGGCTGTTCTATTTTTGAACCCAGGAAAGTTATTTCCTATTGTAAGCAAAAATGATGATGCCTTAGTTGGGCAGCTTAGGAGCTGCTTTAATGATGTGCTTGCAAAAATGGTACTGGATGCCAATGTTCGAAAAAATATTGATCAACAATATGTGCTCTATGAGTGCCAGTGAGAAGGCTTTTCTAATCCATTCACACTCAAGACCATGAGCACAAGGAACCCTCGTAAGTCATATTAAATGCATCATGTTAATTTCAGCATGTTAATTCCAGTTCCAGCAATGTAATTTCTGTACAAACTCTTAATATGTGTCAGTTTTTATCATTTTAGTTGATTGGTGGAGTTCATTTGGTGGTCGGGCCATTGACCTACAAAGGTTTGCAAAGCGCATTGTTAGTCTTTGTGCTTCATTATCTGGTTGTGAGAGGAATTGGAGCATGTTTGAATTTGTAAGTCAACTAGTAAAGCAGTATTTGTGTTTGTTGAATGAAGATTTCAGCAAGTTATTTACTTATTTCACTTGTTGTTTCTACTTTGTGGATCCATACGAAGAAAAGGAATAGATTACAATGGAAAAGGTTAAATGATCTTGTCTCTGTTTCCTTTAACCAGAAGAGTATGCAACGGTTTCAAAAGAGGCGTGAGAAGGTGGGTGAGAATAGCTTTGAGGCTTTGGTCATTGAGGATTTTGATTCGGGCAATGAGTGGGTGGACCCATCACTATTACAACCTCAAGGTGCTCGAGGTTGTCCTAAAGACCATCAAGACATTACATGGGAGGATGTTGATGTGGCTATTGGTGCATCTTCAAACCTTCGAGCCGTAATCTGCATAGGACAACAACTACACTTCGTAGGGGCCAGACAAATGTCCTTCTGCAACACTACGCACGCAAGAGACCTACTACAACACGACCTACAATTCCTGAAGAAGATGAGGCAGAGGAGGACTTGGAGCAAGAGCAATACTCAAGTATGCCCAACGCGGAGGGGGAGGATTTAGACTACGTTGAGGATGATGATGATGTGAGCAATGACAATCAAGAGCCAACTAATATTGACCAAGATGGTGAAGACAACACCAATGCCAATGAGTTTGATGACGATGACTTTGATTGGGACTTTGAGAGTGGAGAGATATGAGAGAGCTGAGATGGCCACCTTTATCCCTTTTGCTATGCTGGAATTATCTAGTATTCTGTTTGTCTTATGTGGACCTTTGTTATGTGGACTACTGACCTTGTGTCATTTGAATTGGTTAATGGTTATGTAATATGCCATGCATTGCAGACTGCTGTTGCACTCATACTTCCTATCTTTCTTTCCACTTTTGCTCGCTGCCTCATCTTTATTTATATTTTTTGTGGAATGTGCACTGGTAAGTTATACATTATTCTAACATATTTGTTCATGACTTCATGTTGATGCAGAATTCTGCTGGGGAGAAAAGCAAGTGCAAAGAGGATGGGGGCTCTACAACAATCAGTTTCAAGGTGTGTATGTGTCAGGACCCCGACTCAATGCCACACCGATCTAGCATGTAACACCTCATATCACTTTTTGGCCTCACGCACGGTATCCCCATGGGTGTCGCCTTACTAGGCCCGGGACCGTTTGCAACTTTTGGCACACGTATATGTTAGTGTTGCTAGCATCCATATGACAAGGAGCCCGGGCTGACATGGCTAGTCATGAACCCAAAGTGGCACTAACTTACAGGGACAGGCATACATGACCCAGCAACGAACGTGTCGGTCATCAGTGAGTGAGTCCGGGCTATAGCAGCTCGGCTACCAGGACTCCGGTAGACACCGCGTGAAATTTACCTGAAGGGACAGACACATGAACAATGAAGGACACATGCCGGCCAGCCTAAGTGTTCTGGAGGAGTAGCAAGCTACCATGGCTCAATGGAAGCACTAGGAGACATTTCTCGGTAAGAGAGGCTACCAAGGATAAACAACTAGATAGTCAGATCCCACACATACCAAGCATTTCAATAACATACACACAATATGCTCGATATGTGCAAATACAACATGGCATCACAACATGACTCTACAACCCAAGTATTTTATTCAATAGGCTCCGAGGAGCGGGATATTACAATCATGGGTCGCATGACCCAACATTCAGAGCATACGCGGAAGCTTAACATGTCTGAGTACAGACATCTACAAATGAAAAAGGCTGAGAAGCCTGACTATCTACCAGATACTGCCGAGGGCACAAGATCGTAGCTGATGTAACAAGCTAAATGTCGAAGTCCACGTGAAACTACTAGTGAGACTGAAGTCTCTCTGCAAAAACATAAAATCGGCAAACGTGAGTACAAATGTACATAGCAAGACTTACATTAGAACTAACTACATATGCATCATTATCATCAAAGGGGATGGTGGGGTTTAACTGCAGCAAGCCAGCTTTGACTCGGTGGCTATCCTGAACTACGACTGCAAGTAACTCTTTTGAGGTGGCGCACAAGAGTCCACATATTCACCATATCGATACACCACTATGGATCCGCTCCCATCTCCCTACGAGAACACCATCCATAGCACTCATGCTTATCTTGCGCATTTTAGAGTATCCACTTTCACTTGTCTTATGAACTGTATAGGCAACCCAGAAGTCCGTTTCCGCGGACACGGCTATTCGAATAGATGATGTTAACCCTGCAGGGGTGTACTTCTTCACACACGCTCTCGTCACTTACCACCATGTACACGTCGTGTATCTTAGCAACCTTCAAGCGGAAGCCTGGCGAGGGAGTCGGCCATGACCTGACTAACCACACAAGTCTCTAGTCCAGGTTTATCGCCTATTCGGGTTCCATCCGCAAGGAGATCCGGCCAGGGTGTCGCTCATGGCCCCAAATGATGTGAGCAAGGTTCCCAAGCCCACCATCCGGGTGCCACTTGGTACACCGTGCCACTGTGCCTAGTCTGTCCCAAGCCCACCTGTACAGGGTGCCACTTGGTAGACTACTAACACTACCTACAAACACCAAAAACTAGTTGCAACTCCTGGACAGAGATCAGGTTGATTAATAAGTCGAGAGGGGCACTTAAGCATTCCAATGCGTGGTAGTAAATGTTCATGGATCACAAACACAGAACCTGGTTCCTGATGACGGCTTCAATGAGACAACCCGCCATGTACTCCTACATGGCCTCTCACCGATACCTTTACCAAATCGTGTTCACACACTTAGCTCTCAACAGCACGACATGTTCACCACATTCCAATTCATCCCCGATGAATCAGACCTGACTCAACTCTAAGCAGTAGCATGCATGACAAACAAGCATGAATGAGTAGGCACATCAGGGCTCAAACAACTCCTACTCATGCTAGTGGTTTTCATCTATTTACTGTGGCAATGATAGGTCATGCAGAGGAAAAGGGATTCAACTACCGCAGCATGTAATAGATGAATCGTTGTTGTCCTAATGCAGTAAAAGAGAGTAGGAGCGAGACAGTGGGATTGTATCGGAATGAACAAGGGGGTTTTGCTTGCCTGGCACTTCTGAAGATAGTATAGCTCTTCATCGGTGTCATCGAACTCATTGTCGGGACCACGTCTATCGAAAGGGAAGAAACACCGGCAACAGAGAGGAAACATAATCAATGCAATGCAACAATATGAGGCATGAATGTGACATGGCAATATGCTATGATTTGAGCTAATGCAACTAAAACCAAAATGGTTTGAGCTAATTTGAACCAAGTGTTCAAATTCAAACTCAAGTTATGAATTTATAATGTGCATTGTCATGTTTTGATCTATACAGGAAGGTTAAGTTGCTTTGTCATGCATGAAATAGCACAAATGGATAGATTGGATTTTTCTGATAATTTTTCATATATAATTTGTTTCATTTGGAGTTACGGTTGAATTTCTATGAATTGTAGAAGTTCTAAACATTTTTTGGAATTTTCTGAATTTGTTTTAATCCAGAAATTCCTTTACTGCGTCAGCATGACGTCATAAAATCAACAGCGCCAACCAGGTCAAACCTGATGTGTGGGACCCACTGGTCAGTGTCACAGACAGGTGGGTCCATTCAACATCCACTTCAGCACGGTCAACTCTAGCGTGCGGGTCCTGCCGGATTTTAAACTAATCTAAAAAACAACAAAATAGGGGTTAATTAGGACGTGGGCCCAGCATGTGGGTTAGTTAGTGGCCTCATTAGTGGCTAATGACGACGCCACGTCGGCATGGCCGGGGTTAGGCCGCCGGCGACCTTCCGGCGCGGCGGAGTCCACTCGGGACGGCGCTACAAGGGGCGGCTGGGCGAGCGAAGGGCACCGGGAGGAGGCCCTCACTCGCACGCATCCAACCACTAGTAGAAAAAGGACCTAATGTGAGACACATTAGTCCCGGTTCGATTTTGGCCAGTTACTAATGGTACCATTAGTGCCGGTTCGAATGGCTATGCATTAATGTCGGTTCGTTTCGAACCTTTAGTACCGGTTCGTGCCACGAACCGGTACTAAAGGGGTGGTGGCAGGCTGGCATCAGGTACATGTTCGTAGCATTAGTATTGGTTCGTAGCACAAACCGGTATTAAAGGGCTAATCTTTAGTATTGGTTCGTGCCACGAACTGGTACTAAAGGGGTTTGACCTATAGTACCGGTTCATGGCACAAACCGGTAGTAAAGGGAAATTTTCAAACTCTTACCCCCCCACCCGTGTATCGCCATTTTAGTTTTGAAAAATACAAAAGAAAATGATAATAAATTCAAAAAATAAAATTCTTCGAGATGTACTTATATTACTACATCTACTAGTTAGGAAAATTAAAAAACTTAAATTTGGACATGTTTTGCAAAAAGTGTAGGGAAAATGTAAAACGGCTATAACTTTTGCTGTCGGAAAAAAACGTATAATATATCAAAAAATTTAGCACAAAAATTCCAAAAGGAGAAAAAGATATACTCAAATTTAAGTTTTTTAAATTTTTGTTAAATCTGGTCAAACTATGGTCAAACTACTTATTCAAGAAGTATTTATGTTACTACATACTTATTCAAGAATATTAGTGTTACTAAATAATTATTTCAATTTTTTGAATTTTAGTCAAATCTGGTAAAATTGTGGTCAAACTATGGTCAAACTTATTCAAGAAATATTAGTGTTACTAAATAATTATTGTTTTTTAGAATAATAGTTTCAAACTCAAACGGTGAAATGTGTGACCTAATGCTCAAGCTAAACAACAAGTGAAGACTTGGAAAGTAGGGGGAATAGAACTCCGAAGTTAAGCATGCTCAGGCTGGGGGAGTGAGAGGATGGGTGACCGGTCGGGAAGTCAGATGATTTGGAATGAGTGATCCACAATTGAGTAGTTAAGAGGGGCGATTAGAGAGTAAATCATCAAATAATTCAGAAAATTGAAAATCGAAAAAAATCAATTTTTTTCCCAAAATTTTCAAAAAATAATTTAAAAAAATACCTTTAGTACCGGTTGGTACCACCAACCGGTACTAAAGGTCCCCCATACCACGGCGCGAGCTCACGCCATGTGGTGGGCCTTTAGTGGCAGTTCGTGCCGAACTGGTTCTAAAGGGGGGTGGCTTTAGTCTCCACTCTTTAGTGCCGGTTGCAGAACCGGCACTAAAGGCCCTTATGAACCGGTATTAAAGCTCCGTTTTCTACTAGTGAACGGTGGCCTTAGGTGCCACGGGGACGGCCGGGAATGTCGACGGCGTCGAGCTCCCACGCTGGCGGAGCCACGGCTTCGAGCGGAATGGCACTGTGATGCACGGGGAAGCAAGCTAGGCACACGGTTGGGTCGTCTGGAGCTGCAGGAGCTCAACAACGTGCTCGGCTGTGGCTTAAACGGGCCCTGCCCACGACGGTGACATGGCCGGCGGCGGGGAGCACTCGGGTGCGGCAACAGGCATGGCTAGAGCTCGAGCGTGAGGGAGAAAACAGGGGGAAAGAAGGCGGGGCTCACAGCGGTTGCGACGACCGTCGAAGTGGGCTCGGGAAAGTCGGAGTTGGGCGAGGCTGCGAGGGGGATCTCTGGCGATGGCAGTCGGGGACGGGCTCGGTGAGGCTAGAGGAGCGCGCCCGGCGTCGAGTGGCGGAGCGAGGAGGTCGAGGATGTCGAGGCGGAGCTCATGGACACGTCAGAGGGGCGAGGGAATGGCTCAGGGCGCGGCAGCGGCGGGCGGCGGCTATGACTCCGCTCGGCTTCGGTAGAGAGAGCGAGAGAGGCGAGGTAGCGAGAGAGGGGAGCGGTCGAGGGGGTCCAGGGTGCTGCGTGGCAGCCTTAGCGGCCTCCATAAGTGGCGGGAAGTAGGAGGTGGCCGGGGTCGCATGCGCGCGTGCGGGGCACACGCCCTTCGTCCTCCTGGTAAAAGGAGGAAGACAACAGGGGAGGTGGAGATGGGCTGGGCCGGCTTCAGCAGCAGGCCGCACAGGTAGGTGCCTGGTAGGTTTTCTCTCTCTCTAGTTTTCTATTTATTTATGTTTTCTATTTTCTGCAATTGGTTTTGATTTTATTTAAATACCAGATCATCTAATAATCTTCTGAAAATTATTATGTGGCCTTTTAAAAAGTATTCAAAGCCACTTGCAAACATTTAGAGTTATTGGAGTTATATTTAATACATAACAAATATAACTCCAATGCAAATATTTATTGAATTAACTCAAATGTCAAAAATTAATATTTGTGAGCTCCTAAAAATATTGGTTTGAATTTTACCTCTAGCCAATATTTTCAGAGAGAAACATGAACATTTTCTTGGACCTATTTGAAGCAATTTTGATCTTGGTCATTTTCAGAAATGATCTCTGAGGCTTTCACATGCCCCCTTTTCAAATTCATGGAAATTTAAACATGATGCACACATGACTAGCTAGTATAGGTCATACCAGAACTAGGGATTTGACAACTCACCCCCACTAAACAAGAATCTCGTCGCGATATTCAAGATGTGAGGTAAGAAGACAGAGGGGACATGGGACTGGCACAATCTTCATGATCCATTGCATTTCTGAAGGGTGTTGATTCATTGCTTCATATTGATCTTGACTACTTGCTCTGAGAACTCCATCCAACATGATAACGGGAAGAAAGGAAACTCTCGAAGAATCGATCTTCTCGAGGATCGAGCAACCGACGATCAACTCACAGAACGAGACATACCAACATCTCTCAAGATGAGACACGAAGCATACATCTAGAGGGATGGAGTGAAATAGATGATGAAGTTTCACTAGATAGACAACAATTTGACACCTAACGGGGTGGTGAACGGTTGTCAACGGAGCGAGGAGTCGGGTTGCCATGATACCACAACAAGACACCTTCGAGAAGGGTGACTCGTAGAATTATTACGTGGCAAAAAGAATTACTTTTGATTCATAGACCATTGAAACTTTTATATCATCCTAAGGAAAAAGCACAACAATCATTGGCGGAGTGTGGTAGAATGGCATACTCGGACTAGAATGGATGATGTGGACTACCTTGTGTAAGACAACGCAAGGAATGATTTTGCTTGCACGTGCTCTCAAGAAGTTGAGCATTTCCATATTCATCAAGGTTTTACCAACATCCGTGTCAAGGATCCTGGCAACACAACATACTACCATGATGAATAGTGATGGACGAGCAAATGCAAAGGAAGATAACACCTTCTCAGATTTCACCTTAGCGAGGCCAAGGAAACAAAATCTAGATGATCGTCCGAGAGACATTTAGCACTCCGCTTCTAATGTTCTCCTTGATGTGCTAGCGCAACCCATTTATAGATATGGTTTGATAACTAGAACATCAAGTAAAAGGTCGGACTTCGGAAGCTCAAGAATCCATAAGGAATAACTACGGAGGTAGATCCTGCGAGATCCTTATGGGGAGGTGACCAACTTCTTCAACCAAGATACTACAATAATAGGCCTTCTAGCTAGGTGTTTTGGCCACGACATCCACGTTACCGGGTTACCGAGAGACCAATATTATAATTCTTGGGGCATGTTCCAACCATCATATCTGCCTAAGATTCAGATCTGGTTGGTGTCAGGATATTCCAGACTCATCGAATCTAGAAAGAAAAGTGAAAGTTTGCAACACAAATCGACGAGATGACGTTGCGAGATTCTCGGGAAATGAACTACGATAGCAAGCTCCAAAACATGAGTTGGTCCTGCTAAACACATGTGAACATGTTGTCCTAGACAAGCATGACCACATAGTAGTCTTATAATAAAACACTACCGAGTTCAGGTTGGGAACCATCATCGAGGATAATGAAGTCCTAACATAAGTCATGACTAGTTCTTATGAAGGAACTCCTTCTCCTTGAGCAAATCAATCAGTGGCTTGGTGTGCTAGGCATACGTATGGAATGAAGATGATCAGTCTATCAGACCACAGAATACTTTGCATGTGCATCATCGACTTGGGATGATTCCAGAGGAGGTAAAACAACCCTTCTCAAATTCATGGCAGCAACTTGCATCAAGTGCACATGAATTAGAGGGACTCACTTCTTTCGTCCAAACATATGCTTCATGAACGGGTCATGAAGAAAATGCTTACACAGGTTTCCAATGCTAACATAGATGTTCAACATGAATCATGGAGAGGATAAAATGATGCTGATGAGCTCAACAACAAGTCCTCGAAACTCCCATGGAAATGGAATTCCAAAACTATGTGAACAAGGTGATAGCATTGGTCAGACCCAAAAGATATAATGGTGTATGCTCGAGGGATCAACCATGGGTAAGACAACATTATGAATATCGTAGGTTCTGAGTTGATTTGATGATAGCCCATATGCAAATCAAACATTTTGGTAAGACAATAGATCCAACAATTGACACTTGGATCAATCAATGAAGATATCATCTTTCTTCAACACACACACACAAGGATATCCCTTGGAATGAACTGAGTCGGACAAGCTTTTATCTTCCAACTCTCCAAGTTGTTGTTTAGCTTAACCAACTAGCTTAGGGTATCCAACACGGATTCTTGAAGAAAGGGTGGTTTACAAGAAAACCAACTTGCTCACGAACTCAACATAGCGGTCAGGTGATGACCCGATGATACTTCCGATAAGATATCCGGAAAATCACGAACCACCGATATGTTACTAAGCTCCCAACCAATCTTGCTTTTCAGGGCAAGACGATATGATCAATAAAGCGAGGGATTGACCAAATACTAACTCATTGATCGGAGAGTGCACCAGAAATAAGGACTAGGTAGAACGATCAATCTTAGAATGATAATCTCAATAACCAACACGCTAAGAACGAAATTATTGTCCTTTAACTACCAAGCAACAAGGTTGCTATGAGTATCGGCATTCCGGTTGCAACAACATGGGAGCCGAGAAATGAATAATGAGGGTGAGAAGTATCACTTTATCAAGAGTTCATAGGATGGTGTGCAATTCCCATGATATTCTTGATATAAAGATGGTAACACTCCAAGGTAGAACAGAACAAGAGCTAGATTAGCATTTTGATCTATAGAACACAACTGCTTTGACCCAATCCTGGATATGGAAGAGGTACTGGAGTTTGTTTCTCCTAGTCATCCCGAATAGAATGGCTTGATGGACCACAAGAGTAATAGGCATCGATGAACGAATGCACGCATACTCTTGACTATCAATTGATAGACGAGGTCAGAATACAACTAAAGAGGGACAACCCAAAAGAACATATGATTTTCTGAGTTGTGGATGCATGGGCTAGCATGTCGAACGAGTTCAACATATTTCTTCCGGATAACGCATGTAGAAAGGTTGAACTGGCAGAGTCACAATATAGAATCAAGAACTCGTCAAGAGCACTCTGGTTGTGATCTTTCGGTTCAGCGAGGAACTTCTGCCATAAGCAGTTCATGGTATTGGAAGAAGGAAATACCACGGACCTCGAGGACTGTCGCAAAGGTTACTAATAACCTGAAGGAACGAGCAAACACTAACAACATGAAGTAGGTAGGGTGAATCTCGGGTTAAAAACCCAGGAGTAGAATACCTACTAACTAAATTGCATCACTGGATGCTTTCAAGAATAATGGCCAGAATCATCACACTGGGAACACAAAACATGGCTAGATTACTAGATTATCCCCTAAGACACCTAGGGTCGTAATAATAATTCCAACATATATGTCGAGGCAATAAAATACCTCAACTCAACAATTAATGTGATTAACTTGGCCTAAAGGAACATCGAAACCAGAGGGATAGTATTTTGCAAATGCATCACATTGTTTAGAAACCTGGGACGACTCGGACAGCATAACGGTTGTAAATGCTCAAAAGGATTTAAGACATCCTAAAAAATGGTGGCATAACCACTCGATCATCACAATATCACGAATCTGAGGCTAGCTATGATTACATTAAGTAGTAGGAACCGATTTGAAGCTTAGAACCATCGATCCTATAAGTCTACGGATTAGTAACACATGATCCTGATAGAAAGAAGAGAAAGCCTAGTTCCTTAACCCTGTAGGAAAGATAAGATGACTCGGATCAAAAGGCATAAGATTTAAGGAATAAAAAGAGCCTGACGTTCCATCCCACAATCAATTCCCTTATATAACTAAAGAATTTCTAGACTCAACTTCGACCAGTTTGGCTTGGCAATCCCACAGGCAGTCAGGCTCTGATACCAAAGCTGTCAGGACCCCGACTCAATGCCACACCGATCTAGCATGTAACACCTCATATCACTTTGCGGCCTCACGCACGGTATCCCCACGGGTGTCGCCTTACCAAGCCCAGGACAGTTTGCGCCTTTTGGCACACGATATGTTAGTGTCGCTAGCATCCATATGGTAAGGAGCCCCGGCTGACATGGCTAGTCATGAACCCAAAGTGGCACTAACTTACAGGGACAGGCACATGACCCAGCAACGAACGTGTCGATCATCAACGAGTGAATCCGGGCTGTAGCAACTGGGCTAGCAGGACTCCGGTAGACACCACGTGACATTTCCTTGAAGGGACAGACACAGGAACGAACAAGGACACATGCCGGCCAGCCTAAGTGTTCCGGAGCAGTAGCAAGCTACCATGGCTCAGTGGAAGCACTAGGAGACATTTCCTGGTAAGAGAGGCTACCAAGGATAAACAACTAGATAGTCAGATCCCACACATACCAAGCATTTCAATAACATACACACAATATGCTCAATATGTGCAAATACAACATGGCATCACAACATGACTCTATAACCCAAGTATTTTATTCAATAGGCTTCGAGGAGCGGGATATTACAATCATGGGTCGCATGGCCCAACATTCAGAGCATACAAGTCAAAGCACATGCGGAAGCTTAACATGTCTGAGTACAGACATCTACAAATGAAAAAGGCTAAGAAGCCTGACTATCTACCAGATCCTACCGAGGGCACAAGATCGTAGCTGAAGTAACAAGCTAAACGTCGAAGTCCACATGCAACTACTAGTGAGACTGAAGTCTCTCTGCAAAAACATAAAATAGGCAAACATGAGTACAAATGTACCCAGCAGGACTTACATCAAAACTATCATGATCAACAAAGGGGATGGTGGGGTTTAACTGGAGCAAGCCAGCTTTGACTCGGTGGCTATCCTGAACTACGACTGCAAGTAACTCTTTTGAGGTGGCGCACACGAGTCCACATATTCACCATATCGATACACCACTATGTATCCGCTCCCGTCTCCCTACGAGAACGCCATCCATAGCACTCACGCTTATCTTGCACATTTTAGAGTATCCACTTTCACTTGTCTTATGAACTGTATACGCAACCCAGAAGTCCTTTTCCGCGGACACAGCTATTCGAATAGATGATCTTAACCCTACAGGGGTGTACTTCTTCACACACGCTCTCGCCACTTACCACCATGTACACGTCGTGTATCTCGGCAACCTTCAAGCGGAAGCCTGGCGAGGGAGTCGGCCACGAAACTAACCACACAAGTCTCTAGTCCAGGTTTATCGCCTATTCAGGTTCCATCCGCAAAGAGATCCGGCCGGGGTGTCGCTCACGGCCCCAAACGATGTGAGCAGGGTTCCCAAGCCCACCATCCGGGTGCCACTTGGTACGTCATGCCACTGTGCCTAGTCTGTCCCAAGCCCACCTGTACCGGGTGCCACTTGGTAGACTACTAATACTACCTACAAACACCAAAAACTAGTTGCAACTCCTGAACAAAGATCAGGTTGATTAATAAGTCGAGAGGGGCACTTAAGCATTCCAATGCGTGGTAGTAACTGTTCATGGATCACAAACACATAACTCAATTCCTGAGGACGGCTTCAATGAGACAACCCACCATGTATTCCTACATGGCCTCTCACCGATACCTTTACCAAATCGTTTTCACACACTTAGCTCTCAACTGTAGGACATGTTCACCACATTCCAATTCATCCCCGATGAATCAGACCTAACTCAACTCTAAGAAGTAGCAGGCATGACAAACAAGCATGAAAGAGTAGGCACATCAGGGCTCAAACAAATCTTACTCATGCTACTGGTTTTCATCTATTTACTGTGGCAATGACATGCCATGCAGAGGAAAAGGGGTTCAACTACCACAGCATGTAGCAGATGAATCGTTGTTGTCCTAATGCAGTAAAAGAGAGCAGGAGCGAGATAGTGGGATTGTATCAGAATGAACAAGGGGGATTTGCATTCCTGGCACTTCTGAAGATAGTACAACTCTTCATCGGTGTCATCGAACTCATTGTCGGAACCACGTCTATCGAAAGGGAACAAACACCGGCAATAGAGAGGAAACACAATCAATGCAATGCAACAGTATGATGCATGAATGTGACATGGCAATATGCTATGATTTGAGCTAATGCAACTAAAACCAGAAGGGTTTGTGCTAATTTGAACCAAGGGTTCAAATTCAAACTCAAGTTATGAATTTATAATGTGCATTATCATGTTTTGATCTATACAGCATGGTTAAGTTGCTTTGTCATGCATGAAAACTGCACAAATGGATAGATTTAATTTTTCTGATAATTTTTCATATATAATTTGTTTCATTTTGGGTTACGGCTGAATTTCTAAGAATTTTAGAAGTTTTAAACCTTTTCTGGAATTTTCTGAATTTGTTTTAATCCAAAAAATCCTTTACTGCGTCAGCATGACGTCGGTGTGACGTCATCAAGTCAAGGGACCCACTGGTCAGTGTCACAGAACTGGCTAGTGTCACAGACAAGTGGGCCCAGTCAACAGCCACGTCAGCACGGTCAACTCTAGCGTGCGGGTCCTGCCAGATTTTAAACTAATCTAAAGAGCAACAAAACAGGGGTTAATTAGGATGTGGGCCCAGCATGTGGGTTACCGCAATGTACTGTACTTCTAGTCTTGTCTAGTATAGTGCACCAGTTTTGAACTCTTGAATCTCAGGGCTAAGGAGCTACAGATGGAAGTGGAGGGTACTACTGTTCTCTAGAACCATCGCTGACTATCAATGCAGGGGAAGTACACCTGCATAGTGGCCTAGTGGGTACTCTTGGTGCTATATTCAGCCGCTCCTCTCACATAGGAGTAGCTGGCCTACTCAGCCGCTCCTCTCATGCACACATTAGCAGCCTGTTTATCAGCGACGGTTACTGCGGGGGCAGAACATTTGAGTTATTTGATATAGCGAGACTAGGCTTTTCGCTTCCATTTGTGGAGGTGTAATGGATCTCGTCGAACTTTGTTAGTAGTTCCTTCTTTATGAATGAGATGAAGCAAAGCTTTTGCCTCCGTTTAAAAAAACACGTCAAGAGGAATTTCTTTTATAGTAGAGCCGATAATGGAGTGAAGTCCATGCATGCAACGCCACAAGCTACAGAGTAGTAGTAGAGCACTTTACGTACGGAGCCATATTGCACAGTTCCCAATGCCCCGACATGCTTTTCTGGCTCCTCAGGCTTAATTGGGAGGCGCTAGTTTAAATATGCTACTATCTGATGAGGAAGCTGCAAGCGAGGTGCTGCTAGGGCGATCACGCGAGCCACAGGATGCTGGGAAGGAAAACCCGTTCATGTGGCTAGGCTATCCAGTGCACCTAGATTGTGGGGCCGCACATCCATTCGACTTCAAAACTCAAACTACCCGTGTAAAATATGGCTCGTAGCGAAGTGTAGTAGTACTATTTTTAAAAAAAAGGCCGCCATGCATTCAGCCGGGATTGAACCCACAAAATGAGGTATACACTCCCACGACCACTAGTAGTACTCGTTGGAGTACAACGCAACCGAGAATCGCCTTTTGTCGCTAGTAGTACGTACATTGTTCCTTACAAGAAACCATTAAAATGCCAAGAAACTACTACCACTTGCATACGTGGCAGACTTAATATAAGACTAACTTATCAACCATTGTACATGCTCTTACCAACAAAAATCCTCGAGTGATCTCCTACCTCCGGCCCGTCCACCTAGTCATCCTCGGCCATGGGACGCAGATACCGCCGTCGGCAGAAGGTGAGGTCAAAACCGCCAGCGGTGCGAAGCACATGTTGCGGCAGCCCGGATGCCAGCTCCGTCCGGTGCTCGCGGCCGCTAGCTAGCCAAGATAGCTCCGTCCAGCTGCTCCACATTTGCAGCGTGGCAGCTTGCTCGCGCGCGCCGCGCTCAGGCCAGCCATATGGCTCAAGCAAAGGCCAGTGCGGCGGCTTGCTCGCTCGTGAGTCACGCTCGGACCAGCCTGCCAACCCGTGCGGAAGCCAGCGCGGCGCCCGGTCCGTCCGGCGGAGCGGCGGCCAACTCGCTCATCACCGGTGCCACCGACGAACACACATCAGTACTGTTTGAAGTAATGTTCAGGAAAAATAATGATTTGAGGGGGAATAACAGGATAGAAGGTCAGATGTGGGTCCCTCGTGTCAACGGTCAAACAAAATGTGTTGGTTTAAGCTGCCTCGTCAGCACGGACGTGTGGGCCAACCCTGTCATAAATGGGTTTAAACGAACCTAATCGGTAGGAGTAATAGGTAGTAGTTTTTGGCGTGGATTAAGAAATTTTTGGTATGTTTTTGCTATTTTTTGTACAATAGATTCTTCCTAGGGCTGGTTGAAAGTGGTAGTTTTTTGTTAGATACTCTACATATTGTAAGTAGGAGTGAAAGTTAAGCTTTGGAGGCCAATAAGCAAGGCTAGTTACATAGTGCATATGTGTACATGATTGAAAGTAAATATCAACCATGAGTGACTAATATCTTGATGGAAAACTCGAAGCTATGGAATACTAGGAAAAAAATGCATGGTTGGAAATACTAACAATGTTCATGTCTGTTGCAACGAATCATAATTAGGATAATACTTATTCACAAACTTTGTACAAAACACTCTAATTTTGATATACATATGTTTCAATTAGAATATATTCCTTGGGATGCATTGGTGAGGTCAGGGAGGGATGTGGTTGGTTTTAAGATACTAATTATGGGTTTTTCTGCAAATTGGTAGACAAGTGGGATGTTGGTGAGAAAAGGCAACAACTTACTTCACAATCATTAGATGTAGATCTAATGGTCAGAAACGACGGATGGTAGACACGCCAGCATCACCAACTTAGTCTTGTGTAGGAGTACTAGCAAGATCCGTGCACTGCACGGAAAATCAAGATGCATTTTTTTATAAAACACTTGTTGTGATTGACCCTTGCGGGAGTAATCCCATGTGTAAAAACTAATGACATCTCGAGAAATATGAGATAAGGTGAAGAGGAGTGGGGTGTGGTGGTGGTTGGTGGTCGGAATGAGGGAGGCATGGGGATTGACGACGCTGGCAGCGGCCACCAGGCCAGTTTGTTCCAGAGGGTTCCTTTCTTAATTGCTCAACAATGAGGTTTGTTGGAGATAGGGATGAAAGAGGGAAGGCCTTGTCTGCAAATGTGGAGAGGGGTGCGGGTATCTTTTAGTTTAATTTCCATCCGCCGGATATATATCGGACAGTCTATAATGCAAGATGGCACACGTACCATCATCACCACCTTGGTTTTTTATAAGAGAAGAAATATAAGTATGGAGATACAAACGTATTATCGATACTTGCTTCCGTAAACTAGCATCTACATTCTATTCAACGCCTCGGCATGTGGGGCCTTAGCACAATGACTTCTCGACTGTGTAAAACAAAGATTTTCCCATCGCCGACAAGGAGGAGGTGACGGCGGCATGCTTTTTGGCTTGCTCTAGTCCTAGTAGTCATACTAGGTGGTCTAAGAACGTGTAGATTTATTCTTTTTCACTTCTCTTGTTCGCCGTACTACCACAACTGTTGATGAATACACAGTAAGTTATTCACGGGGAAACCCTTGATGAGAGTGTTTGCGAGAGAGAGAGAGACAGTGTGCGTGTGTGATATGTTAGAGACTGAGGCAATGATAACAGATTCTTTGTGTCTATGTGTGTGGAGGATAGAGAGAGACATGTACATGGGGCTTTTTGTTGTGTAACGTGGAGACACATATACATAATTAGAGAGTGAGTGTGTGAGATACACATGCGGACATGGGGAGAGATGAGGATCCAGATAAATGGGTGTTTGTGCGTGTTTGTGTGTGTTTGTGCACGCATTTGTGTGTGAGAGGGAGAGAGTGTACGTGGAGTAGAGAGACCACTGATGATGTAAACCTAGTATAAGGGAAGGGGGAATGGTGTGACATGTGTAGTAGCGGGATAGCACGGGTGCGGGCTGGTGGAGCAGAATATTTGGAAGAGACATCGAGTGTGTGTATGGGAGAGGGGTGTGAGAGCGAGAGAAAGAGAGAGCTAGCGATGGGGAGAGAGAGAGAGAGAAGAGAGGGGGCGAGAGGGGTCGTTTGTGTCCATAAATGGCGTATAGATAGGGAGACAATGTTGATCTTGTCTGAAATTGGCCTATGAACGGAGGCGCAAGGGAAGCGAGTCATCGTGTGTGTGATAGGGACTTCATGAGAGATCTAGAATAGATGGTGTAGAGAACAATGTGCGAAATCAAGAACGATTATACATTAGGGAGCTATGCAAAGAGTCACGACATATATGTATGCAGGGAAGGAGCTGGGGAGGGTCCGCATGTGGGAGAGATAGAAAGAGGAGAGTGGTGCACAAGGAGACAAAGTGTGCTTGTTTGCAGTGGGGGTGGTGTGTGAGGTGAGTGCGCGAGAACCACATAACTAGGGAGATAGACGTTTGGGGGCGACATTTTGTGTGTATGGGAAATATACACTCTACATAGTGCGTGTGCTTGGCTAAGAGAGATAGCGGGAGACCTAGAGAGTGAGGGAAGAGATGTGTGCATGCCCGAGAGACAAAGTGATAGAGACCTATGTTGGGGTCCGGACTTTACAAGAGAGAGGGGTGTTAATGTGCTCGTGTGTTTGTGTTTGGGGGAGAGAACGACTTCTCTATGTGTGTGTGTGTGTGTGTGTGTGGTGGTGGTGGGGGGGGGTTGACTTCAGATAAAGAGTGAGGTGTCTATATTTTAGGGACTTTAGCGTAATTGAGATATTGTGCACTCATGGTTGATCCATTTGTTTCATAGTTTGTACTATGAGATAACGATACTTTTGAACATGCGTGATATACCTTGATGTACCAGAATTACAAACCTAAGATTGGAATTTTGGAATTCGACTCCATCATTAGCTTTTGTAATTCATTTAAAAGGAGGTACATTTTTGAACCTGGGATTTCGTGATTTCAAATTCATATATCAAAACTAGAGATATACACATACGGGCATGTTCAAACTTTATAATCATCCACATACACATTTTTGCTTTTGTCATCATATTTAGGATAAACACATTTGGAATTTCATTTGAATTGGACCGTATGATGGTATTTTCTTGTAGTAGCTCAATGATCCATATTTGAATTGAATGGACAATCTAAGTTTCGAGTTGGAGACATTGATTTTCAAAACTTGCACATTTATTTTGCGTGCAAAACAAAAAAAATTGTCGGCCATGACATCATAGTCGGCCGTACGAGAGAAGAATACTTATAATTTTAGGCGCCAAAAGCTTTCAAACTTCCCGCTCACATCGAAATATCACACGTCCGAAAGTTTAGCCAAGCGATATTCCTGTTTTACCCCTGCCACATGAACGAAAAAGGGCTGCTTTGGTAACTCCATTGTTTCCCCCTCTTTGCCCCCAACATTCTTCCCTAGAGTCCCTCCCCTTCCCCTCCCCGACCCCCCAACCACGGCAAGCCGCCGAACCTAGTCCTCCGCCGCAGCAGTGGACCTCACATCCCGCCGGATCTACCTTCCGCACCTTGGAACCCCCAACTGCCAACTCACCACTTCACCGGAGCCGCTTCAGTGACTGGCTTGTCCACCGCTCCAGATCTCCTTGACCGCCATCATGGTCCACCGCACCGGATCTGCTTAACCGGCACCCTCCACCACAGTGTAGGCCCTTCACTGACTCCCTCGTCCGCCCCTTCGCTGGCCCTTCATACAAGACCTTGTCCGACGCAACAGATTCGCCTCACCGAAAGCACTATACAACACGCCCGCCGAAGCCTTCGTCCACTGCACCGGACACTCTCCACGGACGCCATATTCAACTCCACCGGCCCTGCTTTACCGATGCCGCAGCCTCATCAGGTTATTTCGATTTGTACTCCTTCGGTTTTTCTCTTTATCGTGCAACTGTTCACTTACCACAGATGAGCTTTCTTGTATGTTGACAGGCGCCGCAACCGTAGCACCGGAGCAGCTTCAGCGTCGGCGGCAGCCGGCCCAAACTCAACCTCAACACGAGCACCATCGACGATCCTTAGATATCAAGTATGACAACGATAACCATACGCCGCCAAGAATCGGGTACTATTATCCAACGGGCGGCGCCTACGTTCAGTTTCCTAGCATAAGCACCGCACCTTTGAATTTCTTCACGCATCATTCCGTTTTTCATGAGAGGTGTTATTCTGCTTGCACCTTTAGGGCCATACTTCTGGGAGTGAACATGTTACATGTGTTAAATTACATACCAGTGCACATATAGTTAATATGCTTTAGTTTTGTTCTGATGCCACCTGTTGGTTCCATTGGACTGCTTAATGTTCTCTATGCTTAATTACACATCAGCAAACTAGCATGTGGTTCCGTTGCTTTTTATTTGTTTTACCCTATATTTTCTGATGCTAGCTATTACATCACTGCTCCTAGCCTCTGTTCATTACTTGTTTGTGTGTTCTTGATCTTCCTAAGTTGCATGACTAATTTGATGCTTCTATTAATTATGGAGCTGCCAACCCCATGAAGCAAAATATTTGTTCTTTTGGTGCTGGCAACTCAAACAAGCATAAAAATAGATTGAACCAGATATATTGTCGTGTATGCACACACCCTTCTTTCATTAGTTTAGATGAACCATTGATGATCAATTCAGACCAGTGCATGCGATTAAAATTAATTTTACCTAAATAGATGGTGCAGAAGAAACTACAACAACTAGATTTGCAACCACGGGATGCTGACGATATCTTCAAAGAACATTGGAACAACAGCTAGGCTTCACAGCAACATATGGTAAGCCAGTGTGTTTTAGTACATGTTAAATTTAATGCGAGTGGGCTTCTTTCTTGGCTTGTGCCCTCAATGTGTAATCCTACCGAATTACAAATAGTTCAGTTGTTTGCTTTGCTGTATTGCTTGATTCGAATGCTTTTTTGTTGTTACGTTACACCTGAGTTGGCCAATATGTCAGCAGTGCCTACTGTACTATCGTAAAGAAATGCATGCCTATTTAATTTGAGTCCTTAACTTTTCCTCTCAACTTCATCACAAGACTGTCTTCGTAGTTTATATGAGGCCACACTGTTAAGTGCTTTCTCAGATTATTTCAACTCCTTAGATGCCTTGGCAACTTAAATATAGAGGTTGTACACTCCCTTTCAACTTTCATCTTACCATTTTAATTTCTTTTTGGCTGATGCTGCTTCGAACCATTTAAATATAGTTTGCCATGCTCGGCAATAATTCGTCCGTCGTTTACCATGTAAGCTTACTGCCTGGATCATAGGATAACTATCTCTTACTTATGTCCAGCGGAAACCTTTCAGGATGCCGTTCACACTAGGACACAATGTACAACCCCAGAATCTATTTGTGGAAGCAGTGTGCCATCCATGTTACCAGATGGTAGCAGTTCAGAGGCAACACCGCCGGAGAGCAGTCTGAGCACAAATATTATAGTGCTTGAGGCTCTACTAGAGGCAGAAAGTGATGGTGTGGCTGCCATGAATGAGGTAATTTTTATCTTGAGGCTGGAAATTACGGAATTAGCGGCACACATTATGTAAACAACCCAAGAATTGGAGGAAGTAAGAATGTTGCATTTGAAGACGGATGAGGTCCTGCTGTTTCTGCTATCTGAAGCCCAAGGTAATCCCGGTTCTTCTTTAGATACTAGTTGAAATTGTCATTAGATTATTGTACTTGCATGTTGTGTCATGTCTCTGAATGGATTATGTTGCAAGACCCCGTAAGTTGTCCGGAATTCCATTATGTCCATGTGTTGTAATGATTCGAATTTTTTAGGCGAGGTAATCCTTAGTACTTGTATGATTGACATAAGGTGAACTGTTTTTCGTGTGAGCATATTGTATTGGATGAAATAACTGTTTGAATCAGAGTGTATCCAACCTACTGAATTCGACAATCACGGAATTTCTAAATCATAATCATATATAAAGGTGTAATAAATCTTTGTTGCGGTTTTGAAGAAATAAATAACAAAATGTATAATTATCTGTGGATATTCGTAAATACAAACTGGATTTGAATTTAGTTTGCTAGGTCCGAGGGCAAACGTGAATGCTAATTCTCCCAAGTTTTGAACGAAGCGGCTAAACACCCACTATAATTTGTGGGCTGCCCGAAGAAAGTGTTTGAGAGATGAAAATTACTGTCTACCCGTAACACTTGACATCCTTATCGACCGGATTTACACTGCTGTCGATAGGGGTAGACTAGTAACTTCAGTCAGACGTGACACGACGGCCTCTGAGCCCATTCAGACACGGTGGGCGCCAAACGTGGGTGGAAAAACACATTTGACTCAAGATCGTCCGAAAGACATGTGTCTCTTCCTCCATTTCCCCATTCATACACGGTGGGTGGCAACACAAACTCTCCTCGTCCGAAATCGATGTAGGCAAATATTTTAAATAGGGGCAGATGTGTAACTTCCATCAGACGTGACACAACCGCCCTACCTGTCAGCCCCGTTTATACACCGTGGGAGCCAACCGTGGGCGGCAAAACACCCTCTCCTCGCCCGAAATAGTTATTGGCAAATATTTGGGAGATGCGAGATTACCATCCTATCCCCAACCGACGCGATGTCTGAAATTTTAAATGGGGGATAAGTTTGTAACTTCCCCCCATTTGAGAGAAGCGCGTCCCAAAGTTTGAGATCGCCCCCCTCCCCTCCATTTCCCCGTTCATAGACCATCAGCGGCACGACAACCTCCGCACCGCGGCCAGCCTCCTCCGTCCGCCACCCCATTCTCCACCTTGCCGGAGCCGCTACCTCTACCCCGTCGTCCACTGCAAGAGATGGACGTCTCTCATCCATGACGCTGGACTAGGATCCTTTCATCGCCTCCTCTCGCTTCATCGGTGCCGTCGTCGACCTTGCCGTTGCCGCTCCTACGACGGCCTCGTCCACGGCAACTGGATATATCCCCCGATCCGGCCATCTGCCGTCTAAAGTCTTCTTCCCCACCGCCGACAGCCATCACACCCGCAGCACCCTCAACGTATCAGCATAGGCCTACACGGTGTCACACGAGAGGTGGTACTCTTCCATATGTGCTTGAGTTATTGATCTCACCCAGAAAATAGATCGTAATTTGTTTACTGTACTTTTCTTGTCCATACCAAATCGTAGTGGCTAGTTGAAAGCAAACATTGGTTGCGAAGTACCTTTGTCCGGTTTGCATCTTCAGATCCGCCATGGCACGGGCACTATACTCGTAAAGCTTATGGCTTCCCCCTTTATATTCACTACCATCATCGTAGGTGCTTCGTGTTGTGCTAGCACTGCTCCTCAAGACCTCAACCCAAAGCTTACGTGTTGAAATACGAATATGATATGATGCTCATATCACTAAAATAGAGAACGTTTAATTGGTCACCTAATGTTCCTATATTCGTTTCGAAAAGCATGTGCGCCACCCACTGGTCCAGCTAGTTCCACTTTCCTGATTTTTCTCTTGATGCTTAGGGTTTTCCCCTTTTATCTACTCTACTATGATCTCCGTAGGTGCT
Source organism: Triticum dicoccoides (assembly GCF_002162155.2). NCBI lineage: Eukaryota > Viridiplantae > Streptophyta > Magnoliopsida > Poales > Poaceae > Triticum > Triticum dicoccoides. The sequence continues at coordinate 137,089,949 of NC_041385.1, forward strand.
TTCTGTCGTACTAGCATTACTCCACCCTTCAAGCTAAACAACACAAACTCAGAATTCGAAAGCTTAGTTGTTCAAATATGATTGTGATATGATACTGATATTAGTTAACCGACACATTTAATTGGTTAGCTAAAGGTCCCACTTGAGTTTCCAAATGCATGTCGCGACATATAGAGAGACATCATAATTGCATTTCTTTGTCACTTGTTGACCGTACTTTCTTGTCCATACCAAATCTTAGTTGTTATTTCAAAGCAAACATCGGTTGCTAACTACCCTTTGCGCGGTTTGCAGCTTCAGATCTGCCATCCCACTGCCACGGTCAACTTTGTACTGATCATGCTTATGTTTCCCCATTTTATGATGACCACAATCAGCCTACGTGGTTCGTGTCGTAATAGCACTGCTCAACCCATCGAGCTAAACAAGCTTAGTTGTACAAATTCATATCTGATATTATTGCTGATATTAGTAAAACTGAGGGATGTTTAACTGGTTAGCTAAATGTTCCTACTTTAGTTTCGAAATGCATGTTAGCCACATATGGAGAGACCAGAAAGAATAGTATTTCTCTATGCGCTCCGGTTCATCATGGGTGGCAAACCGACATTGTACTCAAACACTTGTAATATCTTCAATCTGCTTGCTCTTATGATCTTCTTTAAGATGATACTCTTCTCTTGCGGTCGACTGGTCAGGTCGAGTTGTTCTCCCTTAGTATATTTTGAATCTGTCAGGTCAGGTTGACTTGTTCTTCTTTACTATATGTTGAAGCTATCATCTGCGAAGTGTCATCACTTCTGGAGCTATCATATTTTGAGTAGTAGGCCACATTATATTAATGCACACAACAAATTACAACATGCATGGCATCTTTTAAAAGAATTGTAGAGATAGCACAAAGGGGTTTACAGGGAGGCAGTATTGGATTAGAATCCCTTCTGCAGTACAAAGAAAATCTCACTTGTTTTTATGTTTTCATGCATGTCAGATATTGAACATTATCAAAATGAATATGAGAATGGGCGCACGAGAGGAATATTGCGGAACGATCCACTGGCTAACAAACTTGGCATGGTGGAGGATGGCCTATCTTATTCACCCATCAAGGTGCTTGCTCTAACTTTGCAAAGTTGTATTGGTCGCACATATTTTGCATCTGACCTCTTGCATTTCTTCTACTTTGTTACACCATCTGCTTAGTTTAAGCATCATATATGAGTATATGCCATAACTATCCATTTTCTGTACCTATTCCATGTGTCGTCACACTATGTTTTTCCAGTCAAATGTTGTTCTTTCGTGATAGATGTCCAAAAGGAAGAGGGTGAGTGCAGATCCTCAAGGAGTACAAACTAGGTATTTGGAAAAGGTAGTGGTACCTATTAAATCAGATAGATCAATAGCCACAGAAAACACAGGCCCAACTGTACCACACTTTACCCCTAATCCAGTGGCCAAACCCCTATTAGAACTGTTGGGAGCCCAGCGTCAGGTACTGTCTATGATATCAATTGAAAATTTAAACTCCTAAATTTCTGCTTGTGCCTTACCTTCTCTCTTGTATGAAAACTAATTTCAGATGAATCTCCTTGCTGAAAGGATCATACGATCTGAAAACAATAATGGGCTCTGCATTGCTCTTGTGAGTACCTCTCTCCCTTTTGCCTTGTAACGTTGTACTTAATTAAATGCTATTTGATTATGTATCATCAGTCTGCACCTGAGCTTCATTATCCTCTATTTCTTCCAATATTATTTGATCTATATTTACTCTTTGCAAAATGTAGAATAATGGCAACGCTTATAAAGAATTTTCTTTGGGGAATTTATTGAATTATCCTTCCATCAACATGGAGAAGGGCTTTGTCCAGCCGGTGTTAACATGTAATGTAAGTTCATCCTTCTCAAGCCTTCAAACTTTGTTCTAGTATAGATTTGTATAGGCATCATTGCCTCCACTGCTGTTTGCTTTGCTGTTTACATCTGATTGAATGTTTGCAACAACTACCAGTTTCCAATTGTAGTTGTAAAAACATGTTCCTTATGCAGAATAGATCCATTTATTTGCTTATATAATTGTGAAACCTGTTACGTGTCTCCTTGTTTCTCTTTCAGAGTCGTATCTCTTACGCCAGGCAGAACTTTAGGGAAGATAGTGAGCCAAACCATCTTGAGGATAGCGAGATGACCCCAAGGTCCTGCCTTGATGAAGACAGTGAGTTGAAGCTACTCACCAGCAGGTGTGAGACAACCTCTGTGCAGTCGTTGCCTCAATCAGTTCAACTTCTTCAGTCTCAACTTAAAGCAGAAAGGCTTGCTTCAGCTCAGCTCCGACTTGAAGTCAAAGATGCAATGAAGATGTCAAAGGACTGCCGTGCGCACCATCATGCCTTAAATCTAGTGTTGATGCATCTATCATTAACACAACTGAGGTCTACTCAGCTTCTTCATCTGTTTGGGGGGCCCGACCTGGTCAGGCCTAGTGCCTTCTGAAGTGCTCTCAGTTTTGTATATTCTTTTGTCGGCGCGTTTATTTGCACTGGTGGCGAACTTTGATGCCCAGTGGATGTAATATGTGTGATAGCCGTGATAGCCTAGCGTAAGTTGCTTGCTTATTTATTTCCTTGTTGTCTTGTTTATTTCTTTGCTTGTAGTCATTGCAGTTCTTTTTTCGCGGTTTTCTAGTGGCTGCAATAACTTATTTTTTAAAACTAGGCCACAATAACCATGGGCTAATATTTAGTGTAGTGACACTGCGCCTCCTACGGGCCGTGGAAATAGTGGGCCTTCTACGGGCCGTAGAAACAGTGGGCCTTCTAAGGACCGTAGAAACAGTGGCCCTTCTACGGGCCATAGAAACAATGGGCCTTCTACAGGCCGTAGAAACAATGGGCCTTCTACGGGCCGTATCATCAATGGGCCTTATACGGGCAGTATGATCGATTGGCCAAACATGGGCCAATAACAGGCCGCATTATGGCTGTAAACGGGCTAGAGTTGGAATCGTCCGTTCATGGGCTGACCATAACGGGCCATCGTTAATAGGTCGTATTTCATGACGATGCTATGAAAACGGGCCCAACGTGTTAACGGACCACAAACGGGCCGACTGTAACCACGGGCTGAATTTGGCCCATAAGCAGAAAATGAACAGTAACGGGCCGTAAGTAAACGAATGCTGGAAATGAGCCCAAGAATAAATGGGCTTTGAGAAGGCCGAAAGATAACATGGGCTGAAAACGGCCCAACGGAATAACGGGCCCTTAATGGGTATAAAGCGGTACACTGTTCATTAGGGGCCAGTTTCACAATGGGCCGTTAATGGGTGTAAAGTAGAACACTGTTCATTACAGGCCAGTTTCACCACAGGCCGTTAATAGGCCAAGAGTTACATAGGGCCTCATATGGCCCGAAAGACGTCATGGGCCATACATGGGCCAGAAGTGAAAACGGGCTGGAATCATATTGGGTGGCCCAGATGACGCTACTGGGCCTAATTCGGGTAGGGCGTAACGGGCCTTGCGTTAGCGGGCTGTAAATGGGCTATATGCGAACATGTCGTTAACATGCTTTACATGGGCCGGCCCGCCACCTTTTGACCAAGTCAAACGGGCCGGCCTTTTCACAGGAATGGGCCTATGTTAGGCCATGCCACGTGTCGACGTATCATAGGCGCCTTCTGTCCAATGAGCGGATGACATCTGTCCCAACAGTGAGCCGACATGTGTTTCCTCCAGCCAATGTTGATTTTACGCGTATATAGTCCCCATTGGTCGGGGTTGTTAATGGGTTATCGGATCCAAAACCCGACCAGATAGCTTAACGGTGTTCCGTTACGGTGGATGCCACATGTCGGTCACCCTTGACGAAAGCAGTTCTGTGATGTGCGATTTATTGTCATGGAAGTGGACACTTCCGTGATGATAATTTTGGTAATATCATGGAACACTTCTACGACAGCACAGGTATGACCATCTTGATTCTGTCGTAAATTTTTCATGGATGTACATGCATGACAAAAAACACGACCTACTGTGACAAACACGCATCATCACGGAAGTGTATTTTTTTTATAGTGAGGGTGGGGTGGAGAGGGTGTTTTGGCGCCCACGGAGTACGAATGGGGAAAAGGGAGGTAGAGAGGAAGGGGGGAACCATGTATTCAGGGCGCGCTTGTGTCAAATACGAGGAATTTACAAACTTAGCCCCCGTTTCAAATTTCTACTACATCACAGCAACATTAGTCAGTTGGGGATAGGACGGTAATCTTGCATACACCGAATATTTGCCGACGAGAGTTTGTTTTTGGCACCCATCGTGTATGAATATGAATCGGGGAGGGAGTCGATTTCGGCCGAGGGCACACTGTGTTTTGGCGCCCACCGTGTATGAATCCGGGTGAGAGGCGGTTACGTCACGTTTGGGTGAAATTACAAACCTACCCCTTCGAAACCTATAGAAATCTAGCAGATAGGCTTTGCGCGGCAGGGATAGGCAGTAGTGATTTCCATCTCGCAGATTTTGGTTTCGGGCGGTTACCGCGACTTTCCCCGCTTCGTTCAAATTTTTCACAATGCACGTTTACCGTGCCAACTCAATTCGAATCCCGTTTGTATTCTACTTTTTTTTTCGGGCGGGATCCATTTTCAATTGGAATTACATTCTATATACATCATTTTTTTATATATACTTTCGAAAGCACAACACCATTTATACATAAATATGGTTTACAAATGGCATGATCTCAGATTCATAAGGTTGTATCCATCAATTTGGATTTTCAAATATTTGAAACCACTTTATGTTGAAATCCAATGTATGCATTCCTCGCTAACTGTCTCGAATTACTGTGTGTTTCATGCGGGTTTTGTTTTAACTTCTCAAACATGTATAATGTGTTTCACACATGCAACATATAGTGTAATCCCGTTTAGACATTAATTGCATATAAACCATGCATTGTTTGTAATTGAAGAATCTATTGATCACCAATATTGATAAACTATATAACATTACACGTGTGCCCAAATTCAAATGAATATGCATGTATGATACACCAATTTGCGTTATGATATTATCGATGTCGTGATCTCCAGTTTAAATATTTGAATCCCCTTTAATCCAGATATTCGTCTCATACAGCTATCACTCATGCTTATATAGGACTATCTCTCTGGACCTATACGTGTTCATCGTCTCTCAGGCATCTCTCGTGCTACCTGTATGTCGACATTGATCTTTTATCTTCATAACACACTGACGGTACTCTCTCCCTCAACCTTCATCACTCTATCTCTCTCTAAGTATATCTCGCTCCCTGCTATGTGTCTCTAGCTATGATTCTCCATGTGGATTCTCTTTCTCTCACACAAACACAAAACTTTGTCTCCCGGGGTCTCATTTCTCTCAACTATTCCCATGTGTGCCACTCGCACACCCCTCATACAGAGATGTCTTTTGCTCCTTAGATATGAAACCCTACGACTCTTCCTCTTCAGTATCTCTTTCTCACACACAAACACAAACTCTGTCTCCCAGGGTCTCATATTTCTCCATTGTTCTCTTGTATGTCGCTCAAACACACCCTCTCTCCCTAGAGATTCTTGCATTCCCTCATATGTCTCTCTAGATATCACTCTCGTTGTGAAATATCTTTCTCTCTCGTAGACACAAAACTCCGTCTCTTTGGATCTCATTTCTCTCTGATATTTGTTTGTATGTGACTCACATGCACCCTCTCTCTATCGCTCTCACACCCACACACATAACCCAGCCTTCTGATCCACTCGACTCCTATCTCTAGCGCACACTAGCTAGCATCTTTATCTTTCTATTTATCTGTTTCTCCATCAACCTTCTTTCTCGCCCTCACTCTTGATTCCTATCACGCGCACTACATATGTTTCTCTCTACATGCAGTCAAGTGCCCTCTCACACACATATATAACTTCACCCTTTGAACCACCCGACGGTCATCTCCGACACCCAAACTAACGGATATCTCTCTAGCTAGCATCTCCATCTCTGTATCTATCTGTAGTTTCTCCGTCAACATTTCTTTCTCGCACGAAGTCTTGCTTCCTATCACCCACACTATATATGTCTATCCATACATATGCATTTATAGGCTGATCTCTTTTGCAAAATCGTTGCGCCTCACCCCCTCTGCTCACCATAGATGCATGCTCCAGCCCACACCACTATCTCTTAAAGACAAAAACACATGCTCAATTTTCGGGCCTTCTTCCCTGCATTCTCACATGCATGCATATTGTCATACCGATCCGTCTCTCCCATGTCGTCGATCTTAGGACTTATGTCTTCTTTCTTTTATCTCGATCATGCGCGCGTGCGCACACACACATCCCACATATACATGTATACCTCTCACACATGCACGTTCAAGGTCTCTATGTCTCCATACGTAGTTAATTACCCACAATCCTAACGCCACATCGAATCGTTCTCCTCTTTTGTGCACATGACTTCC
>NC_041385.1:137097061-137137911 GCF_002162155.2 Triticum dicoccoides
TCTCTCTCTCACACACACACAAACTAAGACTCCATCTCTCTCTCTCCTCTCTCTCTCTCTCTCTCTCACACACACACACACACACACACACACACCACACACACTAAGACTCCATCTCACACACACATGCTCTAGGCGGAGCATTTGTTCCTACCACCCTTCATCCAACCTTACCCGTATGATAAACAATCACCTTTATTTACTTGCATAACATGGACAGATTCCACTTTACTTTAGTAGTCAGCAAACTTATCATCTGTATACCCTTATAAAAAAACTAGTTGGCGATGATGGTGTGCCTGCCATCTTGTAATATAGACCGTATGATCTATATCTGATGGATAGGAAGCAAACTATGATAATTTTACAAAAGATACCCGCACCTCTCTCCACATCATTATCTCCCGCAACCTCATTGCTCAGCAACTAAAAAAGGAATAAGTCTCTGGAACAATCTAGCATGCATGGTGGCCGTTGCCGCGTCCGGCACCGTCCATCCCCATGCCTCCGCCCATTCCGACCACCAGTCACCACCGCGCTCCACTCCTCCTCGCCTTATCTCTCATCTTTCATTTTTTCGATGACATTCTCGAGATACCAGTTTTTCGATAAAATTCTCAAGATATCATTAGTTTTTACACATGGGATTACTCCTGCATGGGTCAATCACAACAGGTGTTTTGTAAAAAAATGCATATTGATGTTCCGCGCAATGCACGAGAATCTTGCTTGTAATTATATAACGCAAATCACGAGCAGGAAGTGACATTTTTTTGACACAACCATGTTAAAATGGCCACGTAAATCACGAGCAGGAAGGAGAAGCGAAGCGGTCTGTGGAGTAACGTTTTTTACCATAATTTCTTAGGAAACTGAGAGCAATAATTGAGTAGTTTTGCAAACTACCATTACTACAACACCTGAAACGGTTCAAAACCTATACTCCCTTGCCAGTGCGCGCTTCCCGCGTGAAACAGTCAGTGTCGCCCTGGAGCTTTAGTGCCGCATTAATGCCCGGCCAGAGCGGAGGCGACCTCTCACTGGCGCCGGCTTTGAAGTGGCACGACGGACAAGAGAGCGTCGCTTCCCGGTGCACGCGACTACTCCGCGTCAAGACTGGCCATAGGCCCTGTTTGGATCCATGGGTTAGAGTTAGTTTGAGCTAGTTGGGACTCAAATAGCCCTAAAGTATCCAAGCATGAGGGTTTAAATTGGAGCAAGTTGCACCGAACCCAGCAAAAAAAACTATCCCACCCAAGAGGTGCTAACTGGAGATAGTTCTCATTGGGACCACTGAAAAATCACTTTTCTCTCTCCATGAAGTGCATTTATTGTCAATCTAACCCTGTCACCCAAACACCTCTTTGGCTACAATTAGTTTAGGGTTAGTCATGAGTTAGTCTAACCTCTAGCTAAGTTAGAGTATCAAACAGGAGCAGTATAGGACATGCAAGTTGCTCAAAGCATACAGGCAAATTCGTACGTGAAATGGTTTTTTTTGCTTTTTGAAAACGGAACGTGAAAGGAATTTTTTTTAGAATGCTCTTGGCATGTCACTAACATGTCATAGTTAACCGACCTTAATAGATGGCAGAAACGCCAGCCCGCCGCACTTTGATAGAGACAAGGAGGGAGAAGCGATACAGGCTGCTGGATTACTAGAGATAGGTGTCGCACGGAAGCCAAGAAATATGGTGATAGCGTGGGTTAGCCATGTACTACTAGTATGATGTAACTACACTGGGCTGTCGTGTTTCGTACTCTTCCAGTCCACTGTGGAGAAGATTGGTTAATTTTATATCGCTGAATAATATTAAATATTATGAGTACAGACGCTCCACCATGAGGTTCCTTGTTCCTTCTCGGTCGTCCGGAATCTATGTTCTTCCACCCTATTTTTTTACGTGAGCTTTGTTCATCCTTTTGCCAACACGTGAGACATCTAGCATCAAGGCGCACGTGTTATGCAACGATCGTTACATCTACATGAAGAACACGTGGCACTGGAACTACGAGATGGACATGTACCCAGGAGTGGACGTACGAACCTGAGTAATGTAGCGCAGTAAGTGAAGTAGAAAGGCACAAATGGTATGAACATGCACGGCATATAGGGTGTGTTTGGTTGCGTTCTCATCTCATCATAGTTGTTCCCTCTTCATGCATGCTCAACTCAACACCCCTCTTCATGCATGCTCTCTTCATGCATGCTTCTAGTGTATTTGTGCTAAACTAGTGTGGACTCATGCACCATCCATACACTCTACCAAACACCCAAAAGTAGGTCGAGAAGGGAACTCTTGGGCGGCATTTGTCTCTTACTACCTACTACCACTAAATGTTGTACGTGTAATGCACGGTGATGTTATGGAGTACGTGCCTAAGTACTCTACTACTACTATATTAGCGGGAGGCACATATTAACTTTTATATTTGTTTACGTGTATGCCTAGAGACCTTCCAACTAGACGTGTCTTTCTCTCCAGGTCGCACTTTGTATCGTTCATACAACTAAGTACTACTACGTGTGGTCTCCGACCCAGAAGTGGAAGAAGTGGAGCCGCTCTACCACGCTATTTTTTTTACGCTGGGCTCTACCATGCTGCTCATGTCCCACTCCTTTCGCTGACGTGTGGGACATCCAACACGTGTCGTGTTTGGCACCCTTCGTCGTAAGAGTTGAAACGCTACCATTCATTAGAAATAAAAAATAATTATAAATCGGCAGTGATAGTATTTTTTTTGCAAACCAATCAGCAGTGATACTATACCACGCGGTTTCCTTGATCCTCGATATCGAAAAGAATACTTCCGTTCGCCAACATGTGGGACATCGACCATCCTGGTCCACTTGCCATGCACGCAGAACTCCAAGGGAGAGTCACCCAGGTCGTCCCGCCGCAGTAACAATGGCCCTGTTTGGATCCCTATGTTAGAGTTAGTTTTAGTTAGTTGGGGCTCAAATAACCCAAAAGTATCCAAACATGATGGGTTAGTTTGGGTTAGTTGGATCTAACCCACCCCAAAAAACTATCCCATACTAGAGGAGCTTATTTGGGTTAGTTCTCCTGGGCCCACTAGAAAAATTAGTAAAAACGTTACCCCTCCCATTCAAACAGGGTCCAATGTAGTCAAATGATTGAGAAAGAATATTTATTGTCAATCTAACCCTACCATCCAAAAAGCTTTTTGGTTAGAGTTAGTTTAGGGTTAGTTTAGAGTTAGAATCTAACTCTAACCTCTAACCGAGTTAGAGTATCCAAACAGGGCCAATGACTAATGAGCCGTCAAATCATAGGCCCACTTCCCACTTTGAAGTTACTTGGACGAAGGAACCATCATGACTTCGTTGAATTCCGCTTCTTGAGGAAAACTACTGTACCAGCAGTACTGCTAGCTACAGTATTTACTCCAACAGAGGCCTCCTTTCGTTCATAGGATAGGAATATGAAAATCATAGGAAGTGAGATGACATGCATCTCAATTCCTATAGAGAAAGAGATGCCATTTGATGCATAGGACGATAGGAATTTTTCCATTTAGTCTAGGCTAATGTACTAGTAATTTGCTCTAAAAACTACAGTAGTAACTAGTAGTACTGGTACATGCTCGTACTCAGACACAGACACACACACTAACTACTAGTACTACTACTTCTCACATGCTGGCCAGACGTCGTCGTTCTCCTTCCCGGCTTTGTCGGCGACACCCCATCGTGCTTGGATCTCTGCCGACCTCTCCGTAGTAGCGCGTGCATCCTTTTCTTTCTTGCGGTGGCAGGCCTCTCTTTTCTTGAGTGCTTTCTGACTTTTCCGCTCCCTCTGTGTGGCTTTGGCCGCCTCTTGCTCTACCGCCCATTCGGCCTTGGCATCTTCAAATTCCTCCCACATAGTTGTGAGGTCACGAGCGGCGATGAACTCGGCATGGCGGGATGCCATCGCTTCCCTACCATTTTGTGTGCGTTCTTGGGTGGTGAGGAACTCGGCGCGGCGGGATGCCATCGCTTCCTTACCGGTTAGTGTGCGGCGCGATGGCATGAACGATGCTTGGTGAGAGCTCTGGGGTGGAGTGGCCGGACAACCGTATAGTGCATTGGTTTGTCAAGAGCTCAAGGACAGAAGACGAAGCAAATTAGGATTCCCCTTCAATCCTGGTCATTTATTACCGAGTAAAATGCATTGGCGGTCATCGAACTTGTCTTGATAGCTCACTTTGATCATTGTATATGAGATATGGTGATTATACGGTCGCTTGCTCAGCACATAGCTCCGTATTTGTATGGTTGACCAGTCAAACAGTCCGCATGTGCCTGAAACGGTCACCATCTCTCCAGAATGTCAATGCCGCATTCACTGGACTTAACTGTAGGTGCAATTGGTGTGTCACTGACATGCGGGCCAGACACCCGTTGGGCCCACATGTCAGACACCCAAATGAATCTGTAGTTAAGTCACTGAAGCAGCATCCGCATTCATGCCCGACGAACCTACTCCGACGCATGTTGTCCATCCGTCTGCCGCGGCTCATTGCCATTCGCCCGCTATATTAACTTGAGCCCCAGCTCCCAGCCATAGCCAAAGACCCACACTTATTCTCCTCCGGTCCCTTCCATTTGTTGGCACCACTTCACCCATGGCGTCCTGGCGCTCTGAAGCTCTCTTGGACATACTGTCGCAGGAGCAGACGAGGGACATCGGCGGCTCTGCTCTGGGCGCGCTCCAAAGCTCTCTTCGATGTACTGTTGCAGGAGCAAACGAGGGAGATCGCCTGCACCCCCCGGGCCATCCTCCGCCGCCACGACCACGAAGCCGGCGCGCGTGCGCGGGCGCAGCCCGCAGCGAGGAAGAGTAGTACACGGTAGGTCACCGCCGCTCTGGTCCCGGGAAGGCCACCGCTACTCCACTCAGTCAACGCCAAGCTTGGTGGGGTAAACATCAGCGGCCGATTAGCCGCTTGACGGTGACATGGAGGCGGAAATCTTCATAACCTTCTGCTTCGGCCGGAGGAGGAGGTTATCGAGGCGGATGAGGAGGAGGCAAAGGCAATGGCCGGTTTTCTCGGGTTCATGGCCGGACATGGTGGTCGGGCGCCGGCGATCATTTAGATTAGGTTTACAGTAGGTTTAGTACGGTTTGTGCGAAATACGTAATGAATTTCGTCCAGTTTGGAGGAAAAGTTTTCAAAATGTAATGAATTTCATCCGGTTAATTTGAAATTTGCTTTGTTTGCACGAATTTTGTCCGGTTAGTTCATATAGTTGTCGAAAGGTATGCGGGCAGCATCGGATGGCATCCATCAGTGTCCTCGGACAGATGCCAGTGTAAATTTGTGGGTCAACGTTGGAGATGCCCTAACTATCATGATATAATCGCTAACAGTCCTCCATTATTTGGCAGGGAACAGTTATCCCTCGATCAAAATCAGATCCGCGGTATTTCGCACTACTCCCGCATACGAGTGTAAACTCTTGCTTACATAAAAATGGAGAAAGTGGACGACACTGTAGCACGTCATATCACTCGAACTAGCCTGCCTAAAGAGCAGGAAAGCACCGCCCTCGTCATTTTGTTCTGGATGTCTATCGATCGATCGCGCAAAAATGTTACGCTTCACAAGTTCTAAAGGAAAAGGCAGCACACCTACAACTCGTACACGTCACAACCCCGACAGTCCGTCTCGCATGCCGCTCACTAGAGGGGACACGCGTTGTCTTGCAATTTCACTGACATGTGGGACCGTAGTTGAATAAATCGTCGATAGCCGAAATCTAATCACTCGGCGGGCGTCGGCTGAGAATAGAGAAACGGGGGAGGGAGAAGAGACCACCCGCCCGCCGCGCACGAACTCCATGAAATATATGGTGATAATGTGAGGTGGGCTATGCTGGAGTCCGGACCGCTTTCGGAGCCCGCTCTCACTGCCCTGGCCCCTCAAGACGCCAGCTGCCCGCTGCATGCATAGCAAGTAGTCCCCGCTCATGTGGAGGAGAGAGAGGCACAAAGTCAAGGAGTAACAGTGGAGACAATAGCTTTCATCAAAAATAAACAATGAATACTCGTTGCTCGTCCTCTATATCGGAAGGAATACTTTCCTTCACCGACATGTGGGACGTCGACTATCCTGGTCCACCTGCCATGCACACAATTATCCTGGTCTACCCCGGTTGTATCGCAGGCCCAACCTGTCCCACTGTAAGTTGTTCGGACGAAGGAACCATCATGACTTTGTTGAATTCCGCTTCTTCAAGAAAACCTACTGTACCCGCAGTACTGCTACCACACGCGAAGACTGGACGACACTATACCATGTCATATCACTGGAATCCACTAGGCCAAACTAGCCCGCCTAGGTCATCTATTTTGGAACGGAGGGAGTACGTCTCTGCACTGCTATGATTTTGTGTTGCACGTTCTCTGTACTTTTGCTATGATTTTCCTACCCTATGAACCAAATGAGGCCTGAATGTATGTCGACTACTGTCTGATCAATCGCTAAGCCTACAATTTTAGGAGCTAGGGCTATTAATCGATCAACGAGGGATAAGTATAAGCATACCACGAGCTCATCAGCCCCAACGTTTCTCTTCGGTGAGTGTTTTGCAAGTACTATAGATCGCACAGTAGCTAGCCTACTAACACCAAGAATCATCAAACAAGCCTTGCTGATATGATAAACAGTTCAAACATACATCTAAGCATGCCATATATTACATCAAAAGCTGGTGAGGATACATCTGTTTCCATAACTCGGAGAGGGTTCGCATGATTCATCACATGATTCACTATCAAACAAAAGTAGCAAGATCCGCCCACACAAGACAGTGCACTAGCCCTAAGATGGTTTGATAACACGCATCGTTCTTGTAATTAAACACAAGGCAATTCAAACTACCCTCAAGGATTAGCGCGACCAACTATTTCTTGTCATCAATTTCTCGGGCAATGACCACAACACGGACAACGGCATGGGAATCGATTTCTGGGGCGATGTCCACAGGACTGACCGCGACATCAGAATCGATCTCTGGGGCGATGTCCACAGGATGGAGAGCGGCATCAGAATCGATCTCTGGGGCGATGCCAACAGGACGGGCCACGACATTGGAATCATCAAGGACAACCACCAGCACCTGCACAACACTAACATATTAGCAAGCATATTGCAAATAATCAAAAAGCAAGCACATTGCAAATAATCAAAAACCACAACTTTGGTAATAAGCCATTATTTTTTACCTTGTGCAGCTCACCGGGGGATCTCATCCCTCTGGGGGCCATCTCCTCGTCCTCGATGGGGGCCATCACCTTGCCAGGGGAATACTGCTTCTCAATGATGACTATCTCCTCAAACTCGATCTTGAGCCTCACATAGGTGGCAATCAGAGCTCCTGGAGTAGGCACGGTGGGGCCCTTGCTGTTCTTCCAACTTTCTTTGAGGAGTTCGTCCGCCAATGTCCACAACTCTTTGTCCAGTGCTTGTTTCTTGGAGTTCTTCGTCTCCATGGGTTGGCCCGCCAACATGGTCAACTCGTTGGTCGGTGCTCGCTTCCTAGAGATTGCTATCTCCAGTGGGTTGTCCATCGGCAACTCTTTGCCTAGTGCTCCAGGATCCATCAATAAACTGACAAACAAAAAGCAATCGAAAGGAAACCACAATCGCAATGAAAACGGGAAAAGAATAGGATGTGAGAATCGGTCAGTGCTTCGCAAAAAGAAGATTATTGGAATGAAAATATAGCAACATAACTGATTCGCCCAGCTTTCCTTCGTCGGTAGAGAAGAAAAATGGCAGAAGTGAGTAGCCTGGAGTGAGGTTTTCTTCAAGAAAGGGAAGAAAGATCTTGAACGAGCATTCCAATGAAATGATGGTTGCTTCGTCCAGTCCAACTTGGAGGCCACCTTACCACTGCTGGTAAAGGTGTGGGTTTTGTGATGTGATGGGTCATGACGGCCACACCGGGGTGACAGGTGAGTCTCGACTGTAGCACCTCGCTGTGATTTGGTGGATGGCATGCGGGCCCGGATGCTTTGAAATGTCATTAACTTGATTTTAGTCTCTTTAGTATTTGAATCAAAGCATGGATGAGGCTAACAAGTTTTATTCCCACTACTTTTAGTCATGAGACTGAAACGTATCCAAGCACTCTCTCAATATTGTGCACCGCGACCAAGGCAGAGAGGAAAACGAGAGAACAACGTAATTAATGCATGACTTTAATTAGGGTAGTTTTGTAAAGTATGAGAAACATTCCTCCAATCGCAAAATGCTATGGTTCATGAGATTTGAGATTTGAGCCCTATAAACCGGAAGGGAGGGGGTACTGCACACGGTGTAGTCTAGTCACTTGTTTTTTTTTGAGCCAAAGTCTAGTCACTTGTTAAAATCTCTAGACAGGCAAATACTCCTTTCTGTTTTACAGGTCTATACTACTCCCTCCGTCTAGGTCTGTAAGTCATCTTACGAAAACTAAATAGTCCCAAAACACTTAGGCGCAGTGCATTAACTTCTACCTTGTTTCTTGTTTCTTGACATACATATCAACCAATAAGAGATGAGAGGTGTGCATGCTTTTAATGACTTGCAATGGCTAGTTCATTGCATCGAATGCTATTAATTAGCAAATAAACATTGGTGACCCTAGGAGGAAACGGTGCTAAGCGCGTGGACCTATGCAGAATGAGTATCAACCAATGGATAATGGACTTTAATTGTTAAACAATAGCAATTTTGTCTCATGCAAGAGCTTGGCTAGTACTCCAAGGAACCGCACCACGCGAGCATTTGCAACTGCCACGTTCGGTTTGCACTTGGCTCTTCGCCTCTTCGAGAAAATGAACAATGATGTTACTCCTACTTCTACAGTATCGAATCCACTACTGCATGTCCGTCCACCTCGTGTGGGAGGGATAGCGTGTAGCGAAAGATTCTACTTACTGCTCCTGCCTTTGCGTCCATGACAGGTGGGCCCAACAGGTGGTTGGCCCACCTGTCATGCAGCCAAAGGCAGGTGCAGTTAAGGAACTGGAGCTCAGTCCATGAGGGAGAGGGCGTCGTAGTAATCAAATTTCTCGGTCTTGTACGAGTTGACGCGATACATCAAAGCACTGCATGCGATAAAAGTCTTTTTACACATTTCAAATGGGCTACTTCGTATGTAGGAGTAGACATATTCTTCTTCGTATGTACTCCCTCCGTTCCAAAATATAAGTCTTTTTAGAGATTTCACTATGAACTACATACGAAACAAAATGAGTGAATCTACACTCTAAAATATGTCTATATACATCCATATGTAGTTTGTAGTGGAATCCCTAAAAAAGACTTACATTAAGGAACGGAGGAAGTAGTCACTTGTTGCAATCTCTAAAAAGACTTATATTTGGAAATGGAGGGAGTACAATGCATGCATGCATGCCGTGACTTTCCTTTTGATACTTGCATGTGTTGATTTGATGCACCTCGCCAAATTTTGACTATGAATTTAACTAACCAAATTTTCATGCATGTCACAAAAAATCACGGGGCTGTTTGGATTGTGACTATGTTTGTCTTATGTTGCCACATTATTTTTCCCACACTTGCCACACTTGCCTAACCTGAGTTGCTCAAATTGTTAGACACACTTTGGCTTGCCTAAGGGAATCTTGCCACAATTTTTGTGTCTATGACATGTGGGGTTCACTGCTAATAAAAAAATTCTTGTCTTAGGTGTGGCTAATAAAAAAGACTTATATTTAGGAACGGAGGGAGTAGAAAATATAAATAATAATGCATGTTGGGGCAACCCATGTTTCCGCTAATTTTAGCCATGGGCTTGTTCACAATTTTTACGTGGGGGTGGTTGTTCATTTAATGGAGGGACTTGTAGTACTACCAGACTTGAACGATACAAAGTGCGACCTGGCACACCGTAACACCACTTGGAACAAGCGGGTAGCTATCTCAAAAAACAATCAACAACTAAAAAACCCGCGACCTGGCATGTAGTAGTACACAATTTTAAACGATTGTTTTGATGGAGTGAAAAAGGAAAGCTACCCCACTACTTATTTATAGGTCGAAGCCTCCGCGCTTGCTTGCTAGGGCTGCTCTATTCACACACTCTCATCCTCCCCAGATCTAAACAAGATACGAGTAGTAACCCTATCTTTCTCCCTTCAAAAAAACTGGCTTTCTACAGATCCGGATGTATCCCCCTCCGCCAGTGAAGGGGAGGAGGGGCAGCATTTAGGCCGTCACCGACAGCGAGGGAGGAGACCCACTGCCGGCCGCACCATTATCTCTGGCCGAGCGCCGATGCGGGAGGACCTCTGATCCCTTCGTCATTGCCTGTGGGCGGATCCGGCCTCCCGCCGCCAACCTATCCACATCCCGACGACCTTCAGGTATATCTTTGTTCGAAACCGCCTTAGCTCTACTTCCCCAGCTTGCTACGTCGCTGCATGTGCATCATTTTCTACCTCTCAGCCCCTCTCGATTGGATGGTCCAACATCACCTATTTTTTTCTTCTATTGTTAGAGGTAAAGCTACTTCATGGAGTCGAATCTTGTACTCCCTCCGTCTGAAAATACTTATCATTGAAATAAAGTGGGGGTGGGGGAATTTAGTATGTACATCGGACTTGGTACAAACAGGAAGGAAAGGGGATGAAAGTAGTACAGACTGGTCATCCAACCGGTCTCTTGGTCGAAAAGGGAAACATAGGGGTAACGTTGTACACAGTGGTATGACCAGGACTAGATTTTCTATCCACACATAGGAGTAGGTGGCTAGAGTGAACAAAAATTGTACCAACCCAGATATGTTTCTTGGATGTTTGTTTCTCGGGGCAACAAACTATGAATCACCACTTTATGCCCCTGTTTACGTACATGGTGCTGTACTGCTGGTGCACCCACTGTCCCATGCCCTTATACCAAATATTTAGGTATAAAACTTTGGAACGGCGAACCGGAGGAAACTCTCAAGAGAATGTGTTCGGATGGACTATGAAATGTACAAATTTGTTTTTTCAGAGTAGCATGCTTGGCAGTATGAGATGCTATTTGTTTATTCAGCTGCATAGTGACTACTCTTGTCCTCACCTCACGTACCACACATAGGTTGATTTTTTTATTCCCGCAAACACAGCACAAGAACCTGTCTAACGCATGGCAGCGAGCGCCTGCCTCGGGCTTCTGCCCAAAAAATGAGCAACGCATGGATGTTTCTAATCCGATGGAATCAGTACTACCAGACCAGCTTTCCTATGAAACACTATTCACCTTTCCCGTGTTCCGAATGGTTGGAAGGGAAAGAATACCGTAGGAATTGTGTTCCTACGAAAATCCTGCACCAAACCTGTGAATCGAACGCGGCCTTAGCTGTTCTTAATATAATGTCCCTGGTAAAAATGAAGCCATGCCACTGTTTTTGCCTGTAATTGTCTGAGACTCTGACAAGTTTAGACAAATGTTTTTGCCTATAATTGTTTGAGACTCTGACTGTTTCATCTATGCCTTTTTATGCAAACAGGGATATCCAATTCACCTGGTTGCTGGTGTGACCTTTTGGTGCACTGCACAAAACTCTTATTAAAAGAAGTGACTTTTGTGTTGTTTAACTGGAATGTCAGATGGAACAGTTGGTTCATTTTGGTGGAACTGCACAAAGGGAGATATGTGTTCCAATCCTCATCATCCATATTGGCGCCATAACCTTCCTTTAGGTAAGAATGATATTTAATGCATGTGTTCATCTCTATTTTCCGACTGCCATGAGAAAATAATGTTGTTTTTTACTAGTACACTTGTACTCCCTCACTGACAAAACTAATTCTGAATTAGAAGGCGAATCATGTACTTGGTTTCACCAATTGGTGAGGAGAAAGAGAAATAGAGAATGAAGAGGAAGAAGAAGAAGAATAAACAGTGCCAAGGCGATCATGCTAAAGCCAGAGGCCTCAGTCGAGGCTATTCAAGGGCTCCGGCAATGACTACCTTACATGTGAGATGATCCTCGAGGGAGCCCTTCCACTTCTGCTGTGTCACTTAATTAATTAGGAGTACTTAAGTACCACTAATTTATTACTGCCTAATTTTCCTGTTGGAGTTAAACAAATCTTTAGTAGGACCCTATGCTGAATCATGTACGTGTGAATGTTTGTCTATGGAGGTGAATCATGTGGTGGAGCAGGGAGGGAATATTATTAGTGTCATGACATAATAGGGCTATTGTTTTGTATGTCAATATATTGCCATTGGTTCAATGAGGCAATGTTTTGAGTATTGTCCATCATGAATTTGATGCTACTGTTTGAGTAATATGCTAATGTCTTCCTATCCTTTCTCACTAAGCTAATGAAGGTTTCACCTTGTTTCTACTTGTGCAAACAGGGATCATGTTGTGCCAATCATACATTTTAGTGGAACTACACAAGACAATACAATGAACTGTATCCCAGCCAGTGCTTTAACTCTGCTGGAAGTTCTTGATAATCTTTCGATATAATCTCAGCACTGGTAAACAAGAGTGATTTCAACCATACATTTGAAGTGCACAAAAATATATACTGTTGTGTGATTCCAGTGAGTGATTTTTCATCTCTTATGGGACTACATGAATAAGCTTTTTTTCTCAGGTTGGTACGGGTCTAAGGCCTTCATCCATATTAGTTTGTTGTCATCTCCATTTGTATCATGCTACTGTCATGAGAAACTCCTTTATCTTTGCACTTTTAAGTTTTGCAACCTATGATAAATGGCAATGCTTTGAGTGTTGAGTTGAGCTAATTGGCACTGATTAAATAAACTAATACCTCTCTTTAAGCAAGACTACTATGTTGCTAACTTTACCCATTAAGATAACTAGCAGTGTGACCCGCGCATTTGCGCGGCTAGACTTTTTTTTCATGTTGGTGTTTTTTCTCAATTAATCATATTTCTGCTATATAATTCTTTATATTAGAACTATATCAGCAAAATGTGTTTAGAAATAATTTAAACTTTGCATCATATATGTCTTTCTTATCTTGGTGTTTTTTCTCAACCAATCTTATTTCCGCTACATAAGCGTTCATATTAAAAAATATCGGCAAAATATATTGATAAATATTTTTAAACTTCGCATATTATCTTTCTGTAATTTGTACACATTTATTAGTCAATATTTGGCCGTATACATTTTCTCTTTAGAACAATATATATCTACATATCTATCTATCTATCTATATATATATATATATATATATATATATATATATATATATATATATATATATATATATATGCTTCCACGTCTTCTCATATTAATGTAGTTATCTATACTGCTTCGCACTCTAAACGAATGTAGTTGTTGAATGGTGAGGAAGTTCCTAAAATACTCTCCCACTTAAGCTCGCCGAACTTGTCACTTATGTTGGTGCCCATCTATTTCACATGTAATTGTATTTTTAAGCAAAGTAAACTGATTTATCAAATATTTTATATTCATTTGTGATTTTTTTATAAAACATTCTCTAGCATTCACTTGTTAATAGTTATATTTAGTATTGTTTTGTACCCCAGTGTTTCCCCAACAGGCCAATATAATTTAATTTATTGTTGTTGTCACATTATAGCATGGTCATGACTTTTAAATTATATAGAAATGTGATAGTCAAAATACACACGTCTGAAGATAAGACTTGAGAATTTTGCGTTCAATTGTATTTTTTTCAAATACACACGTCTGAAGATCGGTGCCCTGTAGAGCAAAGCCATATAGTCCCATGCCATTATTCATATTTCTCTCCTGTACTACTCTTCCTCAGTCGTTGTTGTCCTTACAAATATTAACTAATCTGCCACATGAACATTTGTATATCACTTGAACACAAAATAGATTACAGTTGGAATGTGCATGTTGAGGAAACATGATTAAACTCCAGCAGGAATATTTTTGTTAAATGTCTTATGGTTTGTTAAATCACTGATGTGCGACGTCACACCTGACTAATGGCAGTAAGGTTAGAGTCTTCCATCGGAAACCATTTCATCATTAATTAAATGCTTAGACTTCATTTCTTCTTCTCCTATCCGCATGGTCGCCATGTTTCTTGTAATTGAGTTTCCGGTAGCATAATCTCATGTATGTCAATCTTCACGCATACTTCTAGATGCTCGGAACAATGTCCAATGACTCAAGCTGTTTATGTTATCGGGATATATGAGGCCATGTAATTCTTGGTGTATATTCATTTATAAGTAGTATTAATTTTGACTTGCCCAATCGATTGTTGTTCTCGGACAACTTATATTCTACTCAAAGTGGAAACATATTGTAGTTTATTTTAACTTTATTTTTGTGTTCAACTTTACGGGTTAAAATTTATATTAAAAAACCATATCTGAATTTTATATCCATTATTTTATTTTGAAATTCACAACTAAATCAAATTGTATTATTTATTCATCTATTTAATAAGAGCTTTTGTCATTATTATTCTGAACAACTTAAAATATTGATCAACCATGCCTTGTTTGTATCTGGGTTGGCCTTACGTATGCATGTGAACAGAGTCGGTGAACATCGCCCGTGCATGTTACGTGTGATATGTGCCTGGAAGCTAGACTTTCTTGTATATTTCCTTCTAGGTAGGGACATTTATGTGTGCATGTTTTTCCTCCCAAAAATCTTCTTCTAAGTTCTTTTCTTTTTTCAATGTGTATGTGATCTAGTTTTACATACAGTGTCCAAATTGGACACGGCTTGTACGGGTGTGTACTTGTTATGTTTATGAGACCTAGCATACGTTTCCAATAACGTGGTAATGATGGCTGTGTACTTGACTTTTATCTGTAGTTTTCTTTTCCAACTAATGTGCATGTATGCTTGTTGGACTGCCCATTGATGCGCTCAACAGAAAAAGACTCCCCATAGACCTGTCGATCTTTTTTTTAGAGTTGCATAGACGTGTCAATCATAAGATATGTACATCCTTTATGTTTAACGTAACCTTTTTATCTTTTAATCTCAAGCGTTCTAATTAGAATCAACAGATATATATTTTTTTGTCTTATGTGGACGATTGTGGTGGCTTGTTTGACTTCTATAATATATATATAATAGATGAGGGTGCTTCTATTTGTTAGTGTATGTTTCATCAACTAGTCCCACTATTACAGTAATCTCACTCTGTCAATATATGTGCCAACAGGGATGCTCGATTTTGGTGGAACTGCACAAAAACTTTGTGTGCTTCATTGCCTCGACAGCTTCCGTCCTTTCCTGTCAGTCGCTAATCTCCGCTTGCTTTCTTCCTTTGTTGTCAGTCGCTTGGCTTATCTCGGCTTCCAGTCAAAGGAAATAGTAATTGATATGCTACCTCACATAGGTTGGTACTGGTCTTTACTCTGATTATTGTGCCTGTCATATGTATTGGTAATTTGGTATTGTGCTACTGTTTGCCCATTTCATAAAGGAGTAATTTGGAGCCTGAACTCGCAGGCAAATCATTACATCGGGTGATTTCAGTAGAACTGCACAAAATGATCAGATGGACAGGTACTTATGCTGCTGCTATGTACCCCAAAGTTCACTCAGACAAGCATCAATGTTGGACAAGAAGTGCCTATATTCATTCGAGTATCAACCGGCGTCAACCAATTGTCAAACTCCAAGTATTAGGAGAGTGAACGCCAAAAATATTGCTTGGTGCATAGCCCAGAAAAACGCAGTCCAGTCTTTGGTCCCAACTTGTGCCTTTTGGTTATCGGCACATATGGTAGCGAACTATACGGTATGGAGTCCAAAGATTCCAGACAAGTTGGTTGACGCGTATATTCATCTGGCACTTAATCAGTCTGCACGCCAAGGATGCTCCATTTGAGTTGAACTGCATAAAAAATTTGGGTGGTTCATTTTCTCAACCGCCTCCTTTCTCATCTGCAATGTAGAATTTTGGCGAGATACAGGACCAAGATGAGCCAGTAAACTAGTTGGATGAAAGTAGTGGCCAAGTTGCTCAAACCTCCGTCAGCACGAGGCCACTAATTGAGGATAAACCTACAAGCAAAGTCGTCTGTGCTGCCTCTTATGTACTCGAAAGTTTACTCGTACAAGAACTAATTTTAGCAAGAAGTACCTCTGATTGAACACCATTGACCAGTCTGTACCCTAGGTAATTGAAGTTCGTCCATGGATCATATTGGATGTGATCTCAATCATTTGGATGCATAAACATACTGAACATGTTTATATCTGAATCTTTTTGTGAATTATGTATGAATATTGTCGTGTTATCTATCAATCATTTGGATGCATAGATATGCTGAGCTTGTGTATATATGAATCTTTTGAGTTGTTGATAGTGAATGTTGGCTATGAATATGAACGTGTCTTATGAACCTGAGTTGATACGAATTGCAATAGAACCAGTTATAACCCTTCTCCTCCTCTCAATCTGCGACTCCACTGCCGCGTTTTCCCATCTCCGAGTCGTTCCCGTCCGTGGCCTCGCCGTCATCCACCGCCTCGCTATGGTCATTGCGGCGTGGTCAACATACGAGAGTCATCGGAAGAGGACTGTACGTGGAGAGCCTGACGGCTGGGACCCACGAGGTCCATGGTCGCACGCAAGGAAAGTTCCTCCTTATTAAGCTGAAAAAAATGTTTCCTCCACCTGACAGCTGGGACCCACCGGTTGTATCTTTGCACGGAAGGAAGTGCCTCCTTGTTTTGCGAAAAAAAATTATTTATCCCGTTGACAGCTGGGACCCGTCAGATTTGGTGACTGACTTGTGGGCCTGCTAAGCGGACGTGTACGCATGGCTTTGTCAACTTAATCAAGAAATTATTCTAGCTGCTGGACCGTTGGATGTTAATCCAACATCCGTGCTCCTTCTTGAACCTCTGTTCTTGCTCCTGTCTCCCATGGGCGGCACCGCGGCCGTGCTTCCGCGCACCCGAACCAGTGAAGTTTCCCACTCCTCTCCATCTGCGACTCCACTGCCCCGTCTTCACCATCTCCAGTTCGTTCTAGTATGGGTGCGCTCGGCACGGTGTGGTCAACGTGGTCAACAACCGAGAGTCATAGGAAGATGACTGTACGTGAGAGGCTGACAGTGGGGACGCACCATGCCCATGGACGCATACAAGCAACGGAACACGTCGAGGTCAACATGGTCAAGGAACGACTTCCATCAGAAGTATACTGTACGTGGAGAGTCTCAGTTGGGTCCACGGCCGTAGCAAGTAAGTGCCTCCTTATCACGTGGAAAATAATGATTCCTCCAACTGATAGCAGGGACCCACTGGATGGGCCACCATATTTTGCGAAAAAACGTTTGCCCCCTGACTGCTGGGACCCACCTAACGGGCCACCGTATTTCGTGAAAAAAACGTCCCCCCGCTTTCAGCTCGGACCCACCGGAAGTGCCTCCTTAATTACGCACAAAAAAATGAATACTCCCCCTGCTAGCTGGGACCCACCTTGGTGGGAGGCTGAGTTGTGGGCCTACTAAGTTGAAGGGGATGAAGGGCTTTGTCAACTTAGTCAATATGAACGATTCTAGCTCCAGTTACCGTATGATGTCCATCCAACGGCCGTAGTGCTTCTTCAACCTCTGGTCTTCTTGCTCCAGCCGCCCAAACCAGCGCCGGTCGTGCCTCATGCTCCTGCCTCCCGTGGCCAGCTTTGCTACCGCGGAGGACTCACCGCCCCCTACTATTCCCACCGTTGGCTAGGCCCTGCGGCGACGGCAGCCTCACACCGCAGCCGAACCAGTGAACCCTCGTACTCCTCTCCGCGCGGGCTTCCACTGCCGCGTCTTCCCCGGCTCCGCGTCGTCCCCTTCCTAGGCCTCGCCGTCGTCCACCGTTGTGGTCCTCTCCGCGCGGCATGGTCAATGTGGTCAAGGAATGACTTCCATCGGAAGAGTACTGTACGTGGAGAGGCTGACAGCTGGGTCCACGGCCACAGCCCAGTTTTTTTGTGATTTTCCAAGTAAGTCGCTTTGTCAGGCCTGTTGGGCTGCAAATCTTTCAAGACGAGGAGAGCTTTCATTCGGCTGGCCGAGAAAATGGCCCATCAGTAATGCGAAATGGGTTGTACATTTTTAAAACACATCAAACCGACAATTAGTTTCAAATATCTTTTTTTCATTTCGAGATTTTAAATTACATAAATTTTTATGCATGGAGAATTTGTTGGATTTTATATTGATATACATTTATTTTTAAAATCAGTTTGAATGTGAGTCGAAATTTCGGGATTAAAAACAGTTCGGACCACACCGAAATATGCAAAATTTCGTATAATTTTTTAACCGTGGCCAGAGTATGGGCTGTAATGCTAACAAAAAGAATATGGGCTCCAAAAAAAACCTTAAGAATTAGCAAATGGGCTGTAAATTATTAGAAATAATGGCAGATGGGTTGTATGCTGTTTTCTACATATTTGAGGCTTTCCTAAAAAAAGGTTGACGCACAAATAGTGACTGTTGGATTGCCATCCAACGGCCGTCGTGCTTCTTCAATCTCTGCTCTTCCTGCTCCAGCCGCTCAAAAAAGCGCCAGCGGGACTGCCTGCTCCCTCCTCCCCGCGGCCGGCTCTGCTACAGCGTAGGCCTCACCGCCCCACCATACTCCCATCGCTGGCCTAGCCATCCCTCTACTCACCCACACCTGCTGTTATTCTCCGGCGATGGCAGACGAACCAGTAAACCCTCGTACAGTCGTACTCCCCTTCGCGTGGGAAACAACTGCCGAGTCTTCCCTGCCTCTGTGTCGTTCCTTTCCTAGGCCTCGCCGTCGTCCACCGCCCTGGTGCTCTCGGTGCGGCCTGGTCAACATGGTCAACGACCGACATGCATCTGAAGTGGACTGTACGTGGAGAGGCCGACAGCTGGATCCACGGCCGCACGCAAGGAAATGCCTCCTTATTACGCGCCAAATAATGATTCCTCCACCTGACATCAGGGACCCACCGAAAGGGCCTCTGTATTTCACGAAAAAAACATTACTGTCGCTGACAGCTTGGACCCACCAGCTATATCTTCGCACGCAAGGAAGTCCCTCCTTATTACGCACAAAAAAATGAATACTCCGCCTGTTAGCTGGGACCCAGTATAGTGGTAGGCTGACTTGTGGGCCTACTAAGTTGATGGGGACGGAGGGCTTTGTCAACTTAGTCAATAATATGCATGATTCTAGCTCCAGTGACCGTACAATGTCCATCCAACGGCCGTAGTGCTTCTTCAACCTCTGGTCTTCTTGCTCCAGCCGCCCAAACCAGCGCCGGTCGTGCCTCATGCTCCTGCCTCCCGTGGCCGGCTGCGATGCGGCAGAGGCCTCACCGCCCCTACTACTCCCACCGCTAGCCAGGCCATCCCTCCACTCACCCACACCCCATGTTATTCTGCAGCGACAGCAACCTCACACCACAACGAACCAGTGAACCCTCGTACTCCTCTACGCGTAGGCATCCACTGCCGCGTCTTCCCCGGCTCCGCGTTGTCCCCTTCCTAGGCCTCGCCGTCGTCCACCACCCTGGTGCTCTCGGCGCGGCGTGGTCAACGTGGTCAAGCAATGGCTTCCATCGGACAAGGACTGTACGTGGAGAGAATGACAGCTGGGTCCACCACCACAGCAAGGAAGTGCCTCCTTATTACGCGCAAAATAATTATTCCTCCACCTGACAGTGGGGACCCACCGGACATGCAACCGTATTTCATGAAAAGAACGTTTCCCCCTGACTGCTGGGACCCACCAGCTACATCTTCGCACGCAAGGAAGTGCGTCCGGGCAAAAAAAATGATTCGCACCCCTAACTGTTGGGACCCACCAGCTACATCTTTGCACGCAAGTGTGTCCGGGCAAAAAAAAAACGATTCGCCCCCCTGACTGTTGGGACCCACCAACTACATCTTCGCACGCAAAGGAAGTGCGTCCGGGCAAAAAAAACGATTCGCCCCTCTGACTGCTGGGACCCACCAGCTACATTTTTGCACGCAAGGAACTGCCTGACAGTCGGGACCCCCCTGGTCGAAGCGTACGTAGTGTTGTCATTTTGGTCGCGAACGTGTACGTACATATATACTGGTCGATGTAGAGGCGCGCACGTGCCGTAGTAGAGGCGCGCACGTGTCGTAGTAGAGGCACGCACGTAGCATGTACACGTACGTACAACGGCCAGGATGCAAGAAAGAAAATACGGCCACGTACGTACATATGGGCGGGGTCTCGAACGCCTACTCACGCTTACATACATGGCTGGGTCGGAACGGAGAAACAGAGTCGTCGTCGTGTTCATGGGGAGGCAACGAAATGCGTCGTGTTCATGGGGAGGCAACGGGACGCGTCGTGTTCATCGGGAGGCAATGGAACGCGTGGGAGCCAACCGGCTTGGATGGAACAGGCGATGGAAACGAGGCCTGGCGTACTGCACAATGGAGGAAACAACCTTGTGTTCGACCGGCCATGTTCGGAATGGGGTCCTGTTGATCAGGAGTGGTGTGGCGTACCACAAAACGGAGGAAGCGGACCTCCTACGGTCAAAACGGGGGTCCCGTTGATCGGGAGGGGTGTGGCGTACCGCTAAATGGACGAAACGGACCTCCTACGGTCGAAACGGGGGTCCTGTTGATCGGGAGGGTTGTGGTGTACCTCAAAACGGACCAAACGGACTTGTGTTGTAGCGCTACTGTCGAAACGGGGGGAGGGGTGTGGCGTACCACAAAATGGGACTCCACGGGATACTGTTCATCTCTACCGTCGACCTCCTCCAGCCTCCACGGGCTACCGTCGACCTCCTCCAGCCTCCACGGGCTCCTGTTCATCCAGCCTCCACCGCACGCTACTCCACCGGCTACTGTTCAACCACCCCTCCACGGGCACCCCTCCACCCTCTACTATTCCTCCAGCCCTCCACACCACGGTGTCCTGTTCAACCACCCCTAAACGGCCACCCCTCCACCGTCTACTGTTCATCTAGCCCTCCACACCACTGGTTCCTGTTCATCCAGAGGCAACGCCACCGCTCACCGTTCATCCAAACCCCCCCGCAACGCTCATTGTTCATCCAATCGATCGGCTTCAGTTAGTAGCAGTAGCGAAGGAATCGCTCCATCGGGTTTAGTTAACAGCCATCGATCTATCGCTCGGGTTCAATAACGCGTAGCCTGCAGTGCAATTGCTCGGGTTCAGTTAGAGCCCAACGCCTCGCTCGGATTTAGTTAGAGCCAATGCCTCACACATGTACGAGAGAAACGCGCATCGCTCGGCCCCTGACCTCCCACCGTAACCGGCAACTCCCCGAAATTTTCCTCCCCGTCGCTTCTACCATGGTTTTTTCTGTCATGGACGGCCCAAGGAATGTCATGCAGCTGTGTCTCCGGCCCGCCCAGGACGAAAAGCCCATTTTCTGTCATGATTTTTTGTCATAGAAGTAGGAGCCCACCACATCTATGATGATACTGGGTTTTGTCACAATTATCGTCATAGAAGTGTCATATGTATGATAGAAAAAAAATTCGTTCGGCCCAAAATGTCACGCATGTGTCTTTTTTTATGTAGTGAGGAAACCTGCCGCTCTGCGCCTGGCCTTGGTCATCATGGCTGATGTCATTCCAACCTCGTGAGGCTGGGTCTCGCATAGAAATCTCTGCTCCGTCAGGAGGCCACCTGAGGAGGCCGCTCCCTTAGGAGGTCTTGATGTCACCCGCCTCGCGAGGGTCTTGTCTTGTTGTAGTCAAAGCTGGGTCGTACCATGCCGTCGATGGAGCCATGCCGTGGGCCGCAGGCAGGCAAGTTTGGGTACCCTAGTTCCCAGAACGCCAACAGTTCTGGACTAGTATAGAAGAAGGCGTTCCCTATCATTGTCCCGTAAATGTGTGCCAGGAGAAAGTAAGGGAATTTGATGAGTTTCCTTGCCAGTGAAGTATGTTTTCTTCAGGTAATTTCGATACTGCCACAATGCATTGTTGAAGATAACAGAGGTATTAGCACATGTTACCTCATCCTGAGTTTCCAAATCAGTTCTTCTCTGTAGAGAAAACTAGGAACATTTGTTGTATTATAACCAGCATGGAGGTAGAAAGTATGGGACAAAGCAACGTAATTTCCATGAATAACATTACTTACACATAACTCCAAGACGAACACCTGCAACTGGCTTTTCCCTTCATCTTCAGTATAATATTTCCATTACGGGAAGATACGCACATAGAATTTAATGACATCAAATGCCATAGATGCTAAGCTACGAATGGCTGGTTGTGCTTCATCCACGGGATAGGTGTACTAACTAGTGGAGTTGGGGTTCGTCATGGTAGTCATGGCGCTTTGAGCACTGGAGCAGCCTTACTAACTGCTCTTGTTTGGGAGCTCTATGGTGGAGATGGTGTTGTGTCAACTGGAAATGGGTTACTATCCGCTAGGGTTGGGATTAGATTCGACAAAGGTGGTTCTCTGCCCATTAGAGTAAGGGCACAATCTACGCGAGTCTGGGTTATGTGTGGTAGGGCTGGTGATGGCTTGTATCTGTGTTGGTATTTCCCTGAAGAGGAGAGGATGATGCAGCACAACAACGGTAAGTATCTCCCTCAGTTATGAAACCAAGGTTATCAATCAAGTAGGAGAACCAAGTAACACTATGTAAACAGTACCTGGACACAAATAACAAATAATTTCAACCCAACGCGTAAGAGGGGTTGTCAATCCCTCCTCGGTATTGAGATAGATTAAATTATATGAGATTGGATAAATAGATCTAGCAAAAACACAAAATAAAATAAATAAAGAAAAAGGGCAGCAAGGTATTTTTGGGTTTTTGGAATAATGGATCTGAAAACAATAAGATAGAAAATAGACCCGGGGGGCGTATATTTCACTAGTGGCTTCTCTCGAGAAAATAGCATACGGTGAGTAAACAAATTACTATTGGGCAATTGATGGAATAGCAAATAATTATGATGATATCCAAGGCAATGACCATGTATATAGGCAGCACATCCAATATTAGTAGACCAACTCCTGCCTGCTTCTACTACTATTACTCCACACATCAACCGCTATCCAGCATGCATCTAGTGTATTAAGTTCATGGGGAAACGGAGTAATGCAATAAGAACGATGACATGATGTAGACATGATCTATTCATGTAGGAATATACCCCATATTTTTATCCTTAATGGCAATGACGCATGCATGTCACTTCTCCTTCTATCACTGAGATTGAGCACCGCAAGATTGAAGCCATCATAAAGCACCTCTTCCCATTGCAACAAAAATCAATCTAGTTGGCCAAACCAAACCAAAGTTTTGGAGAAGAAATGTGAGGCTATAATAATCATGCATATAAGATATCAAAGAAGACTCAAATAATATTCATAGATAGAACTGATGATAAACTCACAATTCATCGAATCCCAACAAACACACCACAAAAAGTCATTACATCAAATAGATCTCCAAGAACATCGGGGAGAACATTGTATTGAGAATCAAAAAGAGAGGAGAAGCCATCTAGCTATTGCCTACGGACTGGTAGGTCTGTGGTAAACTACTCATGCATCATCGGACGAGCACTCATGAGGATGATGAACCCCTCTGTGATCGTGTTCCCCTCCGGCAAGGTGCCGGAATAGGGCTCTAGATTAGATCTCGTGGTTCTGGAACTTGCGGCGGCTGGAATTGTTTTTCGTCGACTCCCCTAGGGTTTTTGGAATATTTAGGTATTTATAGAGCTGAGAGGTAGTGGAAAGGACTCCCGTGGGCTCCACTACCCACCAGGGAGCGTCAGGGCCCTCTGGCATGCCCTGGTGCCTTGTGGGCCCCATGATCCTTCCCTCCTGCACTTCCTTGGCTCCCAAGTTGTCTTTTGGGTAGAACAAATCTCCAAAAAGTTTTGGTGTGTTTGGACTCCGTTTATATGGTTATTCTGAAGTTTAAAATAGGGAAAAACAACAAGTGGCACTGGGCAGTACGTTATTATGTTAGTCCCAAAAAATGATATAAATTGCTATAAAATGAATATAGAAAATCCAAGAATTATTATATAATAGCATGGAACAATCAAACAATTTTATATACGTTGGAGACGTATCAGTTGGTTCTTATGCATGTACAACCGGGGTGCTATCTCCACCAAGAGGTAGCACTGTTTTATTTGAAGACCGTGTTTCTACTCCACTAGATTCTGCCATCACCCCCTCCAATTCAAATGGCTAGTAAACAAGAAAATTAGTTGAATGTACAGTTCTTATATGAGAGAAAGATGCAATAGACAGTGTGGAAAAAAGAGGGCATGAAATAGTTCACACATATATTATTTAACTTAAAAAGGATAGGATGACATAATTTCACA
The DNA here is from genome assembly GCF_002162155.2 of Triticum dicoccoides. Taxonomy (NCBI): domain Eukaryota; kingdom Viridiplantae; phylum Streptophyta; class Magnoliopsida; order Poales; family Poaceae; genus Triticum; species Triticum dicoccoides. Next base: position 137,121,386 of record NC_041385.1, read on the forward strand.
TAGATGATGTCTATCTAAACTGGATAGCATAGTATCACATAAGTCAAAGATATGATGACTAACTAAACATGATGGCATGAGATAATTATATGGTGTCTGCTACTTCTTGAGCTTGCATTGGTTTTTTCCTTGAAGAAGAAAGGGTGATGCAGCAAAGTAGAGACAAGTATTTCCCTCAGTTAGAGAACCAAGGTATCAATCCAGTAGGAGACAACGCACAAATAACCAATACCTACACAAACAATCAAACAACTTCCACCCAACACGATAAAGGGATTGTCAATCCCTTAATGGTCACTTGCAAAAGTGAGATCTGATAGGGATAGATGAAAATAGATAAAGTAAATATTTTTGGGTTTTTGATTTACAGATCGGAACATAAAAGATTACCAATAGTACATCGGAAACTAATATGATAGAAAATAGAACCAGGGACCATAGATTTCACTAGAGGCTTCTCTCTTAATAGAAAATAATATGGTGGGTGAACAAATTACTGTCGAGCAATTGATAGAAATGTGCAAAGTTATGACGGTATCTAAGGCAAAGATTATGAAATATAGGCATCACGTCCGTGTCAAGTATACCGAAATGATTCTGCATCTACTACTATTACTCCACACATCGACCGACTCATGCCTGCATCTAGAGTTTTAAGTTCATGAAGAATGGAGTAACGCACTAAGTAAGATGACACAATGTAGCAGAATTAACTCATGAAATATGATGAAAACCCCATCTTTTTATCCTCGATGTCAACAATACAATACGTGCTTTGCTTCCCCTACTGTCACTGGGAAAGGACATCGCAAGATTGAACACAAAGCTAACAACCTCTCCCATTTCAAGAAAAAGCAATCTAGTTGGCCAAACCAAACCGATAATTCAAAGAGAAATACAAAGATATCAAATCATGCATAAAAGAATTCAGAGAAGATTCAATTAATATTCATAGATAAGCTGATCATAAATCCACAATTCATTGGATCTCGACAAACACAACGCAAAAGAAGATTACATCGGATAGATCTCGAAGAACATCGAGGAGAACATGGTATTGAGAATCAAAGAGAGAGAAGAAGCCATCTAGCTACTAGCTATGGACCCATAGGTCTGTGGTAAACTACTCATGCTTCATCAGAAGGGCAATAGGGTTGATGTAGATCCCCTTCATGATCGAATCCCCCTCTGACAGGGTGCCCAAAAAGGTCCCTAGATGGGATCTCATGGGAGCAGAAGGTTGTGGTGGTGGAAAAGTATTTTCGTGGATGCTTATGGTGATTCAGGAATATTTGTGAATATATAGGAGGAAGGTTGGGGGCTCAACAAGGGGCCCACAAGGCAGGGGCACGCCCAACCACCCCTGGACGTGCCCTCCACCCTTGTGGCTGCTACCGCTTGAGCACTGCGTTGGTTTTCCCTTGAAAAGGAAAGGGTGATGCAGCAAAGTAGCGTAAGTATTTCCCTCAGTTTTTGAGAACCGAGGTATCAATCCTGTAGGAGGCTACATGCAAGTCCCTCGTATCTACACAAACAAACAAGAACCTCGCAACCAACGTGATAAAGGGGTTGTCAATCCCTTCACGGCCACTTGCGAAAGTGAGATCTGATAGAGATAATAAGATAAGATAAATATTTTTGGTATTTTTATGATATATATTGAAAAGTAAACATTGCAACATAAAGTAGATTGGAAACTTATATGATGGAGAATAGATCCGGGGGCCATAGGTTTCACTAGTGGCTTCTCTCAAGATAGCATAAGTATTACGGCGGGTGAACAAATTATTGTCGAGCAATTGATAGAAAAGTGCATAGTTATGAGAATATCTAGGCATGATCATGTATATAGGCATCGACCGCTATCCAGCATGCATCTAGAGTATTAAGTTCATAAGAACAGAGTAACACATTAGGCAAGATGACATGATGTAGAGAGATAAACTCAAGCAATTTGATATAAACCCCTTATTTTTGTCCTCGATGGCAACAATACAATACGTGCCTTGCTGCCCCTGCTGTCACTGGGAAAGGACACCGCAAGATTGAACCCAAAGCTAAGCACTTCTCCCATTGCAAGAAAGACCAATCTAGTAGGCCAAACCAAACTGATAATTCGAAGAGACTTGCAAAGATAACCAATCATACATAAGAGAATTTAGAGGAGATTCAAATATTTCTCATAGGTAAACTTGATCATAAACCACAATTCATCGGATCTCGACAAACACACCGCAAAAAAGAGTTACATTGAATAGATCTCCAAGAAGATCAAGGAGAACATTGTATTGAGATTCAAGGAGAGAAAAGAAGCCATCTAGCTAATAACTATGGACCCGAAGGTCTGTGGTAAACTACTAACAACTCATCATAGAGGCCTTGGTGTTGATGTAGAAGTCCTCCGTGATCGATTCCCCCTCCAACGTAGCGCCGGAAAAGGCTCCAAGATGGGATCTCACGGGTACAGAAGGTTGCCGCGGTGGAAATAGGGTTTCGTGGTGCTCCTGGATGTTTTCGGGGTACGTAGATATATATAGGCGAAGGAGGTTGATTAGGGGATCCACGAGGGGCCCATGATGGTGGGGGCGCGCCCACCCCCCTAGGGCACGCCCTCCTGCCTCGTGGCCGCCTTGGCTGCTTCTTGACGTCCACTCCAAGTCTCCTGGATTGTGTTTGTTCCAAAAAGATCTCTCCCAAAGGTTTCATTCCGTTTGGACTCCATTTGATATTCCATTTCTTTGAAACAATGAAATTGGAAAAAAACAGCAATTTGGGCTGGGCCTCCTGTTAGTAGGTTAGTCCCAAAAATGATATAAAAGTGTATAATAAAGCACATAAACATCCAAAACGGGTAATATAATATCATGGAACAATCAAAAACTTGTAGTCGTATCAGTGGCTGCCTCGTGGCCCTTGTGACTTGCACTCCAAGTTTCCTGGGTGTCTTGTGGTCCAAGAAAAATCATCACGAAGGTTTTATTCCATTTGGTATTCCTTTTCTGCAAAGCTCAAAAACAAGGAAAAGACATAAACTAGCACTGGGCTCTAGGTTAATAGGTTAGTCCCAAAAATAATATAATATAGCATATTAATGCATATAAAACATCCAAAACAGATAATATAATAGCATAGAACAATTAAAAATTATATATACATTGGAGACATATCAAGCATCCCCAAGCTTAATTCCTCCTCAAGTAGGTAAATGATAAAAACAGAATTTTGATGTGGAATGCTACCTAACATAATTATCAATACAATCTCTCTTATTTGGCATGAATGTTCAGATCCATATGATTCAAAACAAAATTCATTGACACAAAAACAATAATACTTCAAGCATACTAGAAAGAAAATCAATAAGCTTCAAAAATAACATGGCTAATGAAAGTTATCCCTAAAAAATCATATAGTCTTGTTATGCTCCCTCTTCTCAACACAAAGTATAAATCATGCCCACCCCGGTGTCAGCCAAGCAATTGTTTCATACTTTTTAATGCGCTTCAGCTTTTTCAACTCTTCACGCAAGACATGAGCATGAGCCATGGATATAACACTACGGGTGGAATAAAGAAGGTAATAGACAAAAAAGGGAGAAAGTCTCACATCAACTAGGCGAATCAATGGACTATGAAGATGTCCATCAATTGATATCAATGAGAGTGAGTAGGGATTGCCATGTAATGGGTGCACTAGATCTATAAGTGTATGAAAGCTCAAAATAAAACTAGTGCGTGTTCATGAACTTTCTTGCTCATGAAGACCTAGGTCATTTGAGGAAGCCCATCATTGGAATATGCAAGGCAACTTCTATAGCAAAAAAATTCCACTAGTAGTATATGAAAGTGACAAAATTGGAGACTCTCTATCATGAAGAACATGGAACTACATTGAAGCACAAGTGTGGAATAGGATAGTAACATTGTCCCTTCTCTCTTTTTCTCTCATTTTTTTGTGGGCTTCTTTGGCCTCTTTTATTTTTATTTCCTCACATTGGACAATGTTCTAATTATGATGATCATCACAATTTTATTTACTAACAACTCAAAATTACAACTCGATACTAGAACAAAGATATGACTCTATATGGATGCTCCGGCTGTGTACCAGGATGTGCAATGAATCAAGAGTGCCATGGATGAAAGAATTATGAAAGGTGGCTTTGCCACAAGTACGATGTCAACTACATGATCATGCAAAGAAATATGACAATGATGGTGTGTGTCATAATAAACAGAACTATGGAGTTACATGGCAATATATCTCGGAATGGCTATGAAAATGCCATAATAGGTAGGTATGGTGGTTGTTCTGAGGAAAGGTAAATGGTGGGTTTAATGCACCGGCAAAAGTTGCGCAGTACTAGAGAGGCTAGCTATGGTGGAAGGATGAGAGTGTGTATAATCCATGGACTCAACATTAGTCATAAAGAACTCACATACTTATTGCAAAAAATCTATTAGACCTCGAAGCAAAGTGAGGGAGTCCTGGGTTAGGGGGTCCTCGGACAGCCGGACTATGTACTTGTGCCGGACTGTTGGACTATGAAGATACAAGATTGAAGACTTTGTCCCGTGTCCGGGTGGGACTCTCCTTTGCGTGGAAGACAAGCTTGGTAATTCTGATATGATGATTTCCTTCTCTGTAACCTACTCTGTGTAATGCTAGCCCCCTCCGGTGTCTATATAAACCGGAGGGTTTAGTCCGTAGAAGAACAATCATAATCATATGCTAGCTTCTAGGGTTTAGCCTCTATAATCTCGTGGTAGATCCACTCTTGTAATACTCATATCATCAAGATCAATCAAACAGGAATAGGGTATTACCTCCATCGAGAGGGCCCGAACCTGGGTAAACATCGTGTCCCCCGCCTCCTATTACCATTAGCCTTAGACGCATAGTTCGGGACCCCCTACCCGAGATCCGCCGATTTTGACACTGACATTGGTGCTTTCATTGAGAGTTCCACTATGTCGTCATGGTAAGGCTTGATGGCTCCTTCAATCATCCACAACGATGAGATCCAGGGTGAGGTTTTCCTCCCCGGACAGATCTTTGTATTTGGAGGCTTCGCACTGCGGACCAACTCGCTTGGCCATCTGGAGCAGCTCGATAGCTACGCCCCTGGACATTAGGTCATGTTTGGAATCCTGAACTACACGGACGACGTCCGCGGAGACTTGATCTTCGACGGATTCGAGCCCATGACAGGGGCATCGTACAGTCACGATGAGCATGCCTTAGAGCTGCCATCGGGCAGTGTTCAGGAGAATGCACCTGCAGCTGCCCTGGCCTTAGATCCGGAGCAGATCATGCCATCCGAGGATGGGTGGATAGACCCCGCCACGGAGGTCACACACTCATCGGCGATAGAGCCAAACACAGACTTCGCCTCCAAGGAGATCTGTGTCTTCGGACCCACGGACCCGTCTCCGACCAGGGGCTCCGAACCGCGTGCATTCGTGCCCATCGGACCTGGCTGGGTACCGGTCATGGAGTTTAGCCCCGCGAATATCTTTCAGGACTCGCCCTTAAGCGACGTGCTAAATTCATTAAAATCTCTCTCCCTGTCAGGAGACTCCTGGCCGAACTATGTCCGGCTTGAGTGGGAAGTGGATGACGAAGAAATTCGTTTCCCACCCACCACCCACTTAATAGCCACTGTCGATGAATGAACCTACATGCTTGATTTTGACTCCGAAGACATCGACGGTACGAATGACGATGCCAGAGAAGAATAGGAACCACCACCCACAGGGCGCTGGACAGCCACCTCATCATACGATATATACATGGTGGACACACCCAAAGAAAACAACGGCGAGGAACGGAAGGATGCAACGGAGGATAATCCTCTTGAGAAGCAACCAAAGCATCGACGTTAGCGGCGCCGCTCTAAATCCCGCCACAACAAAAACAACGATAATGGCACAAGGACGAATAATACCCCGGTCGACTCAAAAGGTAACGACGACCCCATGGACCCATCGATGGAGCCGGATGAGCCAGGGGACGGTGAACATAGTCCGAGGCCGCTGTCCGATCACAGCGATGCCGAAGATAAAACTTATAAACCTGTCTCCGGAGAGGAGAACAGTCCGGACGATGATGCACTCATCATCCCGGAAAAGCACTTGGAACAAGAGAACCTCCACAAAAGTCTTATCGCCACCACGAGGAGCTTGAAGAAGCAGAAGCAAAGGCTTATGGCCGTGCAGGATACGCTCAACCACAGATGGAACAAAGTGCTCGACATTGACGAAAAATACGGTGGCAATCACCACATAAAGAGCTACCCAAAGCACAAGCTGCTACCCGAATTCGACGACGAGTCTATAGAGCCCATCCAGCCGAAAAATAATACGGTCGATCTGCCGGACCGACCACCCCGTGGCCGAGACATAGCGGCTAATGACGCCACACACAAGTCAGCACATGATTTACGTGAGCACCTGGACAAAAGAGCCGGTATATATGGCCAGGTCCATCTATGGATCTAGGAAGCGTGCTCCGGCGCAGGATCACGGCCACCAAAAATGACTATACTAATCAAATGCCAGCTCAGAATCAACACCGAACGCTACAACCGTTGGAAGCATGCCATGACACATCCAAATACACGTGTGCCACGCACTGATAACCCACAAGTGTAGGGGATCGCAAAAGCTTTCGAGGGTAAAGTATTCAACCCAAATTTATTGATTCGACACCAGGGGAGCCAAAGAATATTATTGAGTATTAGCAGTTGAGTTGTCAATTCAACCACACCTGGATAACTTAGTATCTGCAGCAAAGTATTTAGTAGCAAAGTGGTATGATAATAAAGGTAAGAGTGCAAAAGTAATATTTTTGGGGTTTTGTAGTAGTTGTAACAGTAGCAACGGAAAAGTAAATAAGAGAAACACAAGATGTGAAAAGCTCGTAGGCATTGGATTAGTGATGGATAATTATGTCGGATGCCATTCCTCATGTAATAGCTATAACATAGGGTGACACAGAACTAGCTCCAATTCATCAATGTAATGTAGGCATGTATTCCATAAATAGTCATACGTACTTATGGAAAAGAACTTGCATGACATCTTTTGTCCTACCCTGCCGTGGCAGCGGGGTCCTAGCAGAAACTAAGGGATATTAAGGCCTCCTTTTAATAGAGAACCAAAACAAAGCATTAGCACATAGTGAATACATGAACTCCTAAACTATGGTCATCACCGAGAAGTATCCCGATTATTGTGACTTCGGGGTTGTCGGATCATTACACATAATAGGTGACTATAGACTTGCAAGATAGGATCAAGAACACACACATATTCATGAAAACATAGTAGGTTCAGATCTGAAATCATGGCACTCGGGCCCTAGTGACAAGCATTAAGCATAACAAAGTCATAGCAACATCAATCTCAGAACATAGTGGATACTAGGGATCAAACCCTAACAAAACTGACTTGATTACATGGTAAATCTCATCCAACCCATCACCGTCCAGCAAGCCTATGATGGAATTACTCACGTACGGCAGTGAGCATCATGAAATTGGTGATGGAGGATGGTTGATGATAACGACAACGATGAATCCCCCTCTCCGGAGCCCCGAACGGACTCCAGATCAGCCCTCCCAAGAGAGATTAGGGCTTGGCGGCGGCTCCGTATCGTAAAACGCGATGAAACTTTCTCTCTGATTTTTTTTCTCCACGAGACGGAATATATGGAGTTGGGGTTGAGGTCAGCGGAGCCTCAGGGGGCCCACAAGACAGGGGGGCGCGCCCAGGGGGGTGGGCGCGCCCCCCACCCTCGTGGACAGGGTGTGGGACCCCTGGTCTTGATTCTTTCGCCAGTATTTTTTATATTTTCAGAAAAGTTCCTCCGTCGATTTTCAGGACATTCCGAGAACTTTTGTTTTCTACACATAAAACAACATCATGGCAGTTCTGCTGAAAACAGGGTCAGTCCGGGTTAGTTTCATTCAAATCATGCAAGTTAGAGTCCAAAACAAGGGCCAAAGTGTTTGGAAAAGTAGATACGTTGGAGATGTATCATGCACCCCCTGTGCTTCACCGATGAGGTGCCAGATCATGAATTTCCAGAGGGATTTAACCCCGTAAACATAGAGGCATACGACAGAACGACAGAACCTGCGGTCTGGATTGAGGACTTTATTCTTCACATCCACATGGCTCGCGGAGACGATCTCCACGCCATCAAATACCTGCCCCTCAAGTTGAAAGGACCAGCTCGGCACTGGTTGAAAAGCCTCCCTGAAAACTCAATTGGAAGTTGGGAGGAACTTGAGGACGCTTTCAGGGCCAATTTTCAAGGGACTTATGTCCGACCTTCGGACGCAGACGGTTTAAGTCACATAATCCAACAACCCGGAGAGTCAGCCCGTAAGCTTTGGAAGAGATTTCTCACTAAGAAAAACCAAATCATTGATTGCCCGGATGCTGAGGCCTTAGCGGCTTTCAAACACAGTGTCTCGGATGAATGGCTCGCCAGACACCTCGGCCAGGAAAACCCGAGGACAATGGCAGCCCTAACAAGCCTTATAACACGCCTTTGCGTGGGCGAAGATAGTTGGTTGGCCTGCAGCGGCACAAGCGACCCAGGCACATCCGAAATCAGGGACGGCAATGGGAAGTCGTGACGCAATAAAAACAAGCGTCGTAACAATGAAGACAGCCCAGGCAACACGACGGTAAATGCCGGATTCAGGGGCTCTCGACCCGGTCAACGGAAAAAGCCATTTAAGGGCAGCAGAGATGGACCGTCCAGCCTAAACAAAATTCTAGAAAATCATGTCAGATCCATGGCACCCCGAGAAACCTGCGAATCACACCAACAGAGAATGTTGGGTCTTCAAGCAGGCCGGCAAGCTAAACACCGAACACAGGGGAGGGAGCCGCAAAGTGAAGACGAGAACGAACCTTGCCTGCCGAACACTGGGGGACGGAAAAATTTCCACCAGAGGTCAAAAAAGTGAACATGATCTACGTCACTCACATACCAAAGAGGAAGCGCAAATGCGCACTCCGAGATGTATACGCTGTCGAGCCCGTCGCCCCCAAATTCAACCCATGGTTGGCCTGCCCGATCACTTTCGATCACAGGGATCATCCGACTAGTATCCGGCATGGACTGTGGCAGTAGTCTCAATCTGATATATCAGGACACTGTCCGCAAAATGGGGATAGACCCGTCAAGAATTAGCCAAACCAGTACTACCTTTAAAGGAGTAATACCAGGCGTAGAGGCCCGCTGTACGGGCTCTCTAACATTAGAGGTTGTATTCGGTTCTCCCGACAACTTTCGAAGCGAAGAACTAATCTTCGACATCGCTCCATTCGGAAGAGGCTATCACGCACTACTCGGTAGAATGACCTTCGCTCGTTTCAATGCAGTACCGCATTACGCTTATCTTATACTTAAGATGCCCGGTCCACGTGGCGTCATCACAATCGGCGGAAATATAGAGCGTTCTTTGCATGCGGAAGAATACGTGGCGGCTCTAGCATACGAACCATTGAACGGCCTCTCCAACCCGTATAAATGATCGGTCGTCGAGACCACGGACACGGCTAGACATGTCCGGCGCACCACTAGTTGTAGCAGCCCAAATAAACCTGAGCTTGGGTCGACAGATATGCCCCCATATGTGCTGCTAGGGCTGCCCGCACATAAAAGGGTCCATAGTTCGGCTCGACCCTATTAATACACAATATATTGAATTCTAATGGTTCATTAAGAATAACCAACTTTTCGCACGGTCACACCGGATTCTTTCACCCGGATTTATCTTTCTTTTTACAGATGACCATCATGCTACACTCTTCTAGGATACGGCACAATGGAGACAAAGGCGCAGACGTGTAGCAAGGCCCCGTTCAAAGTTTTCATTTTAGATTAAGACCCTGTGTAAACCTTTTTTATTGTCTCTTGTTGCCTCACACCTTCTGGACACTTAAAACAACCAAGAGGGACACTGGTGTTATTGGCAAGCTCTTTTCATCGCGCCAGATTAATGCAAGTACCTGGAAACTCAGGGCTCATTATCGAGGGCGGTACTCAGCCCAGTATATGTTGTAAAGTCCGAATACCTTCGGGAATGTTCGGCGTCACGAGTTTGGCCTTATATGCATCAGCTCCGAATCATGTCTTTGGTCAATAGTTGGGTTTGCCCGGCTCCCATATTTTGCTACCTTATGTTCCACTCTATCGGCTAAGGCGGCACCGGGAGAACTACTGCGATTGTGCCCTGGTTCATCTGGATGAGCACCTAAGTAGAGAAAGCCGAAAACTGACTATCATGATAAAGCGAGAGACTGGTCAACCACTCGACGACTCAGCGGAATCTTCGCGATTCCTCTGCGTTAATGAAGGACTGGTTGCCCGGTCATGTATGTACGTGCACTGTATTCGCATGAATGCAGATGTACCAGGGGCTATATAGTAGCCCCACCATCAACTCTTATGGCTAAGTGAAAGAGTTAAAGCTATATAGTCCGATTTCCTTGTTCGCTATGCTATCACCTCCTTAACGGACCAAGACGTTGGATCAGGTGTGATTACGCGCTTTACCAAACACCCCGCATTATATGCGTGGGGGCGGAAGCCGACGACTGCAAACTTTAAGGTTATATACATACATACATAAACAGTCGCACAGGAGGCACTATAATACTTTACGGGCAAACGTATAAATATAGCCTTTATTATCAAAAAAGCATTGTTCTTACAGTCAAGGTACATGTCACTGGAACATGGCACTCTTTGAGCACTGAGCCTCTATTAAACGGGCACCTTCGAGGACTTCTTCAAAATAGTGCTCGGGTGAGTCCTGACCCTAGGACGGACCCCTTGTTGCAACAGCGGTGGACTCCATCTTCGCCCAATATGTCTTAACACGGGCAAGAGCCATCCGCGCAGCCTCTATGCACGTCGACCTCTTGACAGCATTGATATGCGGCATAGCACGAAGAAATTGTTGCACTAAGCTAAAATAACTATCCAGAGTTGGTTCCTTTGGCCACAGATGATCCACGATAGCCTTCATGGCAAGCCCGGACAACCTATGAAGATCGGCCCACTCGGCCATTTGCTCATTCAACAGCAGCAGGCGCCTTGGATTACTGAACTGCGACTAGAACAATCTTTCCACCTCATGATCTTTCTGATCTTCGAAATACTCAGTTGCATCAGCAACACTCTTTGCTAAATACAAGTATTCGTCTGCAGAACTCCACAGTTGATCAAGAGGGGCATACTTTCCATCGCCGAACTTCGTCCACAATAAAAAGGGCTTCCTAGCCGTGATATCTCCGGCTTGGCGAAGCTCCTCCCGCGCCGCTCTGATTTCAGAGCGAGTTTCTTTGGCTGCTTCCAAGGCCTTCTTTAGGTCAACCATTTTCACTAGGCTTTCCCTTTCGAGGAGCTCATATCGGCTAGCGGCATTTTACAGCTCAAGAGCCATTTTGGCTATTTTATCTTCGCTCTGGCGATGAGTAGCTTGTTCGGGTTTTAACTCTTTGGCCGCCTTCAGGGCGGACGCATCACTTCTCCTGGCTTGTTCCTTGGCTCGGGCAAGTTCTGCCCGAAGGGTCTCCACGGCGGCAGCTCCATCTGCAGTCAAAGCATATTATAAATACTAGCATCATGCTCCTCTTTACATTTGCTGACCACCCGAATATACATACCTTCTGCCTCGTCAAGCCGCTTGTTCACAAGCGTGATGTCCGCATCCGCCACGTCAAGTTGCCGCCTTAATTCGGCAAAATCAGCAGTTCGGTCAACCGTCGGATCTGCAGCCGCCTGCGCATGAAAGGAGCGCTATTATTACCTGAGACTATGATCCTCTGCTCGCCGGGTCTGGACGACAACCAGTATCAAGGGCTACTATGTATACAAAGTAGACCTTGTGTGCGCGGTACGGTCAAAAAAAATATACCATGTTGCGTACCTCAAAGCCTCTTAGCAGGCTCGTAAAACCTTCATTCAACCCACTTTTTGTGGATGAAATCCTCTCAACCACCATACCCATTAAGGTACGATGTGCTTCTTAGATAGCTGCTTGCTCCAGAAGACCCATCAATGTGTCTGGTTGTACACCAGACAATTCCGAGCTTTTTCTGTTGGTGTCGTTAGGAGCCGAGAGCTCCGGAGTTTGGGCGGCTGAAAAGTTACCTTCTGGCCTTTGTGGATCAGGAGAAATCCTCCAGGACGACACCTCAGGGTCGTCCGCCTCATGAGGCAGGGAGGCATGAGGAGGCGTTTTGCTCTCCATCTTCTCCGGAAGAAGATCCCCCGAAGACGAACATTGTTGAGAAGGGCTATGAGCCGGACTGCAAAACATATGTCTCGATTGTTATTCTCAGGAAAAGAGTAGGGCATATTTACTAATGTACCTTTGTTCGCTTACAACTCGGCTGACGGCTAGCCCCCTTGTGGGCGCTGTGCGGTAAGGATGCCCTCCGGGGCAGGGCCCCCTGGTGAAGGTTTCTTCCCTTGTTAGGATACCTCAGTTTCCAAGTTTTCAGGGGCGGTCTTTTTCTTCCCGTCGGGAGAGGGGATTCTAGATCCACCTCCCCGATCATCCTCCGACGCAGAGGCACTAATTCCCCCGGGTAGGATGTGTAACGTATGAAGCCCGCTTTTGGCTTATCTATTCCTCTCCTCATCTTCTCCTGATGGCACTTGATAAGGTGCGCGAGCCAGCATCCTGGTTAGTAGAGGATTCGGCGAGCCTTCAGGAAGAGTGGTCGAACACCTGATCCTCTCTGCATTTCTTATCCAATCCTGGCCGAGGGTAGTCTTTCAGAATAATGTTGTGACAAATATAATGACAACATGTTCGGTCGCGGAGTTACTTACATGGGTATCTAAAGAATAATCGATACATCCCTTCGAGCGTCATGTCGAAGAAATGTTGAATGCTTCGTGGTCCTTCCGGGTTGAACTCCCACATACGGAGAGATCGACGTTGGCATGGCAGGACCCGACAAACTAACGTTACTTGAATTACTTTGACGAGACTTATATCCCTCTTGAGGAGATCTCGGATGTGGCTCTTGCAATGTCAGCACGTCATTAACTGGCCCCCAGTCCGGCCCTTTTTGACCCATGATGCCAGTTGGGGTGGAGGGGCAGAGCGGAAGGCTGGGGCGGCTTCCCGCTTTGTACCTCGGGGTCCCGTGATGTAAAACCACTCCCGTTGCCATAGGTCGGTCACCTCCGGGAAGGAACCCTTTGGCCATGGGGCGTCGGCACCTTTGCTTATTATAGCACCTCCGCCTTCCGCGTGTCGCCCGTTGATCATCTTCGGCTTCACATTGAAGGTCTTGAGCCATAAGCCGAAGTGTGGGGTAATGCGGAGGAAGGCCTCACACACGACGATAAACGATGTGATGTGAAGGAAGGAATCTGGAGCTAGATCATGAAAATCCAGCCCGTAATAGAACATGAACCCTCTAACGAAGGGATCAATACTAAAACCTATCCCTCGGAGGAAGTGGGAGGCGAATAGAACACTATCTTTGGGTTCAGGAGTGGGGATAACCTACCCTTGAGCAGGCAATCTGTGAGGGATTTTGGCGGTCAGATACCTAGCCTCCCTAAGCTTCTTGATTTCCTCCTCTGTGACGGAAGAGGCCGTCCACCGGCCTTGAAGGTTGGATCCGGACATGGTTGAAGGTCCGGAGCGCTTAACCTGAACCTTGGGTGTTGGAACTCGAGGTAGGGGAAGGAAAGGACCGGGCGTGGGAAGAAAAGGACAGGTCTTGACCTCTTTATAAAGAGGGTGAATATTAAACGTCCTCCGCGTGGCCGTTTGTTTCCTAAAATCGAGGAGTCATACTAACGACGCGGTTGGGTTACCCACACCCGTATTGATGAGAATCCTGTGATAAGAGGACACAATCTCTGCTTCGACAAGACGTGTCAATGAAACCGCCTCGCAATATGTGCAGCAGCAGGTTGAGAAAAATGGTTCGAATAATGACCGGGCCGCAGTGTGATGTCATGCTATGAAAAGTTGTCAGCAGATTAGATTTGTGTAATATTGTGCTCTCTATGGTGGGTATGTGGAATTTGTTTTGCAGAGCCAGACACGATGCTTGTGTTCAAGATCTTCTATGGAGTATTCGGAGAAGGAACCTGCCTTGCAATGCCGAAGACAATCTACGTGCCGGACTCATCGTCATTGAAGCCTGGTTTAGGGGCTACTGAGGTAGTCCTGGATTAGGGGGTCCTTGGACAGCCGGACTATGTACTTGTGCCGGACTGTTGGACTATGAAGATACAAGATTGAAGACTTTGTCCCATGTCCGGGTGGGACTCTCCTTTGTGTGGAAGACAAGCTTGGCAATTCGGATATGAAGATTTCCTTCTCTATAACCTACTTTTGTGTAACCCTAGCCCCCTTCAGTGTCTATCACTACTGGAATCTGGCACTTTGCCATCTGCCATGGCAGATGGCAAAGGCATGGTCGGCGAATGGCAAAGGCTTTGCCATCTGCCAGCAGATGACAAACAGTTTGTCTGAAACCCTATCGGTAAAGGCTTCTTTGCCGTCTGCTGGCTGATGGAAAAGAGCCTATGGCTTTGCCATCTGCTGGCAGATGGCAAAGCCTCTTAACGGGGTTAGCCCCGTTAGAAGGCTAACGGCATACTTTGCCATCTGCCAGCAGAGGGCAAAGGTTGCAGGCTCTTTGCCGTCTGCCAGCAGATGGCAAAGGCTGCATGCTTTGCCGTCTGCCAGCAGATGGCAAAGAGCCCAAATAAGCCAGCCCAAATTTTACATGTAGATGACACGTGGCCTCTTTGCCATCTGCCAGCTGATGGCAAAGCTCTTTGCCATCTGCCAGCTGATGGCAAAGTGACTATATTGCCCCATTTAATTTTGTTTTTTCTTATATCAATTCATTTTCACAGAAAATCAAACACAAATATATTTATATGACCAATATAGCATATTCAACACATATTACCAGTAGTCATGAACACATATATATCCAACACATGTTACCAATAGTAGGAAATTTCATCCGTACATATACATAGTTTCATCAATATTACACAGTTTCATCCATAGGTAGCAACTTTCACAAGCTCAAAACAAAAACTAAATATAGCATAAGACAGGCTACTGTATCAGCTCAGCTTTGTCCTCTGACGATATCATCGACAAGTGACAGACGGGTCAAAATGGAAAGCTTCAACGATAGCCATATAGGATATTAGGATTGACTCTACTTGGGGTGAAAAACAAAACAAACAGGCCAAAATCAATTGCTTTCAGTGCAGCCGTTTCTTTCCAGTTTGCAAACAAGAAATTCTCTGGTTTGAGGTCCCGGTGCATCCACTTCATGCATATGGCAGATCTGATATTGTATAGGAAAGAACAAATGTACACATGTTATTCACTAAACAGACAAAAAAGTAAAGTTGCAGCAATTTAAGTACTACCAAGTTAAATGTGATCCTGGATAATCTAACAGCGCGAATGAACAACAGAAAATGCAGAAATTAATTGCTTCATAGATTAGATCATAACCTATTCAATGGAATATAGCCAAAAAATATTTCTACCATGAATCACAGAATGAATGTATCCCAGCATACTGTTAGGACAGTGTTAACCAAATGGCAAATGAAGGAATCCAGTGGCCATTCTGACCTACACGACCCTGATGATGGTTTTGGTGACCAAAGTGCTGGCGCATTCCGTGTAGTGCCCCCTCACAACGATCCGGTCGAAGAGCTCCCCACCCTCGCAGAGCGAGGACCTCCCTGGTGGTATAGTCCATGCAGACGTAGGTCACCCCAAACTCCCCACAGTAAACCTCCCGACGGCAACGATGTTGTTTTCAAACAACTCCCTATTAAGATGAGAAGATACATCATTATGCGGGAATTGTTTTGCGTAATTTGACAAGTTTGCACTTGGTAGGAAGTTGCATTAGTACTTACATGTTGCAAATGGAATGGAAGGAAAATATGTCACCGAGAGCTTGGAAGCAATTGTACTAATTATGGTATGGCCCCTTACTCTAAGAAGCATAAGCAGCTTCTCTAGAACAATAGGAATGCTAGCTACAAAACGTTGATGAATTACTCATTGGCACGGTCTCTATTTTAACATCAGGTATCCTAGCCTTATTTCTAAAGAAAGTGATACTTGGCCTGGGTATATCAACTCCAGTTTTTTCAGGGACATGAAAGAGCTTCTGTAACACAGGGGCAGCCAAGATGTTGGAGATGGCTTCCGGAGGTGGAGACGCGGCATTGATGAACCAAGGAGGCCGGAGGGTCGAGCAGGATTTGGGGGAGATGGTGACTTACCAGGCTAGGGATAAGACGGAGGTTGCAGCCATGGCGCAGCGGTGCGAAGCGTCGAGGATGCTTCGGCCGACGGCGGCGGGCTAAGGAGGCCGCAGCTGGCGACGATGACGGCGCATCGACGAGGGGGCGGCGCCGCGGGGAGGGGGCAGCGCCGCGGCCTGTAACGGTGGAGGGACGAGAGCAGGGGCGGG
>NC_041385.1:137138297-137189374 GCF_002162155.2 Triticum dicoccoides
AGAGAGGGGTGGGGCCGGGCTGGGAGAGAGAGAGAGGGGTGGGGCCGGGCTGGGAGAGAGGGGAGGAGATTTTTTTTAGAAGAAGAGAGGGGATGAGATAGTCTGACTTCTTTGCCATCAGCCAGCGGATGGCAAAGGCCCATATCTTTGCCATCAGCCAGCGGCTAGTAGATGGCAAAGAGGTGGGGCTACTGGGCCGTTATAGCACCGTCATTCACTGGGCCCCACCCACTTCTTTGCCATCTGCCAGCAAACGGAAAAGATTCTTTCCCATCCGCTGGTAGATGGCAAAGAGGTGGGTTGATAGGCCGTTACAGCACTGGACCCCTACCCACCTCTTTGCCATGTGCTGGCAGATGGCAAAGATTATTTGCCATCCACTAGCAGATGGCAAAGAATTGGCTGATGGCAACCATGTTCTTTGCCATCTGTTAGTTCTTTGCCATCTGTTTTTTATAAGCAGATGGCAAATACGTTCTTTGCCATCAGCTG
Source organism: Triticum dicoccoides (assembly GCF_002162155.2). Lineage (NCBI taxonomy): Eukaryota > Viridiplantae > Streptophyta > Magnoliopsida > Poales > Poaceae > Triticum > Triticum dicoccoides. The sequence continues at coordinate 137,138,790 of NC_041385.1, forward strand.
GCAAATGGCAACGAGCTGGCTGATGGCAAATTCCCAGTTTCCAGTAGTGTATATAAACCGGAGGGTTTAGTCCGTAGAGGAACAATCATAACCATAGGCTAGCTTCTAGGGTTTAGCCTCTGCGATCTCATGGTAGATCCACTCTTGTAATACTCATATCATCAAGATCAATCAAGCAGGAAGTAGGGTATTACCTCCATCGAGAGGGCCCGAACCTGGGTAAACATTGTGTCCCCCGCCTCCTGTTACCATTAGCCTTAGACGCACAGTTCGGGACCCCCTACCCGAGATCCGCCGGTTTTGACACCAACACAAAGTACTACTACGCATGCTCCAAGGGGGTAGGTTGGTAGGGGTTAACCATCGCGCTCCGCCGACCTTCAAAGCAAAGATGAACAATCAAGACACAATGCACTTCAGTGGGTTCCATAGTTAGGAGACCATACGTGCATGCTACGGGAATCACAAACCTTAACACAATTATTTCTTTGACTCCACAATTTACTACTAGCATGACTCTAATATCACCATCTTCATATCTCAAAACAATCATAAGGAATCAAACTTCTCATAGTATTCAATGCTCTATATATGAAAGTTTTTATTATGTTTCGCTTGGATGCCCATCATATTAGGAATAAATTCATAACCTAAGAAAATTACCATGTTGTTTAGACACTCTCAAAATAATATAAGTGAAGCATGAGAGTTCAAAAAATTTCTATAAAATAAAACCACCGCCGTGATCTAAAAAGATATAAGTTAAGCACTAGAGCAACGTTGCCTAGCTCAAATGATATAAGTGAAGCACATAGAGTGATCTAATAAATAACGATTCATGTGTGTCCCTCTCAAAAGGTGTGTACAACAAGGATGATTGTGGCAAACTAAAAATCAAAGACTCAAATCATACAAGACGCTCCAAGCAAAACACATATCATGTGGTGAATAAAAATATAGCCTCAAGTAAAGTTACCGATGGATGAAGATGAAAGAGGGGATGCCTTCCGGGGCATCCCCAAGCTTAGGCTCTTGGTTTTAATTGAATATTACCTTGGGGTTCCTTGGGCATCCCCAAGCTTAGGCTCTTGCCACTCATTATTCCATAGTCCATCAATCCTTACCCAAAACTTGAAAACTTCACAACACAAAACTCAACAGAAAATCTCATGAGATCCGTTAGTATAAGAAAGCAAATCACCACTTTATGGTACTATTGTGAACTCATTCTCTATTTATATTAGTGTAATTTCAATTGTGTTCCAACTTTTCCATGGTTCATACCCCCGATACTACCCATGGATTCATCAAAATAAGCAAACAACACATAGAAAACAGAAACTGTCAAAAATAGAACAATCTGTAATAATAAGAGAACTTCTTATATTTCTGTAACTCCAAAACTTCCGAAAAAATTAGGACAACCTGGGCAATTGGTGTGCCAATCAGGTTCAAAAAGAATCAGATCAAAAGCACGCTTCTGTAAAAAACAAAAATTATTTTCCTGGGTGCAAAAGTTTCTATTTCTCAACAAGATTAAAACAACTATCACTGTAAGACATCCCAAAGGTCTTACTTGGCACAAACACTAACTAAAACACAAAAACACATCTAACCAGAGGCTAGATGAATTATTCAAAGCAAAATAGGAATAAAAAGCAAAAACAAAAAAAAATTGGGTTGTCTCCCAACAAGCGCTATTGTTTAGTGCCCTTAGCTAGTCATAAAAATACATATAGATCTAGGTATTGTCATCTTTGGTATGTAATTCCTCAATTGCACATTTATAAAACCTAGGAGTTTCTTTAATTTTATCAATAATCACGCTCCTAGGCAAGAAATCAAGATATATACTTGTAGCAAAAGGTTCCTTAATAATATTAACAAAATTGGGTGAACACTTATCATCTTAAGATCTTCGTTTTTCTTACTAGAAGTTTCACCTTTATTCTTAGGAACATAAACAAACTTGACAACATTTGTAGGAGGAAAATTAGGAGGAGTTTTAACATAAGAAAAAGCAGAACCCAAGTTGGTAATAATATCTTCTAGCTTGCCAATTCTAGTAGAATCTTGATCTATCTTTTAATTAACTATGGGTTCCTTTTCTCTAAGATTCTTTAAAGTAACTCCTACCTTGGATCCATATTGAGTAATATAATTATGACTCTTTTTATCCAAATTTTCAATCAATTCTATGGTAGCAATTTTATTCTCAATAATATCAAACCTTTGCATCACATGTTCCAAGGTTAAAACAGTTCAATTGATCAAAAGAGGTGCTGGGCCTACCAAATCTATCATAGAATTCTAAGAATCAAAAGTATGGCTCCCCAAGAAATTCCCCTCGATAATGGTATCTAGAACATATCTACTCCAAGGAGTAATGCCCACATAAAAATTACGACGGAGAACGGCAGTAGATTGCTTTCGAGTAGATCTATTTTGAGCATTGGGAATTCGATACCAAGCATCTTTTAAATTTTCTCCCTCCCTTTGTTTAAAACTAAGGACCTCATTATCGGTAGTGCTAACAATGATGGGAGGACTAGCCATGAAAGCAAGACAAGCAATCTAGCACACTAGCTCACAAAAAGCAAACAAATAAGATGAAAGGAAGAAGGGCGAAGAAAAGAGCAAATATTTTCGAAAATCGTTTTAGAAGTGGGGGAGCGGAAAATGAGAGGCAAATGGCGAATAATGTAATGCAAGATATGAGCGTTTTTTGATGAATACTTGGTATGTCTTGCCTTGGCATAGATCTCCCCGGCAACGGTGCCATAAATTCTTCCTGCTACTTCTTGAGCTTGTGTTGGTTTTTCCCTTGAAGAGGAAAGGATGATGCAGCAAAGTAGAGATAAGTATCTCCCTCATTTAGAGAACCAATGTATCAATCCAGTAGGAGATAATGCACAAATCACCAATACCTGCACAAACAATCAAACAACTTGCACCCAATGCGATAAAGGGGTTGTCAATCCCTTCACAGTCACTTGCAAAAGTGATATTTGATAGAGATAGATGAAACTAAACAAAAGATAAACTAAATATTTTTGGATTTTTGGTTTATAGGTCGGAAAGTTAAAGATTGCAAAATAGTAGATCAGAAACAAATATGATGGAAAATAGACCCCGGGGCCACAGGCTTCACTAGTGGGTTCTGTCTTGATAGCAAATAAGACGGTGGGTGAACAAATTATTGTCGAACAATAGATAGAAAAGTGCAAATTTATGACGATATCTAAGGTAATGATTATGAAATATAGGCATCATGTTCGTGTCAAGTAGACCGAAACGATTCTGCATCTACTACTATTACTCCACACATCGACCGACTCCTGCTTGCATCTAGAGTATTAAGTTCATGACGAATAGAGTAACGTAGTAAGTAAGATGACATGATTTAGCGGAATTAACTCAAGCAATATGATGAAAACCCCATATTTTTATCCTTGATGGCAACAATACAATACGTGCCTTGCTGCCCCTACTATCACTAGGAAAGGACACCACAAGATTGAGCCCAAACTTGAGAACCTCTCCCATTACAAGAAAAACCAATCTAGTTGGCCAAACCAAACTGATAATTCGAAGAGAAATACAAAGATATAAAATCATGCATAAAAGAATTCACAGAAGATTCAATTAATATTCATAGATAAGGTGGTCATCAATCCACAATTCAGTGAATCTCGACAAACACAACGCAAAGAAGATTACATCAGATAGATCCTCAAGAACATCAAGGAGAACATGGTAGTGAGAATCAAAGAGAGAGAAGAAGCCATCTAGGTACTAGCTATAGACCCGTAGGTCTGTGGTAAACTACTCACGCTTCATCGGAAGGGAAATAGGGTTGATGTAGATGCCCTCCATGATCGAATCCCCCTCCGGCAGGGTGCCGGAAAAGGTCCCTAGATGGGATCTCACGGGAACAGAAGGTTGCGGCAGTGGAAAAGTGTTTCTGTGGATGCTTCCACTACTAGGGAAAACCCTAGCAGTAGCGCTAGTTTTGTGCTCACTAGTAGGGCGGGTAGGTGCGCTACTAATAAGGCGCTACAACTATTGCTTAGCAGTAATGCGTGCCCGCACGTGCTACTGCTAGTACAAATAGCTGCAGCGTTTGTTCAGTACCACGCTACTACTAAGGTAACTACTTGCAACGTGTTTTCTGTCCATCGCTACTAGTATTATTTTTTTATTTTTTTATTTTTAGTGTATTTAGGCGCCATCGTACAAATATTGGTACAATACCAGTTATGAGGTCTACATCATTATGTCCATAACAGTGTGTCAAATGAAGGTGGATTAGGTTCAAGTGGAAGTAATATGTGGTGCATGTCAAAAGTATACTGCTATTCCAAACTTGATCTAGTTTGGACTAGTAGTACTTTCGATATGCACCACATGTTGCCTCCACTTGAATCTAATCCGCCAGCACAAGCTATTGAATCATCATCATAGTCATTACCACCAACAGTATTTATTTAATCACCGCTAACACTAGCTAATAATAATCATCATAGTCATTACCACCAACACTAGCTATTTTATCATCATAGTAATAGTGTAGCACATCATCATCCTCAAACTCATTTCTAGCTAGCTAATCACTCTTGCTGCTCTCTCTTAGGTAAAATAACATAAAACATGTATAGCTCTCCTCCTTGATCAAGCTGGAGCATGCAGATGAACCTGTCTCCTAATCATGGGTAGCGCATCTGTTTGCTGCCCCCTAGTACTTCTCTATGCTCCCCCATCACATATTTGGTCCAGTCTTGCACTATTAAGCATCCGTCGCTAATCTTGAATGCACTAAAGTAATCTGTAGGATATCTTGGCCGTAAGCTGATAATACTCATGGTACCTTTAGTCTCAATCCCATAAGGCACAACATTCATCGGGAGTCCCTGTTGAAGAACATCGTATGGTAACATACTTAGCAATGAAGTTTAGCTTCAAAAGTAATGTATGGAAAAGATGCACTGAGAACAAATAGTCAAAATCTTACCATCCTTCCTAAATAGATGTGACCGTAGTTCATTACGAACACTATTGGTCGCACATTTTTAGTACTAACATTTCTAAATGCAGGAAGAAAATTTTCCTTGACAATATCAAGATCCTCAAGCCATGAAACATAATGACTGAGCTCCTCGCAGTTGATTTCACCCCCAGGACAGTATACGGTCCTGTCTACCAAGCGCTAGACATGTTTGCTTGCACCGAAATAAGCTGACAATACAAATTAGTTGTCCACTATTTTTGAATAAACAATATCAAAGACATAAATATGGTTGAGAAACTTACATAATGGTATAACTGGAGGCGTCTGCACATCGACCCAGATGTCGGTATTACCTTCAATATCATCTTTCGGACGAATATCAAAGGTGATAACCATATCAGGCTCAAATGCAGAAGTCTTCCATAGTGCTCACCATGTTTTGCATCCAAAATAGGTGTAGTCGTCTGAATTGTATAACTTTGCATGGAAAATATAACCATGCTCGGTCTTCAAGTAAACTTTCTTTTCCTTCGCACTATGACTGAAACCTATCTTATCCAATACAGAAACTCTTGCATGGCAGGGGATATGCTAGTAGAATAGTAAAAAAATATAAGTTGAAGCAAATGAAGCAGATATCATGCTTAATTACGAAAAAAGACTTGTCGTTGTGACTTAATGTATCCACTTCGAAGTTCTCGTCCAGCTTGATGCTGAAGCGCCTATCATCATCTAGGAACATTCCATCGCACAGGCCGCGCTCGTCTTCGCAGTATTTGCAAATACCGAAATCCTTTTCGTCGTCAGACAGTTCCTATGTTCATAGTTAAAACATTAATTGAAAATCGATCAAAGACAACTACCAGGATACTCAACACACAAATCGAGGGCACTCGATATTTCCTACATATTCTGGCACAAGTCATGCCAAAATTCACGGAAAAATCCGGCATGACCTTTGCTAAAATAGGACATATCGAGCACCTAAAATTTGCCAGAACGGAAATGAATCAACACTCCGGCAAAACATAGGCCACTCGGAGGTGTAACCTGCAAACATGACCGGCCACTTGGATATTGAGCAACACAAGATATACATTTCAAAATATCTTATAGGACTTAAATTAGCACGCATTCAATAAGCAAAAGTAAATCATCTCATGCGTCCGTACATCGTCGAATATTATCACTAATACATCACGAATAGTGTCATACATATAACATCACTAATACAACTAAAACCCTAGCACATGATGGTATCGGCGTGGGCGGTGGACACCCACAGAGAAGGAACCATCATGGGATCATAGCTCCAGTGAGATCCCCAGAGAACCTGCCAGGTATTGGAGAACGACCTGTGCTCCAACGCAAAGAAGTAGCGACAGACGTGCGCGTCCTCCTCACTGACATGGTGACGCACCACCTCCGCGGAGTCCTCGAGCCTCTGGATCGTCACTGGCCCACGCGACCGCCACCAAAGAAGGTTTGGGTCAATGATAGGTTGGCTCCTCACCAACCTGCGCCCCCCGGTAGGTAGCGCCTCCCAGTACCACCCCGGCGGAGCCCAGTCCCGGACATGGCCGATCTAGTCAAGCAGGTGTCGTCCTCCGCCGACTCGACGACGAGGATGCGGGATAGGCATCGTCCACGTCGAGGCGGGAAAAATTGCTTTAACTAAAAAATAGCAACAAGTTCTTACTAACTAGTTCTATTAATTCAACTAGTTCTTACTAAAAATAAACTTACTACAAATAAAAATATTCTAGTACCTAATTAGTACCTAGTTCTTACTAACTAATTAGTACCTAGGAACTACTGCCCTAATTACCATCTAATTTGATGAACCTATAGGGGTGGAAAGTGGTAGCGGATATTTCAATTATCCAACTATAAAGTGAAATAAGTGGTCAAATTTTACTCGTTTTATGATTCATCTTAGAAATTTGATTCGTTTTCACCCTTACATGAACCCTAACTCATTTGAGCCGCATCCGCATCCGATTTGTTTCCACTCTTACATGAACCCTAACTAATTTGGTGCAACTAAAATATAAAGAAACCCTAGGCAGAGGTAGGGGAGAGGGAGGAGCGGGCGTGCTCACCTCGGGTGCCTGCGACGAGGGAGGGGCAGGGCGGCGTCGAGGTCAGGGTCGGGGCTCGGGCGCGTGGCGGATGGCGGCCGGCATCGAGGTCGGGGTCGGGGGCGGTGTCCGGTGCGGCGTTGAGGTCGGGGTGGGGGCGGCGTTGAATCTGGGGTCGGGCCGACGTAGAGGGTGCGGAGAGCGCGTGGTGGCCGACGGGCGACGGCGGCGGCGAGAGTGGAGAGAGTTGGATTTGGGGGAAGTGGTCGCGTGGGGAAGGACGAACCCCGTGGTTAAGTCAGAAGTAGCAGTAGCGCGTTCCAGGAAAAGCGCTGCTGCTATCTTAGCTACAACGCGTTCTGTGATACACGCTACTGCTACTCCTTTCTCTTTTTCCCCTTTTCCATTTAGTTTTCTTCACATTTTTTTTCTTTCACCTTATTCTATTTCTTTCATTTTCAATTACCTTTCTACTTTCTTTCCATTTAATTTTATAACCTTTAGCAGTAGCGAGTTTGTATTAAAACGCGCTGCTACAAATAAAGTAGCGGTAGCGCCGTTCGTCATAGGTCGCTACTACTATGTGTAGCCTATCGGCTAAGCCGTGGGAATTTTAGTAGTAATGTCTTTACAACCAGACGCACTACTGCTAGGTCTTTATCTGCAGCGCGGTTTCCTCAGGAGCGCTACTGCTACTTAGCACTAGCGTTCTTTTTTGACCCACGCTACTGCTAAAGTTCTGTGTATAAGGTTTTCCCTAGTAGTTTTCTAGTGGTTCAGGAATATTTGTGAATATACAGGAGGAAGATCTATGTCATGGGGTCACCGAGCGGCCCAGAAGGTAGGGGGCACCTACCCACTGGGCGCGCCCTCCACCCTGGTGGCCACCTCGTGGCTCTTCTGACTTGCACTCGAAGTCTCCTGGGTGTCTTTTGGTCCACGAAAAATCATCGCGAAGGTTTTATTCCGTTTGGACTCCGTTTGGTATTCTTTTTCTGCGAAGCTCAAAAACAAGGAAAAAATTGAAACTAGCACTGGGCTCTAGGTTAATAGGGTTAGTCCCAAAAATAATATAATATAGCATATTAATGCATATAGAACATCCAAAACAGATAATATAATAGCATGGAACAATGAAAAATTATAGATATGTTGGAGACGTATCAGTGTCTTTAGTAAACAAGTACGCATGACATAATTCACATACATGTTATCTAATTAATCAGGATCGCATGATATAATTCGCATATGTGATTTATATACTAAGCAAATGGCATTCACATATATGATGTCTGAACTAAGATCATGATGTTGAATATTGTGTATATGATGTCTAAACTATGCAATGCAAGACACCATATGCATGATATGAGCAGTATAACCATGCCAAGTTAGAGCATACACCTCGGTGAGGGAATAGGACTTGTCATGTTTCTCTGAATCCATCTCTGAGGAGCTATCTAGACAAAGCAAAAGATCTGCTTCGACAGGTAGCGATGTCTACTCTGAATACCTTGTTTTCACTACAGATTTTTTCATCACCCACTCAAGTGGTGGATTCAAATGAAGAGTAGTTGAATGTACAAACTGTTGGGGAACGTTGCAGAAAAAAAAATTCCTACGGTTTCACCAAGATCCATCTACGAGTTCATCTAAGCAACGAGTGAAAGGAGAGATGCATCTACATACCACTTTGTAGATCGCGAGCGGAAGCGTTCAAAAGAACGGGGTTGAGGTAGTCGTTCACGTCGTGATCCTATCACCGGAGATCCTAGCGCCGAACGGACGGCACCTCCGCGTTCAACACACGTACGGTCAGCGTGACGTCTCCTCCGTCTTGATCCCGCAAGGGGAAAGGAGAGGTTGATGACGATCCAGCAGCACGACGGCGTGGTGGTGGATGCAGCAAAACTCCGGCAGGGCTTCGCCAAGCTGTTGTGGGAGGAGGACGAGGTGTAGCAGGGGGAGGGAGGCACCAAGACTTGGTTGCGGCTGCCCTCCCCATTGCCCTCCTTTATATAGGTCCCCCGGGGGGGGCGGCCCTGGGAGATCAATCTCCCAAGGGGGGCGGCGGCCAAGGGGGGTGGAGTGCCCCCCAAGGCAAGTGGTGCGCCCCCCCCCCCACCTAGGGTTTCCAACCCTAGGCGTAGGGGGGGCCCAAGGGGGGCGCACCAGCCTACTAGGGGCTGGTTCCCCTCCCACTTCAGCCCACGGGGCCCTCCGGATAGGTGGCCCCACCCGGTGGACCCCCGGGACCCTTCCGATGGTCCCGGTACATTACCGGGTGACCCCGAAACTTTCCCGATGGCCGAAACAGCACTTCCTATATAGGTTTCTTTACCTCCGGACCATTCCAGAACTCCTCGTGACGTCCGGGATCTCATCCGGGACTCCGAACAACATTCGGTTTGCTGCATACTCATATTCATACAACCCTAGCATCCCCGAACCTTAAGTGTGTAGACCCTACGGGTTCGGGAGACATGCAGACATGACCGAGACAGCTCTCCGGTCAATAACCAACAGCGGGATCTGGATACCCATGTTGGCTCGCACATACTCCTCGATGATCTCATTGGATGAACCACGATGTCGAGGGTTCAAGCAACCCCGTATACTATTCCCTTTGTCAGACGGTATGTTACTTGCCCGAGACTCGATCGTCGGTATCCCAATACCTCGTTCAGTCTCGTTACCGGCAAGTCACTTTACTCGTACCATAATGCATGATCCCGTGACCAGACACTTGGTCACTTTGAGCTCATTATGATGATGCACTACCGAGTGGGCCCAGTGATACCTCTCCGTTATCCGGAGTGACAAATCCCAGTCTCGATACGTGTCAACCCAACAGACACTTTCGGAGATACCTGTAGTGCACCTTTATAGTCACCCTGTTACGTTGTGACGTTTGGTACACCCGAAGCACTCCTACGGTATCCGGGAGTTACACGATCTCATGGTCTAAGGAAGAAATACTTGACATTGGAAAAGCTCTAGCAAAACGAACTACACGATCTTGTGCTATGCTTAGGAATGGGTCTTGTCCATCACATCATTCTCCTAATGATGTGATCCCGTTGTCAACGACATCTAATGTCCATAGTCAGGAAACCATGACTATCTGTTGACCAACGAGCTAGTCAACTAGAGGCTTACTAGGGACGTATTGTGGTCTATGTATTCACACGTGTATAACGATTTCCAGATAATACAATTATAGCATGAATAAAAGACAATTATCATGAACAAGGAAATATAGTAATAATGCTTTTATTATTGCCTCTAGGGCATATTTCCAACAGTCTCCCACTTGCACTAGAGTCAATAATCTAGTTACACTGTGATGAATCGAACACCCATAGAGTTCTGGTGTTGATCATGTTTTGCTCGCGAGAGAGGTTTAGTTAACGGATCTACGACATTCAGATCCGTATGTACTTTGCAAATATCTATGTCTCCATCTTGAACATTTTCACGGATGGAGTCGAAGCGACGCTTGATGTGCCTAGTCTTCTTGTGAAACCTGGGCTCCTTGGCAAGGGCAATAGCTCCAGTGTTGTCACAGAAGAGTTTGATCGGCTCCGACGCATTGGGTATGACTCCTAGGTCGGTGATGAACTCCTTCACCCAAATTGCTTCATGCGCTGCCTCCGAGGCTGCCATGTACTCCGCTTCACATGTAGATCCCGCCACGACGCTCTGCTTGCAGCTGCACCAGCTTACTGCTCCACCATTCAACATATACACGTATCCGGTTTGTGACTTAGAGTCATCCAGATCTGTGTCAAAGCTAGCGTCGACGTAACCCTTTACGACGAGCTCTTCGTCACCTTCATAAACGAGAAACATGTCCTTTGTCCTTTTCAGGTACTTCAGGATATTCTTGACCGCTATCCAGTGTTCCTTGCCGGGATTACTTTGGTACCTACCTACCAAACTTACGACAAGGTTTACATCAAGTCTGGTACACAGCATGGCATACATAATTACTAAACACTATAACTCAGTTAGCTAAGAGCCTCCACGGCAATTTGACTGTCTCAACCCTCGGATCTTCAAACCTACGATGCAGATCAACTCTGGTCGTCTCAGGTCACACGTGCTGCACGGACCGTCTCGCGGGCCGCTTCTCCGCAGAATGACCTGGTAGTTCTCTCCTTATTTAGGCCGTTGAAGGCCCACTTCTATCCAGCTGGATGGCCCATGTCGTACATGTTCCAGTGCTATCCCTCCTCTCCAGGCGAACAGTTTCTCTGTTCCTCGCCGCCGCCGCCGTTTGTTCCTCCTCTATGCGCCGGCTTCCTTCGTCCTCGATGCACCGGCGTTCTACCGTGGGCGAGCATTTGCTGCGCGACAGCATGCGCGCCAGTGCGGGACTGTTCTTCTATATCCCCTTGTTGTTGTTTTCATTTCGACACCCCTGAATGCTTGCTCCCCTTCCACACACACCTCTCTCTCTCTCTCTCTGCAGGCGGCGGCAATGGCCGCTCCGTATGGAAGGGACGCAACGAAAAAGACAGGATGAACAGGATGCGACGATAGGATGACGACGGGTGCATGCGACCTAACCCTTAGGTTCTACTCGTATGTTGGAATGGTGTGGATGAACAAGATAGAAGAGGAGGTAAGAATGGAGATTAAGGGAGTAGATGGGGCGCCCCGTTCAGGCTGGAAGTAGCGACTGCCCCTTCCATTGGCAAGGAGTTGATGTCCAAAACCTAGCAGCATTATATTGAACGCAGCTCCAGTTCCGTGATCCTTGGTTGATTTGATGTGTGTCAGCCTTCCATGGATTGCAAGCTGCTGCTCTGTTTCAAAAAACAAAGCTGCTACTTGTTATTAAATTATTCCTTGCGGAGAACCAATTTTGCTTGATCTGTTGAAATATGTTTATCAAGTGTTTGTCCTCCATAGTAGTCTAGAATCCGTGACCATCTTTGTCCGATGTGTGTGTTACAGATATGGTTGGCTAGATGAAATTTTTAATTAGTTTGGCTAGATGATTTAATAACCATTCTTCGTATCAATTCTTCCTGGTTTAATATCTCCAAATTCCATCAATCCTGTTTTTTTATCTTGTTGGATATCTGCGGCAAAAGAAATAAAACTCATGATTGGATATATACTACTAGAACCAAAGGCTCCCTTAACTGATGTTACTGCAAGTCTGTAGTACAATATAAGGCTACATAATCTAGACCGCTTACTGTTACATTTGCAATTAACTATAGTTGCAAGCTAGGACATTGATATATAACTGCATTTTGTCAACAAAATTGTAGGTACTGTTTATTTGCTTAGGATGACGCAAAGATATATCCATCTCTTTTGTGTTGGATGGTAGGACATTTGCAAATATCCAAATGGTGCAACCATGAACATGACTATTTTTTTAAACAGCATCATAAATTCATAATTACTGTTCGAGCTGATTGTTTGCTATATTTTGCACTTCCTCACTAAAACTGAAATCCAGATTTATTTTGTAGATATGTTGATCTATAAACAACAAGGGACTCGAAATTTCTAAACTATACTCAGAGGATATTGTCCATTCACATGTTATTTCTAAAATTTATAACAAATGTTTTTAAACAATGGACAGGAGCTCCATTAATCTTTAAAGAAAAGTTTACAGAACGTAATTCACGTAGCAAGCTCATACAACACCAAACCAAGAATCAATTAGTCTAAAAAGAAGAAGCTACTACTTTACTGCTTCTTGAGCCAAAGCAAAAGGTTCATTGTATTCATATCCTCCATATCTTCTTTTATTCCTCTATATTAGCAGACCATAGGTTGACATGGACAGCGTACAACTTTAAAAAAAATGGACATCTCATGGATAATTTATCACGGTAAGTAGAGCTCAATACATGCTATAGTCCACACGGCCTTCCAAAGCGAAGTATACTACCAAGAATTTGATGTGATAATTATCTTTTGTGCCCTACCAAAAAGTTTGACCATACTATTGTAATCGCAGGTGGCAATTTTCTGCAGTTACCAGGTTTATTAGATCACTTTGATGAACTGAAGCTAATTATGATGGACTCCATATGATGTTTGTTTCCATGAGATGAGTGGTGTTTTAATACAATCCAGCTTTACATAACTTCCTTTTGTTTGGTGCTATTCCCAACTAAAGATATATGGTTTCCCCCTTGCTACTCCTCAACTATTTATAACTTGTCAGACAAAAAGAGAGATTACAGGAGCTATAATAGACTTCAGTATTTACCTTTTTTCTTTACCATGTTGCCTTCTATGTAATATTCATGTCTATAATAGAGATAATTGAGACTTTTCACTACACATCCATCTCTCTGTATATTACACGCTTCATTGTTCCAACCACATTATGTATTGCCTTTGATTTGTTCTTTTCTGTTGAAGCTTTTATGTTTAGTGAGGAGAAAAACTTCGGTGGTTTGTATTCCTGACCATTGGTCTGTTTTGAATATACAAGGTAGAAGTCTCTCTCTTCTTTTTTTCAAAAGAAAAGAAAAGAGGTTGCGTCCTTGACGCTTATTTCGAATGTTACTTTAAACAATTTCTTCCCACTGATTATATGTGATATGCTAAAGAAATTAAGTGAACGACAGTTCATGTGTTCATCCTTTTTATACCGTTACCTTGTGTCTATATATTATGTTTATTTGTGGGTCATCTTTGACTGTTTATTGAAAAGCACAAACATAATCAACATAGTACCTTTCATCACTTGCGGATCTGATTCAGTGTATGAATGCATCAGATCGGTCCATCCTCCCAAAACATTCCTTTGTGCCTTGTTCGCTTGCGAAAGGTTCAATAATGCTCAATCATTTATGTTGAAGTATTGGACTAATGTATTTTCTCTCTCTTTCTGTTATGTCCATATTTTCTCATATATTTGTATTGTTCTTCCAATAAAATGCACGGGCGCGGCAATGCGCGCCTTTATGTTCTAGTAGATCCTATGGCTGAGGCATAGGGGATGACGCTCATCTCTTCTTTATCTTTTGCCGTGGTCGGGCATTGAGCTGAGCTCAATCTCACACCTTGCAGTACAGGCAAGAACCCTTTCTTGGACTGATCCATTTTGAACTTCTTCAAAATCTTATCAAGGTATGTGCTTTGTGAAAGACCTATGAGGCGTCTCGATCTATCCCTATAGATCTTGATGCCTAATATGTAAGCAGCTTCTCCAAGGTCCTTCATTGAAAAACACTTATTCAAGTAGGCCTTAATGTTGTCCAAGAATTCTATATCATTTCCCATCAAAAGTATGTCATCTACATATAATATGAGAAATGCTACAGAGCTCCCACTCACTTTCTTGTAAACACGGGCTTCTCCATAAGTCTGCATAAACCCAAACGCTTTGATCATCTCATCAAAGCGAATGTTCCAACTCCAAGATGCTTGCACCAGCCCATAAATGGATCGCTGGAGCTTGCATACTTTGTTAGCATTCTTAGGATCGACAAAACCCTCCGGCTACATCATATACAGTTCTTCCTTAAGATGCCCGTTAAGGAATGCCGTTTTGACGTCCATCTGCCATATCTCATAATCATAGTACGCGGCAATTGCTAACATGATTCGGACGGACTTAAGCTTCGCTACGGGAGAGAAAGTCTCATCGTGGTCAATCCCTTGAACTTGCCGATAACCCTTAGCGACAAGTCGAGCTTTATAGATGGTGACATTACCATCCGCGTCCGTCTTCTTCTTAAAGATCCATTTGTTTTCTATTGCTCACCGATCATCGGGGAAGTCAGTCAAAGTCCATACTTTGTTTTCATACATGGATTCTATCTCGGATTGCATGGCTTCTAGCCATTTGTTGGAATCTGGGCCTGCCATCACTTCTTCATAGTTCGAAGGTTCACCGTTGTCTAACAACATAATTTCCAAGACAGGGTTGCCATACCACTCTGGTGTGGAACGTGTCCTTGTGGACCTACGAAGTTCAGTAGCAACTTGATCAGAAGTACCTTGATCATCATCATTAATTTCCTCTCCAGTCGGTGTAGGCACCACAGGAACATTTTCCTGAGCTGCACTACTTTCCGGTTCAAGAGGTTGTACTTCATCAAGTTCTACTTTCCTCCCACTTACTCCTTTCGAGAGAAACTCTTTTTCCAGAAAGGATCCGTTCTTTGCAACAAAGATCTTGCCCTCGGATCTTAAGTAGAAGGTATACCCAATGGTTTCCTTAGGGTATCCTATGAAGACGCATTTTTCTGACTTGGGTTCGAGCTTTTCAGGTTGAAGTTTCTTGACATAAGCATCGCATCCCCAAACTTTTAGAAACGACATCTTAGGTTTCTTCCCAAACCATAATTCATACAGTGTCGTCTCAACGGATTTATACGGTGCCCTATTTAAAGTGAATGTAGTTGTCTCTAGAGCGTATCCCCAAAATGATAGCGGTAAATCGGTAAGAGACATCATAGATCGCACCATATCCAATAGAGTGCGATTACGACGTTCGGACACACCGTTACGCTGAGGTGTTCCAGGCGTCGTGAGTTGTGAAACGATTCCACATTTTCTTAAGTGTGTACCAAATTCGTGACTTAAATATTCTCCTCCACGATCCGATCGTAAGAATTTTATCTTTCGGTCACATTGATTCTCTACTTCATTTTGAAATTCCTTGAACTTTTCAAAGGTCTCAGACTTGTGTTTCATCAAGTAGACATACCCATATCTACTCAAGTCATCTGTGAGAGTGAGAACATAACGATATCCTCCGCGAGCCTCAATGCTCATTGGACCGCACACATCGGTATGTATGATTTCCAGCAAGTTGGTTGCTCTCTCCATTGTTCCGGAGAACGGAGTCTTGGTCATTTTGCCCATGAGGCATGGTTCGCATGTGTCAAATGATTCATAATCGAGAGACTCTAAAAGTCCATCAGCATGGAGCATCTTCATGCGCTTGACACCAATGTGACCAAGGCGGCAGTGCCACAAGTATGTGGGACTATCGTTATCAACTTACATCTTTTGGTATTCACGCAATGAATATGTGTAACATTATGTTCGAGATTCATTAAGAATAAACCATTGACCATTGGGGCATGACCATAAAACATATCTCTCATATAAATAGAACAACCATTATTCTCGGATTTAAATGAGTAGCCATCTCGTATCAAACGAGATCCAGATACAATGTTCATGCTCAAACTTGGCACTAAAAAACAATTATTGAGGTTTAAAACTAATCCGGTAGGTAAATGTAGATCTAGCGTGCCGACGGCGATCACATCGACCTTGGAACCATTCCCGACGCACATCGTCACCTCGTCCTTCGCCAGTCTCCGCTTATTCCGCAGCTCCTGCTGTGAGTCACAAATGTGAGCAACGGCACCGGTATCAAATACCCAGGAGTTACTACGAGTACTGGTAAGGTACACATCAATTACATGTATATCAAATATACCATTAGTGTTGCCGGCCTTCTTGTCCGCTAAGTATTTGGGGTAGTTCCGCTTCCAGTGACCCTTCCCCTTGCAATAAAAGCACTCAGTCTCAGGCTTGGGTCCATTCTTTGACTTCTTCCCGGCAATGGGCTTACCGGGCACGGCAACATCTTTGCCGTCCTTCTTGAAGTTCTTCTTACCCTTGGCCTTCTTGAACTTAGTGGTCTTATTGACCATCAACACTTGATGTTCTTTCTTGATTTCAACCTCTGCTGACTTCAGCATTGAGAATACTTCAGGAATGGTCTTCACCATCCCCTGCATATTGTAGTTCAACACAAAGCTCTTGTAGATCGGTGGGAGCGACTGAAGGATTCTGTCAATGACCGCCTCTTCCGGGAGGTTGATCTCCAACTGGGAGAGGCGGTTGTGCAACCCAGACATTTTGAGTATGTGCTCACTGACAGAACTGTTTCCCTCCATCTTACAACTATAGAACTTGTCGGAGACTTCATATCTCTCGACCCGGGCATGAGCTTGGAAAACCATTTTCAGCTCCTCGAACATCTCATATGCTCCGTGCTTCTCAAAACGCTTTTGGAGCCCCGGTTCTAAGCTGTAAAGCATGCCGCACTGAACAATGGAGTAATCATCAGCACGTGATTGCCAAGTGGTCATAACGTCTTGGTTCTCTGGGATGGGTGCTTCACCTAGCGGTGCATCTAGGACATAATCTTTCTTGGCTGCTATGAGGATGTTCCTCAGGTTCCGGACCCAGTCCGAATAGTTGTTGCCATCATCTTTCAGCTTGGTTTTCTCTAGGAACGCGTTGAAGTTCATGTTGACATGAGCGTTGGCCATTTGATCTACAAGACATATTTTGCAAAAGTTTTAGACTAAATTCATGATAATTAAGTTCATCTAATCAAATTATTTAATGAACTCCCACTCAGATTAGACATCCCTGTAGTCATCTAAGTGTTACACGATCCAAGTCGACTAGGCCGTGTCCGATCATCACGTGAGACGGACTAGTCATCATCGATGAACATCTCCATGTTGATCGTATCTTCCATACGACTCATGTTCGACCTTTCGGTCTCTTGTGTTTCGAGGCCATGTCTGTACATGCTAGGCTCGTCAAGTTAACCCTAAGTGTTCCGCACGTGTAAATCTGTCTTACACCCGTTGTATGTGAACGTAAGGATCTATCACACCTGATCATCACGTGGTGCTTCGAAACGACGAACTTTAGCAACGGTGCACAGTTAGGGGGAACACTTTCTTGAAATTATTATAAGGGATCATCTTATTTACTACCGCCGTTCTAAGTAAACAAGATGCATAAAACATAATAAACATCACATGCAATTATATAGTAGTGACATGATATGGCCAATATCATATAGCTCCTTCGATCTCCATCTTCGGGGCTCCATGATCATCTTCGTCACCGGCATGACACCATGATCTCCATCATTGTGTCTTCATGAAGTTGTCGCGCCAACGATTACTTCTACTTCTATGGCTAACGCGTTTAGCAATCAAGTAAAGTAATTTACATGGCGTTCTTCAATGACATGCAGGTCATACAAAAAATAAAGACAACTCCTATGGCTCCTGCTCATCGACATGCAAGTCGTGATTCCTATTACAAGAACATGATCTCATACATCACAATATATCATTCATCATTCATCACAACTTCTGGCCATATCACATCACATGACAATTGCTGCAAAAACAAGTTAGACGTCCTCTAATTGTTGTTGCATCGTTTACGTGGCTGCAATTGGGTTCTAGCAAGCACGTTTTCTTACCTACGAATAACCACAACGTGATTTTGTCAACTTCTATTTACCCTTCATAAGGACCCTTTTCATCTAATCCGCTCCAACTAAAGTAGGAGAGACAGACACCCGCTAGCCACCTTATGCAACTAGTGCATGTCAGTCGGTGGAACCTGTCTCACGTAAGCGTACGTGTAAGGTCAGTCTGGGCCGCTTCATGCCACAATACCGCTGAAGCAAGAAAAGACAAGTAGCGGCAAGCAAGTTGACAAGATCTACGCCCACAACAAAATTATGTTCTACTCGTGCAATAGAGAACTACGCATAGACCTAGCTCATGATGCCACTGTTGGGGAACGTTGCAGAAAATAAAAATTTTCCTACGGTTTCACCAAGATCCATCTATGAGTTCATCTAAGCAACGAGCGAAAGGAGAGATGCATCTACATACCACTTTGTAGATCGCGAGCGGAAGCATTCAAAAGAATGGGGTTGAGGTAGTCGTTCACGTCGTGATCCTATCACCGGAGATCCTAGCGCCGAACGGATGGCACCTCCGCGTTCAACACACGTACGGTCAGCGTGACGTCTCCTCCGTCTTGATCCAGCAAGGGGAAAGGAGAGGTTGATGACGATCCAGCAGCACGACGGCGTGGTGGTGGATGCAGCAGAACTCTGGCAGGCCTTCGCCAAGCTGCTGCGGGAGGAGGACGAGGTGTAGCAAGGGGAGGGAGGCGCCAAGACTTGGTTGCGGCTGCCCTCCCCCTTGCCCTCCTTTATATAGGCCCCCAGGGGGTGCGCCGGCCCTGGGAGATCAATCTCCCAAGGGGGGCGGCGGCCAAGGGGGGTGGAGTGCCCCCAAGGCAAGTGGTGCCCCCCCCCTACCTAGGGTTTCCAACCCTAGGTGCAGGGGGGCCCAAGGGGGGCGCACCAGCCCACTAGGGGCTGGTTCCCCTCCCACTTCAGCCCACGGGGCCCTCCGGGATAGGTGGCCCCACCCGATGGACCCCCGGGACCCTTCCGGTGGTCCCGGTACAATACCGGGTGACCCTGAAATTTTCCCGATGGCGGAAACAGCACTTCCTATATAGTTTTCTTTACCTACGAACCATTCCGGAACTCCTCGTGACGTCCGGGATCTCATCCGGTACTCCGAACAACATTCGGTTTGTTGCATACTCATATTCATACAACCCTAGCGTCACCGAACCTTAAGTGTGTGGACCCTACGGGTTCGGGAGACATGCAGACATGACCGAGACAGCTCTCCGGTCAATAACCAATAGCGGGATCTCGATACCCATGTTGGCTCCCACATACTCCTCGATGATCTCACCGGATGAACCACGATGTCGAGGGTTCAAGCAACCCCGTATACTATTCCCTTTGTCAAACGGTATGTTACTTACCCGAGACTCGATCGTCGGTATCCCAATACCTCGTTCAGTCTCGTTACCGGCAAGTCACTTTACTCGTACTGTAATGCATGATCCCGTGACCAGACACTTGGTCACTTTGAGCTCATTATGATGATGCACTACCGAGTGGGCCCAGTGATACCTCTCCGTTATCCGGAGTGAAAAATCCCAGTCTCGATCCGTGTCAACCCAACACACTTTCGGAGATACCTGTAGTGCACCTTTTTAGTCACCCAGTTACGTTGTGACGTTTGGTACACCCAAAGCACTCCTATGGTATCCGGGAGTTACACGATCTCATGGTCTAAGGAAGAGATACTTCACATTGGAAAAGCTCTAGCAAAACGAACTACACGATCTTGTGCTATGCTTAGGAATGGGTCTTGTCCATCACATCATTCTCCTAATGATGTGATCCCGTTGTCAACGACATCTGATGTCCATAGTCAGGAAACCATGACTATCTGTTGACCAACGAGCTAGTCAACTAGAGGCTTACTAGGGACGTATTGTGGTCTATGTATTCACAGGTGTATTACGATTTCCGGATAATACAATTATAGCCTGAATAAAAGACAATTATCATGAACAAGGAAATATAATAATAATGCTTTTATTATTGCCTGTAGGGCATATTTCCAACACAAACATTGTAAGGAATGGCAATGTAATGAAAAAGGGAATGGCAAGATATAATTCAAATATATGGTGCCTGGCTAAACAGGATGGCAATGCATATTTCACATATATTATGCCTGGCTAAGAAGATGAGATTGCATAATTCACATATATGATATACAAACTAAACATGTGGCATTACAGAACATGTCTAAACTAAGCAGATGACATATATGATGTCGAAAGTAAGCACTGCAAGGCAACATATGCATGATATAACCGACATCATCATGCCAAGTTAGAGCAAACTCCTCCGGGGGTAAAATGGAGTGGTTAACTCCGTCTGAACCTACCTCTGAACAGATATCTTCCTCTGGATTACAATCTGGAGGAAGGAGTGGGTTTTCCATTTCACCCACCATGGAGCGATGTCTGCAAGACATTATATTGCCGCGCAAAACTCTTCTCTTTTTCCCTACATGTTCAGCATGACTGTGTAAAATATCTAACATGCATACAAAAAATATAGTGAGATTATGTAAGGAGAGCATGCAAAAATATAGAGTGATGGTAACAACAAGTAAATATATCCAAAAATAATGGTAGTAGGATGATGATAGGCTTAATTTAATAAAAAGACAAATGATGATTTCTTTCCTATTGCTATGTTTTTCCTTCACCTTTTCCTTTGAACCAAGGTAGCCCTAATGGATCGACATGAATGTAGACTAATAATTGATGCGACAAATTACAACCTCTTTGGCGTAGCCGTGTCGACCTCTTCATCATTGGTTGGTCGCTAACACAGAGGTGGTTGTTGGAGGTGTGAAGAAGATTTGAGGCGTCTATAGACGGCGTCCAGGGTACTGCTTTGTTGTGATGGATGGTTCCATCGTTGGAGCAGCTTCGGTGAGTTGTAAGACGTCGAGGCTGAAGTAATACAAGACATCCATCATTAATCTCAAGTGGGATTCTAATAGCATCTCCAATAGATGATGTAAAAATACATTACAAAAAGTGGTTGATGTAAAAAAATTAATCACCAAAAACACCTGACTCCAATAGATGAGGTAAAAACTGTTGACTCTGAACTTAACTGTCAAAACTGAAATTTACTGTGGAATCTGAATGTTACTATCGAAATGGAACACACTAGTAGCAGAGAAGCACTTCACATGTAGTTTAGGCCGCTCGAGCACTAGTATTAGAGAAACAGTGATCTAAATAAGCAGGCGATCGTCCGGGAACACACTAGCAGATAGCAGCCGGAGCAGTAGGGCCTGCAGCGGTAGCGTGAAGTAGAGCTGGAGGAAGAGCAGAGTAGCAGCGCGAGCGAGCGAGAACTGGAGCAGCAGCAGCAGCTCCGGCTGGTATGGATGCCGCTGCCGAGGGAGCCTTGCACTGGGGGAGAGCCACCACGGAGATGTCGCTAGTGGTGCCAGTGTCGATGTAGTCTCGCCATGGGGGAGCAGGATCGAGCACTGGCGGCACCAGGAGGTCGAGTTAAGGAGAAGGTGCAATGCGATGAGTGTACAACCCCTTAGGTGGCGTCGAGTAGGCCTCGACTTCATCCGAGGAGTCGGTGAGGATGTTTCAGTTCCGGTGGAGCAGGTTAAGGCAATGTTGTGGGGTTCAAGCAGCTGCGATGGATGGGGCAATCGTCGGAGCAACTCCTTGGAGGTGGAGGATGGGTCGGCTGAACCGGCAAGACGATGAGATCAACGACGGATGCTCATCTGGGGCGGTGGATGAGGGGCGTCAATTTGTTGCGGTGGACAACTTCTTCGGGGAAGAGGCTCCGTCTGAGAAGTGGTGGGGTGGCGGACAGAGGAGGGTGGGGTTTCACGGCTGGAGCAAGGAGGTTATGGCGGCCTGGGTTTTCGAATGGCGAAGAGGAGATAATGGGAGGTGGGGGATGCACTTGTCCAAAATGTAGGGTGTGTTACAAAAGTACCCCCACCGATTTGAACTAGCGGCCCTTTCGTCTCAAGCTTAGAACGGGGATTTCACGTTTTGGGATTTGGTAGCTGGAGGGAGTTTTCCCACGCGTTGTAATTCCGGGATAGCATGCCGCGGGTTGAGAAGGAGCGAGTTTTCGAAGCACAAAGAGACAAAGCGATATTTCAATTCTCGGGATAACAAGGTGCGGGATGAAATTTTGGGACAAGCCTAATGTGTAGCGTACCAAATGAATTCGCACTTCACTCGGCCAAAGAAAAACTAAAAAAATCCGCTAGTTGTACAATGCATGTAACCTACTCATACAACATTTTAGTGCATTCCAAATGTATATACTACCGCTGCAATTCGAACTTAATTTGAATTCATTTCCTATTTGAATAAGAATTTCTATCATGACTGTTGCCAAGTTAATCTTCATCTATATATTATCTTCACACCACATGGTTACTGTAGAGTTAGATATGAACTATGTGTACTATATGAACTCGAATTCAAAATTTTGAATCCACTTGATGTTGATTCCAAATAATAGTACATTCGAAGTGCTAGCTAGATCTTCGTAAACTAAACCATGTTTCATATGTATACTGTGTTTATCACACAATGTATAGTGCCACACCCAACATTATGACAAGTATTTAGCTGTGAGTTACAAAAGCCACACATTATCACAAATTGAAATAAAGTGTTATGTAGTATAACATGTTCATAACCACACCATGCGTATCACCATTATATTCATGCATGTGTGGGTTTAAAACACTATGATCTTTTATTCACATATCTGAATCCACTTTTATAAAAATTATGATCTATGTTAGTCTTTTACACCCACACAATCCTCTTCTCTTCGTAGGTAGCACTAACTTTCTCTCATGCATGTACACGCCCGCCTCGCCATATCCCTCCCTCAGCATGCTCTCCATCACGCACATTCCTTATTTTCCTTTAGGTCGTTCTCCCATGGTTTTTGCAGGCCTCCCAGCAAACGTGAGAACAAATGTACTCAACAAGACTTGCATCAGAACTAACTACATATGCATCAGTGTTAACAATGGGGTTGTGGGGTTTAACTACAACAAGCCGGCCTTGACTCAGTGGCTATCCTGAACTACGTCTACCAGTAACTTCTTTGAGGTGAAAAAGCGCACACGAGTCTACATATTCACCATATCAATACACCACTATGGATCTGCTCCTGTCTCCCTACCAGAAGGCCATCCATAGCACTCACGCTTATCTTGCGCATTTTAGAGTATCCACTTCCGTTTATCTATGAACCATATAAGCTTTCCAAGTAGTCCATAACCGAGGACACGACTATTCAAATAGATCATTTATAACGCCGAAGGGGTGTACTTCTCACACGCTCTCACCAGTTACCACCATGTACACGTCATGTATCTCGGCAACCTTCAAGTGGAAGCCTGGCGAGGGTGGCGGCCATGACCTGACTAACCACACGAGACTCTAGTACAGGTTTATCGCCTATTTGAGCCCATAAAGGAAGTCCGACCGAGGTTTCACTCACGGCCTCAAACGATGTGTGCAGGCACTACTAGGGAAAAGCCTATACACAGAATCTTACCAGCAGCGCTCCTCAAAATACAACGCTACTACTATTTAGCAGCAGCGCGTGAAAGCAAAATGCGCTGCTGAAAGGAAAATAGCAGTAGCGCGTCCACACCAAACCGCGCTACTGCTCTAATTGCCATGACCTCGCAACCCAGCTAGTTATAGCAGTAGCGCCCTATACTGAACCGCACTACTACTATAGAAGTTAGCAGCAGCGCGCTTCTAAGAAAATCGCTACTGCTAAGATCAGCCCACAAGTTTAGTCCCACCTCGCTCCATGAACAGGGTGTTTACCACCTTAAATATGTTACTTCTAAAACTATCACAACCAGTTGGTCTTCACTGAACTCTATGTGTAGAATTTGTGGCCGCAATATGAGTCCTCTCCGGTTCCTACCGGAAAGGACTCATATTGACAATACAGATTGTACATCAAAAGATCATTGATGGCCAATGTATTTTTGCATTGATGTATTTTTGTATACTTACACTTAGCAGTAGCGCTTTATCTGCAAGGCGCTACTGGTAGTCCAACTTAGCAGTAGCGCGTAACAATGCACAGCGCTACTGCTATTCAGATTAGCTGTAGCAAAATTTGGCAAACGCGCTACAACTATCCCTACCTTATCCCCACGCGCACGACCGGCCCTCTCTCTCAGTCACACTCTGACTCTCGCCCGCGCGCCGATAACCGTCATCGTGGGTCGCCGCCACCGCCGCCTTCATCCGTCCGCCCCCAAGGTACTCCCCTCCTTCCATCCCTCCTCCCTCCTCCTTGCACATCCTCCCTCTGCCTGCGGCCGCCCCTCCTCCCTCCTCCGCCGGCAGCCCTCCTCCCACCGCCCTCGACCTCACCGCTGCCACCCGAGCCCACCCAGCACCGCCGCCTCCCGATCCTGATCCCGCCCTCACTGCCCCTACCTCTCTGTCGCCCCCACCCCCTTTCTCTCTGCTTAGTTAGTACTAGATGTTGTTTAGTAGTAGTAGGTGTTAATTTAGGGTTCATAGATAATGATTTTCAGTAGTAGTAGATGTTAATTAGTAGTAGTGATGGTACTAGTTAACTAGGGCAGTATGATTAATAGTAGTTGTAGTTGAACTACTTTAGTTGTAGTTGAACTAGTTTAGTAAGTAAATTAATAAACTAGTTGAACTAGTTGAATTAATAGAACTAATGTATTTTTAGTAAGATAATTAATATAACTAGTTGAACTACTTTATTTTTAGAAAGAACTAGTTTTTTTTCTATTTATAGTAAGTTTATATTTAGTAAGAACTAGTTGAATTAATAAAACTAGTTGAACATGTCATATGTATTTTTTTGTTTAAGCAATTACTCGGCATGTATTAGTGATAACTTATACGGTTTTTGCTTTTGCAAAAATCAAGGAGCCCCTCCATCATCCCCGCCGTCGTCCCCGTCACCGACCCCCTCCGACATCGAGGTGGGACAAGACAAATATCCATGTACATCTTGTGTTGCTCAAATAGGATATGTGGTTGCCCAAGTGGCCGCTCATGTTCAGTTTACACCTCCGAGTGGCCTATGTTTTGCCGGAGTGTTGATTAAGTTCCGTTCCGGCAAATTTCAGGCGCTCGATATGTCCTTTTTTAGCAAAGGTCATGCCGGATTTTTCCGTGAATTTTGGCATGACTTGTGCTAGAATATGTAGGAAATATTGAGTGGCCTGGATTTTCTCGAAAAATAATGCTCTAATTTAGGTTTTTTAGTACACATATTTAATTGTACAAGTTTAATCTTTGAATTATGAACGTAGGAAATGTCGTACTCGGACGAAGACAGTCTTCCGGGGGAGTGCAACTGGTGGCACTACGATCGAGGTATGTGGGACAGGTTCGTTGAGCTGGACGAAGATCGGCGCTTCAGCATTAAGCTCGAGGAGACCTTGGATGTTGAAACGGTACGCAACAATGACAAGAGTTTTTTTCGTAATTAAGCATGACTTCAACTATTTCAACGTCTAATTTTCATCTTTTACAATTCGACTAGCTTATCCCATGCCATGCAAGACGCTATGTCTTGGAGAGGATGGGTTTTGAAGACCATGAAAATTTTGAAACAAAGAAAATACACCTAAGGACCCATCATGATATGGATTTTGAAGTAAATCTGAGCAATGCTCAGAGCGTAACCCATTTTGGTTGCCAAAATTGGGAAGCACTTTGCAAAATGTATGGTTTTTATGAGGGTATGATTGTCACCATGGATCTTGGTGATCCTGACATCGAGCAAGACAATATGGACATTTGGGTCTTTGTTGATACGCTTCCGATTGTACTACTATGTGAGTTTCTCAAACATAGTTATTAACTAATTTATATTGTTTATTTCAAAATAGTTGACAACTTATTTCTGTTGACAGCTTATTTTGATTCTTCAAAGACTGTGCGGAAGATGGTAGACAAAACCCACTACACCGATGGCTCCGAATTAACTTATAAGGAGAAAAATCATCTGATCGCATTTTGTACTCTTCTTGAGGATTACAATAACTATTATCGAACTCCTCCAAATTATGGTGAATACGTGCCACTAGTGCACGTGTTGAACCACGATAACTTCTCTGGAGATACCCTGGTAAGATTTTTTACTATTACGACATCCGTGCATCTTTTGCATACCTCTAAAACTAGTACATCATTGCTAACTACGAAGTTATTACTATGTTTTTCAACAGAAAATCTCGATGGATTGTGTGCCTCATCTGATGTATCTGAATGGTCGCCTTACAGCTCTGAACATACTACCAGGTAAATCTAGGGAGCTCACCTGTGCATATCGGATTTCTAAAACCGGTGAACACACGTTCATCAAAGAATGGAAGAAATGTATGGACATTCGCAAGGTGGTTCTTGGAAGTAACATTCAGCGAAAGGCAAGAATTGGAGACAGGCTAATCTCCATTCTCTATAATGGAGAGTCCGGGGCTATCTGGTTTTTTGCTATTTTACCTTAGAAAATGTAGTAGGTCTTAATCGAATGTAGTAGGTCCTATGAGGTACAATATGTTTATTATGTGGTAATGTGTTAGAGTTAATAATGCGGAGTACTTGAGATTACGACTAGTGACTAATTTGCTATGTGATGTCATTGATGAAAACGATGATCTTGAGGAGGTGTTATACGACAATGATGTATTATGATGATAAGTTGTTAATGATATGATGATGATGATGATGATATTATTATATCATTGGGTGAAAGAATCGCGGATTAGTTTCAAGTGGATGGACATCCACTTGAAACTAGTCCACGGTTCTTTCACCCCGTGATGTAATAACTCATTATGATGTAAAAACAATCTCTAAATTCCTGTTGTATGAAAACTTGTGTAAAGGTGTATGAATACAACATGAAATAAAAAAGAAATAAAATACTAAATAATAGTAGTAGCGCGGGAAAGGAGAAGCGCTACTACTAATTACCAGTAGCGCTATTCTGGAGAAGCGGTACTACTAAGTCAATTTAGCAGTAGCGCGGGTCTAGGCGCGCTATTGCTAAGCTTTAGCTGTAGCGCCTTATCAGTAGCGCTCCTTCCCGCGCTACTGATAGGCCTAAAACCTGCGCTGCTGCTAGGCTTTTCCCTAGTAGTGAGGGTTCCCAAGCCCACCAAATGTGTGCCTTGGTACACCGTGTCATGTTGTCTATACCGCATCATAGCCCACCCCCTAATGTCAGTGCTATGCATGGCCTCCAATACATATCCTACAAACACCAGAAACTAGTTGCTACTCCTGGATAGAGATCAAGGCGATTAATAAGTACAGACAGCTTGGAGCACCCAGATCCCAATGTGTGGTAGTAACAGTCTTGGATCACAAACACAGAACTCAGTTCCTGAGGATGATCTCAATAACACAACCCACATCTACTCCTACATGGCCTCTCATCACTACCTTTACCAAATTGTTTTCACATACTTTGCTCTCAATAATAGGACATGTTCACCACCATTCCAATCCGTCCTAGATGAATCAGACCTGACACAACTCTAAGCATAGCAGGCATAACAAGCCAGCATGAATGAGTAGGCACATCATGGCTCAAACAACTCCTACTCATGCTAGTGGTTTCAACTATTTACTGTGGAAAATACAAGGAAAATGCAGAGGAATGGGTTCTTTAACTACTGCAACATGTAATAGTTGAATCGTTGTTGTCCTAATGCAGTAAAAGAGAGCAAGAGCGAGAGAGTGGGTTTGTATCGGAATGCTCAAAGGGGCTTTACTTGCCTAGCACTCCTAAAGATTATATTGTGTCTACATCAGTGTCATTGATCTCAATGTTGGAATCGTCTGCTACCAAGAGGGGACAAACACCGACAAACAAGAAGGAACATGATCAATGCAATGCAACAATATAGTGCATGATCATAACATGGCAACATGCTGTAATTTGTGCTAATGCAACTAGAAAAAATTTAAATGAAATTGGTCCTAGGGTTCAAATTCAAACTCCATATAAGACATTTCAAATGTCATTTATTCAAATTGTCATATACAGTAACTTTAAGTTGTTGAACCATGCAAGAAAATGGCATAAACGGATTCTTTGGGTTTTTGATGATCATTTTTCATATATAAATTACTTTCATTGGAGTTATAGATTATTTACTATGAATTTTAGAAGTTTAAACAATTTATGGAATTTCCTGGATTATTGCTAATTAAAAAAAACTAGTAATTGCAATTATGACATCAGCAGAGAGTTAGCAGAGACCAGTGTGGTCAAACTGGTCAAACCTGACATGTGGGTCCCACACATCAATGACTCAGTGACTAACAATGCTTAATCCCTCGTTGACCACTGCTTTGACTGGCAACACGGGACCCACTATCAGCGTTTGTGTGTGGTTAATTAGCGGTTGATAAGCCCCTAATGACGATGCCATGTTGGCAGCCGCCGGGGTTAGTCGACGTGGAGCCCTTCGGGTTTGCGCCATAGGCATCGGCTGGGCGCATGGCTGGGTTCTACAGAACCAGCGTGACAAGGCATGTTGGCTGGTGGCTTGGGGTAGTGTTGGGGTGGCTGAATCAGCAACAACGATGAGATTTTGAAGCGTCCGAAGCTTGACAAGCATGAGGTCGAGGCTGCGGCTCGAGTTCGGGTGAGCTAAAGTGATGGTGGTGACCTAATGGTCCTATGAGGACTAGTGGGCATGGCTATGTGACCAAATGGTTGCCAGAATGCTGCCGACGATGAGCCCTTGCGGTGGTGGGCTTCGGCCAAGGTGGAGATCAAAGCTAGATGGCAAGCAGAGCAATGTGGTTAGGGGAAAAGAAAGAGGAGCTCATGGCGAAGCTATTGGCACATACGGTGATGCTGGGGAGGCATGAACAGCATCGAATCGATGATGGCGGTGACCGGGCAGAGGCGGCGGAGATGTCCTTAGCTCCAGTGATGTGGTTCTCTTCCAGACGCATGCGTCATCGAGAAGAGGCATCATGGGGTGGCGACAGCTGTAGGGGGTCACATGGCATCTTAGGGGAGGCGGGGGCAAGTAGGCAGAGAGGAGGTGGCCTCACGCGTGCGTGCGCGTGCCGACCACGCGCCCTCACGTTGTTCTATCAAGAGGAGAACAACGAGTGGCAGCTAGGCCTTGTGTGCTGCACAGTAGCGGGCCTAAAATAAGGTAGGTAAGTTGTTCTGGCTCTACTTTCTATTTCTGTTTTTGTCTTTCTATTTGCATTTCATTTATTTAGTTGTCACTCATTTCAAATTTAAATGAAATCAAAACAATGCTAAACTTTCTGTAGATATTTATGTGGCTTCGCTAGAGCTTTACGAAAGCACATAAATATTCCATAGACATTTGAAAATATATTCAATATAATATGAATATAAATTCAAATCCAAATACAACAATTTTAATCCAAGCCCAAAATAATCTTTAAAAATGTTCATTATTTCTGGTTTGGATCAAAACCCTTGCCAAAAATATCAAACATCAATGAAGAGCATTTTGGTTTCATTGAATTCAATTTTTCGGGTTCTTTGCCCTTTTATTTAAATTTTTGAGGCTTACAAATATTCCTCAATTCAAATTTCTTGGATTTAACATGATGCATGAATGCTCACTGATGCGTTTAATTACATTGAACTATTCTAGGGATGTGACCATCACCAATTACCACCATTTCTTTTTCCAGATCTGAGGTGTTGACAAGTTCGGCCACGTAATCTTGTTAAAAGCTGTCAAGCTCGCCCTCCACCCTTGAAGCAGCGGTTTTTCCTCTTTGTAATCTTTGTGTCCCTGGAATCATTGGTAGACTTTGATGGAGTCCTATTTTCTTTCTCTTCTTATCCCTATCGTACATAACGTAATCTTCATTCTTGAATAATGAAGATACCACTCTTTTCCGGCCACTTGCATGAGTTGGTGGCATGTATTCAACCACACTTTCGTG
This sequence comes from Triticum dicoccoides, assembly GCF_002162155.2. Lineage (NCBI taxonomy): Eukaryota > Viridiplantae > Streptophyta > Magnoliopsida > Poales > Poaceae > Triticum > Triticum dicoccoides. The sequence continues at coordinate 137,169,093 of NC_041385.1, forward strand.
TCGTTGTTTTGCTAAAAAAATCATCATATTTGTCCTCATTAACTGGGAAGACATGGGATTCCACCCGCTCCTGTATTCCCTTAGCCTTGGCAAACCTGTGCTTTCTTTTGATACCTGCCTCTTCCCGCATCTCAATAATGACATCTTCCTCACCTTAATTTCTTCTTTCTTCTTCAGCCTTTTGCACATTCTTATTGTGCCTCAAAATTAGAGGATCCTGTGATTCAAAATAAAGCACTTTTTAGCTCGCAATCTGCATGAACTAAAAACACAAAACTAGTTTAATGTAAAATGTGCATCACTAGGAAAGCTTTAGGGCTTCTGTTGGCTTTGGAATTATTTAGCGAATGCAAACTTGAAGCACCCTTCAAAGCACCCACCTCTTTATAAAGTTGTGACACATTCCCGAGACACTCCTTGCAAGCTGCAGCAACAACTCTGTCTTCTTCATCCTGAACGTGGAAGATCATATGTTAGCTAGCAACCTGCATTAACTTCAAACAAAAGCAGTTTAATGTAAAATGTTTATCACCATGAAAGGCTTGTGGCAGTTTTGGAATGCTTTCGTGAATAAAAACTAGGAGCAGCATGCAAATCTTTATCAACGTCCTTCCTGGGGGCATATGTGTTATCTTTTTGTATTACCTTAGCCAAATAACTTTGGCAGCGACCTCCGTGCCATTTTTTGTTTCCACTGGTGAGGAGTAGTCTCTCCTGGGACCTCCATTGGGTCTGACGGTACTCCTAGGTCAAATCACTACAAAACAACACTTCCGTGATGTTATGTGTTTGTCAAAGTAGGTTATGTTTTATATCATGCATGTACATCTATGACGATTTTTTGACAGAATCAAGATAGTCATACATGTGTGGACGTAGAAGTGTTCCATGACGATACTGAAATTATCATCATGGAAGTGTCCACTTCCATGATGATAAATGCCATGTCATGGAACTATTTTCGTCAAGGGTAACCGACATGTGGCATCCACCATAATGGGTCATCATTAAACTATCATGTCTGGTCGATCCGATAACCCACTAACAACCCGGACCAATGGAAATTTTCCATGTGTAAATTTCTCATTCGGCGAAGGATCCACGTGTCATCTTGGCATTGGGACAGATGTCATCGATACAAAGTACAGAATGTGCCTATGATACGTTGACACGTGGCACGGTCCAACAGTAGCCCATTTAAGATAAAAAGGCCGGCCAAGCTAAAGGCCCACAAGATTTTGTCATACACTACTTGGCTAGCCCGTTAACAGCCTGCCACGATTTGGGCCAAACTTAGATCTGGTCTGTTTGATGTCTGCGACATTTTGGGCCAAATGATGACCCATATCAGATCCAGCCCATTAACATTCTGCCATGTTTTGGGCCAAATGACGGCTTATATCAGATCCGGCCAGTTAACTACATGACATATTTTGGGAAGAATTACAGCCCATATAGGATCTGGCCCATCAATAAGCATTGTGCTTTCATCCCCATTGGGGGCCATTTGGAATACGACCTCCTAAAGGCCCATGTAATAGTTCTGCCCAATATTACGTTAGCCTATTAGTGGCTCTTGGTACATATGAGCCATTGTCGGCCCAGTTTTACTTTCAGCCTTTTAACAGCCCGTGCTGCACGTGGGCCTATTTCTTGTCAGAAGTGACTTTTGGCCTCTTAATGACCCGTAGTCTTCATGGATACATTTTGTCCCTGATACGTCTCCAACGTATCTATAATTTATGAAACATTCATGCTATTATATTATCTGTTTTGGATGTTTATGGGCTTTATTATACACTTTTATATTATTTTAGTGTTTCGAAGAAAAGAATATCAAATGGAGTCCAAACAGAATGAAACCTTCGGGAGAGTTATTTTTGGAGCGAAAGCAATCCAGGAGACATGGAGTCCACGTAAGGGAAGCAACAAGGAAGCCACGAGGCAGGGAGGCGCGCCCTACCCCCTCGGCGCGCCCCCACCCTTGTGGGCCCCTTATGGCTGCCCTAACCGACTTCTTTCGCCTATATATGTCCATATACCCTAAAAACATCAGGGAGCATAATAGATTGGGAGTTCCGCCGCCGCAAGCCTCTGTAGCAACCAAAAACCAATCGGGACCCTGTTTTTGCACCCTGTCGGAGGGGGAATCCCTCACCGGTGGCCATCTTCATCATCCCGGCGCTCTCCATGACGAGGAGGCAGTAATTCACCCTCGGGGCTGAGGGTATGTACCAGTAGCTATGTGTTTGATCTCTCTCTCTCGTGTTCTTGAGGTGATACGATCTTGATGTATCAAGAGCTTTGCTATTATAGTTGGATCTTATGATGTTTCTCCCCCTCTACTCTCTTGTAATGGATTGAGTTTTCCCTTTGAAGTTATCTTATCGGGTTGAGTCTTTAAGGATTTGAGAACACTTGATGTATGTCTTGCGGTGCTTATCTGTGGTGACAATGGGGTATTCACGTGATCTACTTGATGTATGTTTTGGTGATCAACTTGTGGGTTCAATCAACTTACGCATAGGGGTTGGCACACGTTTTTGTCTTGATTCTCCGGTAGAAACTTTGGGGCACTCTTTGAAGTACTTTGTGTTGGTTGAATAGATGAATCTAAGATTGTGTGATGCATATCGTATAATCATGCCCACGGATACTTGAGGTGACATTGGAGTATCTAGGTGACATTAGGGTTTTGGTTGATTTGTGTCTTATGGTGTTATTCTAGTACGAACTCTATGATAGATCGAACGGAAAGAATAGCTTTGTGTTATTTTACTACGGACTCTTGAATAGACCGATCAAAAAGGATAACTTTGAGGTAGTTTCGTACCCTACAATAATATCTTCGTTTGTTCTCCACTATTAGTGACTTTGGAGTGACTCTTTGTTGCATGTTGAGGGATAGTGATATGATCCAATTATGTTATTATTGTTGAGAGAACTTGCACTAATGAAAGTATGAACCCTAGGCCTTGTTTCCTAGCATTGCAATACCGTTTACGCTCACTTTTATCATTAGTTACCTAGCTGTTTTTATAATTTCAGATTACAAATACTCATATCTACCATCCATATTGCACTTGTATCACCATCTCTTCGCCGAACTAGTGCACCTATACAATTTACCATTGTATTGGGTGTGTTGGGGACACAAGAGACTCTTTGTTATTTGGTTGCAGGGTTGTTTGAGAGAGACCATCTTCATCCTACGCCTCCCACGGATTCATAAACCTTAGGTCATCCACTTGAGGGAAATTTGCTACTGTCCTACAAACCTTAGCACTTGGAGGCCCAACAACGTCTACAAGGAGAAGGTTGCATAGTAGACATCAAGCTCTTTTCTGGCACCGTTGCCGAGGAGGTGAGTGCTTGAAGGTATATCTTTAGATCTTGCAATCGAATCTTTTTCTTTCTTGTTTTTTGACTAGTTTAGTCTATAAAAGAAAACTACAAAAAAAATGGAATTGAGTTTGCCTCATATGCTTCATCTTTTTAATATCTTTCGTAAGTATGATAAAAAGGAAAATTGTGTTCAAGTGCTAGAAGAAGAAGTCTATAAAATGTTTGGCACTAAATCTTTGAATGATGAGCATGATTGCAATGTTGTTAGTATGAACTCTTTGAATATTCATAGTACTAATGATGATTGCACTAGTTATGATGAAAATGTCTCCTATAAGCATGTCAATTTTTGTGGAGGGTATTGGGTGTGCAAGTACACACCAAATAGGGAAGATAGATATTGCAAGAGGCATAAGCATTTAGAAACTAAATGGTTGCAAGAAAGGTTTCATGTTAGTGCTGGAAATTTAAAATATCTTTACCGAACTTGTGAACTTTGCAATGAACATGGTCATTTAAATCTCCGATGCAAATTGTTTCATGATCGAATCGTATCCAAAAATTATGATGACTTGATTTCCCTTGCACATCATAATGAACTTAGTTTGCTTTTGGGTTATGAAGAATTGAAATGTGCAACTAAGCATATTCCAGAATTTATCCTTAAGAATTTTCTTGATATTGATCTAGAGGAAATTTATATGTATTCTGCGGTGAATTGCATTGAAAATCCTTATATTGCCAATTACATAAAGAAAAGAAAGCAAATAGAAGATGAAGAGAATACTAATGAAAGGGAAGAAACTTCCCAATATCCTCCTATTATTTCTTATGATGAATCAGGTAATGAGGAGAAGCCTTCTATTCAACCAATCTCATTAATAAGGAGGTCAAAGAAGAGGGTTAAACCCACACATGATGTGAATAAGAAAAAGAAAAGACGGAGGAGCAAAGGCAAAAAGTTATCCCTCCCAAATGATGTTGCTCCGACTACTCATTGTGATGATGATAATTGCTATACCATTGGTGCTATCCATGCTATTAATGATGAGAGTGATTATGCTTATGATATGAAAAGGCCCAAGCTTGGGGAAGCTATGTTTGATGAGGATGGCATATTTGGGAATATATTTGCTGCAATTAATGTTTGTCCCAAGCTTGGGGACCCTATGTTTAAGGAAGATGATATTTTTAGCCTCCCATGTTTTGATATGCAAATTTGTTATGATGATAGCATGCCTCCTATTTATGATGATTATATTGATGAAAGTGGGTTTGGAAGAGTGTCAACTTTAGGAAGTAATGATCCCACTATGTTGGAGGATGTTGAATCTTATTGTGATGAATATGAAAGTGGATTTGGAGATGTCATGACTTTATTTAGTGATGATTCCACTATCTTGGAAGAGGTTTCAATCGATTATGATGAGAACAAAGTTGCTACTTATGATGATTATTGTGATGAAACTCATGCTATAAAAAGTAGTGATGATCATAATTGTAAAACTTGTCATGATTATGATTACCCTTTTTCTGAACATTACTCTTTTATTGTGGAAACAACTTATAGTGTTTGAGTCTCTTATGATACTCCCACTATTCTGAATAAGAAGAATTTTGCTTATGTGGAGAGTAGTAAATTTTCTATGCAAGTAGATCATGAAAATAATGCTTTAGGTGCTGGTTAAATTGTTGAATTCATTCATGATGCTACTGAAAATTATTATGAGGGAGGAATATATGCTTGTAGTAATTGCAATAATATCAAGTTTCCTCTCTAGGTGCTTAAAGTTTTGAAGTTATGCTTGTTCTGCCCTCCTATGATAGTTGATTATTGTTCCCATAAGTTGTTTGCTCACAAAATCAATATGCATAGGAAGTGTGTTAGACTTAAATGTGTTAGTCATATGCTTCATGATGCTCCCATTATGTTTCAATTCTTATCTTTTATGTGAGCATCATTGTCATCATCATGCCTAGCTACAAAGGCATTAAAGAAAAGCGCTTGTTGGGAGACAACCCAATATTTACCTTTACTATTTTTGTGTATCCACATGATTATGCTACTGTAGTAATCATGTTTTATAAGTTTTGTTTCAATAAAGTGCCAAGTAAGACCTTTAGGATCGCTTAAGGTGATAGTTGTGTTGATCCTGCTGAAAATTAGAAACTTTTACACCCAGTAAATTAGTTTTGATAATTCACATAAACGTGATTTTGATCTGATTATTTTTTATATGGATTGGTACACAAAGTGCTTAGGACTTCCTAATGTGGTAGGATTTTTGGAGTTACATAAGTATTCGAATGATACGGATTACTACAGACTATTCTGTTTTTGATAGATTCTGTTTTCTATGTGTTGTTTTCTTATTTTGATCAATCCATGAGTAGTATCGGAGGGTATGAACCATAAGAAGTTGGAACACAGTAGATATTACACCAATATGAATTTAGAATGAGTACACAACAGTACCTAAGTGGTGGATTTATTTTCTTATACTAACGGAGCTTACAAGTTTTCTGTTGAGTTTTGTGTTGTGAAGTTTTCAAGTTTTGGGTAAATATTCGGTGGATTATGGAATAAGGAGTGGCAAGAGCCTAAGCTTGGGGATGCACAAGGCACCCCAAGGTAATATCCCCTCTTTCGTCGTCATCGATCGGTAACGTTACTTGGAGCTATATTTTTATTCACCACATGATATGTGTTTTCCTTGGAGCGTCATGTCATTTTATTTTGCTTTGCTTGCTGTTTGAATAAAATACCAAGATCTAAAATTCTTAAATGAGAGAGAGTCTAAAATTCTTAAATGAGAGAGAGTCTTCACATAGCTACATAATTATTTAACTACTCATTGATCTTCACTTATATCTTTTTGGAGTAGTTTGTCATTTACTCGTGTGATTCACTTATATCCTATGAGTAAATGGTTGAATGAGTTGAATATCATAAATCTGAAATTATACATGTTTCATATGCTTATCCCATGGGGAATAATGACTTCACTTATAAGAAGTAGAGGTGGTAAATTTATTGAAGGTTAGCAAACATTGTATTGGTCATTTGAACAATTCCTGAAAGAATATTGAAGGAAGAGAGATTTCACATATAAATATACTATCTTGGACATCTTCTATGATTGTGAGCCCCATTAATTATTTCCAAACCTGAGCAAATTAGTTGAAATTGGACAAGAAAGACAACATAATAAGTTATGCTTGGGTATATTTGTATATAAGTTATATTGCTATAGATCCTCCAACGTGTGGTGCTTGCTTTTTAGAATCCTTTGCTAGCCAAAATATTTGTACTAAGCGGGAATACTGATTGTGCATCCAAATCCCTTGAACCAAATTTCTTCCATGAGTGTCGACCATATCTACCTATATGTGGTATTTACCTGCCGTTCCAAGTAAATTTGCATGTGCCAAACTCTAAACCTTCTAATAATAATATGTTTTGTATGCCCGAATCGCTCATGTAGCGAGGGGCTATCAGTATCTTCCATGTTAGGTGGGTTATTCTCACGATGAGTGGACTCCGCTCATCATTCACGAGAAAATGGCTGGTAACTGGGATGCCCAGTCCCATGATCAAAAGATCAAAATCAAATCAAAATAATTGCAAACAAGACTCCCCCAGGGTTGATGTTAGTTGGAGGCACCCGTTGTTTCGGGCAAGCCATGGATTGATGATTGTTGGTGGAGGGGGAGTAAAAACTTTACCGTTTTGTTTGGGAGCCGCCTATATTGTATCCAGTATGGAAGAAACTGGGAACCCTTGGTTGTTATGTTGACAATGAAAGAATACCTCTCAAAACTATTTTCATCTATATTTCAAAATCGAGCTCTCGCACCTCTGCAAATCCCTGCTTCCCTCTGCGAAGGGCCTATCTTTTACTTTTATGCAAGAGTCAGTAGCATTCCTTCACATTCCTACCTACTCTTTAGTTGGCAAGCATCACCACACCACTGGATTACAGGTCAAGCACACAAGCATACATGCATTTCTAAAGAATGTACAAGCATCGATGGTGAGTTTATTGTAAATTTATCCCATTTTAGATTGGTAAATAAAGAGATGCGATTTAAATAACAAGAACATGATATGCATTGTTCATGGTTAAGACATAGCAAGACATGGCATTGTCCTGGAGTTGGTAGCTTCACCACACCACTAGATTACTGATCAACAACACAAGCATACATGCAGTGCTAACGAAGATCAGGTTCTATGTTTAGTTTTGTTTAATGGTATGTACAAGGAACTAGGTTGTACAACTAAAAACTGAAATTGAGGAGGAGAAACTTGTGTTTATGAACTTCGTCATTTGGGTCAGACGACCATTTCAGGCGATTAGATGAAGGTCCAACATCTTCTAACCCTTCTTCTTCCTAGCCTCTTATTCTTCCCCTATAGACCATCGCATGGGTCGCTGGCCGAACCACCGACCCCACCCCCCGCCCTTCCCTGAACTTCCCATCACCATCAGTCTTCTGCCACCCCCGCCCATCCCTCTAGCCCCCATCCCCCCACCCATGTCGAGTTTTTCCTCCAACGAGGCCCCACCATAGCCCGACAACCGCCCCCCACAACCACCGTTCGACCGTCCCCACCCGAAACCCTAAGATTGATAACGGGGCAGCCCTCCGGCGAGCCCCGTCCTTCCCTCTGGTGAACTCTCAAAAATCAACTGACCCCAAACTGAAATTCAGTAAAATGTCATTTAGCTAATGTGGAAAATAAAAGGGGAAAACCATAAGCATTGCAAGTATAGTGTTGAGCGTGCCATGGCGGATCTGAAGGTGCAAACCGGACAAAGGCAACTTCGCAACCAATGTTTGCTTTCAACTAATAAGTAAGATTCTAAGTGATGCGCAAGAAATCATAGTAAAGCAGTGGCGATCTATTTTGTTGTTGAGATAAATAACATGAGAATATATGAAAGAGTACCGCCTCTAGTGTGGCACCATGTAAGCATCTGCTGAGACGTTGCGGGTGTTGCGGTAGCGATGGTTGTTTGTGGCGTGGAAGCAGAACTAGGAAGGCAGACGGTGACAGCGGGGGAAATATCTCGGTGCGATGGACAAGACGGTCGTAGGAGCAGCCTCGACAAGGTGGACGATGGCGCGGGTGAAGCGAGAGGACGCGATGCAAGGATCCTTGTCCGAAGCCGTGGATGAGAGAGGTCAATCTCTTGTAATAGATGACGGCGTCAGGGTATCAGCTCTGGCATGGTGGGGGAGGTCGACGGTGGATGGGGCGGCGAACGGAGGAAGCTGGGGTGGAGAGGTGTTGTGGCGCCCATGGAGTACGAATGGGGAAATGGAGGGAGAGAGGTAGGGGGGACCATGTTTTTGGGACGCGCTTGTCTCAAATGCGGGGGAAGTTACAAACTTATCCCCGTTTAAAATTCCAGACATCACAACAGTATTGGTCAGTTGGGGATAGGAGGGTAATCTCGCATACACCGAATATTTGCGGAGGTAGATTTTGGCCGAGGAGAGTTTGTTTTGGCACCCACTGTGTATGAATCAGGGTGAGAGGCGATTTCGGCCGAGGAGACACTGTGTTTTGGCGCCCACCTTTTATGAATCCGGGTGAGAGGCGGTTATGTCACGTTTGAGTGAAATTACAAACCTTCCCCTATCGAGACATATTGAAATTAAGCCGACAAGTTTTGCATGTCAGGGATAGGCAGTAATTTCCATCTCCTAGATTTTGGGTTCGGGCGATTACGGCCGAGCATGGACTGCGTGTTTCGCCACTTCGTTCAAATTTTTGGAGAAAAAACTTGCATGTTTACCATGCCAACTCAATTTGAATCCATTTTGTATTCTCTTTTTTCTAGCAGGATCCATTTTGTATTTGGATACGAATCTATATACATCATCCATATGTATATATACTTCTGTAAGCACAATAAAGAATTTTGCTCCTTTATATATAAAATATGATTTACAAATTCAATGTTCTCCAAATCATAAGGTTGAATTCAAAATTTTCAAACCAAATTATGTTCAACTCAAATGTATGGATCAGTAATATCAACGAATTAAATAACACACATGCGCGCAAATTCAAATGAGTACGCATGTTTAATAGATCATTTTTGTTTTGAATATGAATTACTTGTATCATCATCTCTAATTCAAATATTGGAATCCCTTTTATGTTCACATCTTTTATACATGCAACCAAATATTAGAATCTTTTTCCACGCCCATCTCTCTAGCTGTCTCTCGTGCTCCTTCATATAGCTATCACTCTCTTTTCTCCATCTCACCCGCATGCTCACTACATGTTTCTCCCCTTTTTGCAAACACGTTCTCTCGCCATCTCCCTCGAGAAATGTCACACACTCTCTCTATCTTTATATATTATACGACTTTCAATATCTCTCACGTCTCTATTGTTCTCTGGTATCACTATAGCGACATAGCTTCCTTTTTCACCGCCACACATACAATCAATTGGCTTTCACTTTGTCTTCCTCTCTAGGGATTTCTCATGCACCCTAAAACTTTCTAGATATGACTCCTATCACTAAAATTACTCTCCCCCCACACACCATTTGTTGGGGTCTCCTTTCTATCTTCATCCTATTCGAAAACTAGCATTATTGATTTTGTTCACCGATCAGACAAACTCTCTCTCTCTCTCTATCTCTCTCTATGTGTGTGTCTCTCTATCTCTCTCTCACACACACAACTCCCGTTTTCGCTCCCCCTCCCGACTACCGTCTCTCACACACACACACACACACACAAAACTCTCGCTTTCGCACCCCCTACTCGTATCTCTCTCACAAACATTGATCAACCAGCGTCTAAATTGGTGAACATGTATTACTCGTTGCAACGCACTAGCACATTGCTAGTTATTATATTTTGGACACTTGACAAACGCTGCAGTACATATACGAATAGAAGAGGCGCACGCACACAGTCGGTCTCTCACTGTCTCGCACACATGAGAGTTACGTAGGGCACCCTAAGCAAATAGACCCATATGTGCACGACCGTTGCATGCACGGGGTACTGGGTACGTGGTGGAATGCACCTTTGTAGGAAGAGTCATCTCGCGTGATAATTTGATCCGCAAGAGTTGATGGTTGGGGACCACAGGTGAATGACCTGGAGGCGGTGGCTCGCCAGTCGCCACTGATCGAGTTGCCACATTCAAGATATTATTATTTTAGTGGGGTAAGAGTTCCAATTTTCAAAGGCGCATTATACAATTTTCTAACGATTGGTATGGAGCGGAAAATGGAATTCATCACTACAACCTCCGTCCTGGTTTACTAGTCCCCATCGTATTTTGGGTCAAAGTTTGATCACGAATTTTACTTGCAAAATGACATTTTCTTATACCCAAACAAAAAAGGACTGGAGGGAGTAATTGCTCTCACACGGTGCTAGAGCGAACACGACCTCTCACGGGCGCAGGTATTAAACCGGCGTGTCAGCCAAGAGAGCCCCACTCGCTGCACACCAGCCTAAACACGCCTTCTCGCCGCATTTAACTGGCTTTAGACTTCCCCGTCTACCTCCATTGAACCCGCGCATGTGCGTGCAACATGTCCTTCAACAGGCTTCAGGCAAGCGGACGAGAAAGCCGCCGCTCCAAGCTGGCCCCTGTTCATTAACTCGATGCTCCAAGCCTGCTCGCATGGAGTGGCAAGTTGCTCCATGCACGCACACGGGGGACAGTGGCTTCCAGTGCACCGTGGCTGGCTGCGCCATCTCCCGCAAATGTTGGCGGAACCGCGGCATGCCGGCGGAGGCGGCCAAAACGTCTCCGGCTGCCGCCAACACCGAAAAATACTAGACCATGGGAGTCGCCACCGCTCGTAACACACGAAGGCTACGACCACTGCGTCACCGACATAGACACCCGGTGTGTTGCCCGGTTAGCACAAAACACCATGGACCCCCACCGCGGCCGTCATTATATTATTTACCTGCCTCTAGAAGCTATTCACGTTCAGTTAAAAATGTCCAAAATACAATTAATTTTGTACGATATTGTTTTCTTGTGTTCGCGCTTATATGCTTCTTGCTCTCGGCAACCATCTCTGCATTGCCAATTTTTTGCCTCTATGGAGGTTATCTACTTGGTGTTCACGTGCCGAATATCGGCATGCCCTTATATTCCCATTGTTTTATTGCAGTCAATCCAGTGTCACTTGTAAAATGACGCAATGTCATAGAGGGAATAATATGATGTTGTCAATCTGGTGCCATCGATAAATCCAATGGCACTTGTAAAATGATGCAATGTCATCAATAACCCTTTAACATGTTTTTTTCAAACAGGGATGTCAATCTCTATCTCAAGCATGTTTGTGCAAATAGAAGCACATACCTCAATTTTAGCGGAACTCCACAAAATTATACGTGAGTCTGTCCTCCGCCATTGGTAGAAAATGCACCTTTTTCATCAATGCTCCCAGAAAGAATTTGTGTTTTGGCACTGAACTAAATGTTGTTTTGAACAAGCATTGATGTTGGTAGTAAGAACTAGATTTTTTTTCTTTATTTCTAATTCTCCTCACATTTTTTTTGCTTTGAAGTGAATCATGGTTGTGGATGTTATCTATGAATGTGAAGATATCTATGAACATGAGTTGATGTGAAAGTCGATCTTGGAATGTTGGGCTTGCGTGTGAACTATACCATGTCCAGTGGTTTGTCTATTATTATTATCCAGAAAGTAATGGATGTTATTACATGACCCAGAAAAAATAGTTTGTGCCACATCTTGGCATCATAGACTTACATACATCTCAGGCGATGCATAGACATCACAACAGGCATGCTGACTGGATAAACATTTGAACCTAGCAATTATGAATGAAAATTTGTATTGACAACAGTTTACATAGTAGGAGATGCCTAGCCCGCTCTGGCTCTGCTAGATTCTTTATGGCTTCTTCCATCTCTTCTTTGGCTTGGGTGAACAGAGCATCTGATTGCTCTTTTCGCTTCTTCAGGAACTCAGCTAAATTCTCAAGGGCTACTGCATGCTTTCTTTTAGCCTCTACTAGAGCCACTAGGACACGAACAGTTGATGAATCCAGCTGGCTTGCATCTAGCATCATCTGGGAATGTGCACATTGTGTGTAATTCGGCATCATTAGGAAACTGGCACCTTGTGTGTAATCCAACATCATTTTGGAAACATGATCTCAAGGCTAACCATACTTCCCTCCTCGCAGGAACTGCATCCTGACATGAAGAACTTACTTCTTTTTTGGATCAATAGTCAGAGCTCCCTAGATGCATTAAGTAGAAGACTGATAAACATGACTAGGAGAAGTGAATTCAAAAGGAGAAATATAAAAACACACTCCAAGGTGAGAGCACCCACTTCCTACATCAACCTAAAAAGGAAAGCATTAGAACAATTAAGACTATGTTTATTACATATCAAGGAGAGCCAGCTTATAAAGCGGGGGGAAATCCTTTTTGGGTCAAGTTTTGTATTTTGCAACTCAGTGTTACATTATTGTGTATGTTGTCTTACCGAGCCAATTTATGTTTATGAACCTTGCATTTACCTATTATGTATGAGATTTCTCTCAATTAACGACTAATGTATGTTTTTTTATAAAAAATTAATATTTTTGATGTTATCCTTTTTTAAATCTATCATTTTGTTGCTCAAATATAGGACGGTGAAACTGAGACTAAACCGAGCTCTCGTAATGATTTACATTCTTGGTTGTCCGTTTTCGGGATCTTGGCGTTCTAGGCCATCCAATCTCATCTGGAGAGTGCGACAACTATTTATCACGTTAAACGATGCTACAAATTAAGTCTTGCGTCGAGCCCTACAATATGGTTTTAGATCTTTCATTTTTTTGCTCAAATGAATGGGCATGACAAGGCGCGTCATCGACAATCTAGTTAAGGACATTAAAATTGAGTCTAAACCGAGCTCTCTCAACGATTTGCATTTTTGGCTATCCGTTTTCGCGATATTGGCGTTTTTGGCCGTCAGATCTCGTCTGGAATGTGGCTGCTATTTATCGCATTAAGCGATGCTACAGATTAAGTCTCACGTCGAGCACTACAGCATGGGGCCGACCCAGGGATTGATCATGCGATCTTCTTGTTGCCCTCAACATCGTTAACCACTCTGCTACGCTCAAGTTCATGTAAAATAGGTAAGGCATGAACTATTAGAAGGTAAAGGGTCGGTTTTTACCCATTTTCTACTTTTTTTCCTTCTTTCTTTTTTTTAACGGGTTTTTGTTTTCTTTTGTTTCATTTTTTCATATTGTTTCTTCGTTTTTTATTTTCCTTTGTCTTCTCCATTTTTTTGGGTTTCTTTTTTCTTCTTCATTTTTTGTTTTCTTTTTTTGTTTTCATTCTTTTGGCTTTTCTTTGTTTCTTTTGGTTTTTGATTCTACATTCTTGTATACGTGATCAACATTTTTTTTAGAAATACTTCTTCAACACTTTCAAAAACTTGTTCAACATTTTTCAAACACTTATTCAACATTTTTATATACTTGATCAACATTTTTTAAAATACGTGCTCAACATTTTTCAAATACTTGTTGAACATTTTTCGAATACTTGATTATCATTTTTTTAAAATTCTTGTTCGACATTTTTCAAGTACATGTTCAACATTTTTTGAATGCTTGATTAACATTTTTCAAATAGTTGTTCAACATTTTCAAAATGCTTGATTAACATTTTTCAAATACTTGTTTAACATTTTTCAAATACTTGTTCAAAAAATTTCGAATGCTTAATCAACTTTTTTTAAATACTTGTTCAACATTCCTCTGAATGCTACATTAACATTTTTTAAATACTTGTTCAACGTTTTTCAAATACTTGTAATATTTTTTTCGATGCTTGATAACATTTTTCAAATACTTGTTCAACATTTTTCAAATACTTATTCAACATTTCCCAAATTCTTTTGTAGAGTTTTTTGTAATATATATTTAAAATATTTTCAAGTATAAACAAAACTACAAAATAAAACAAAAAGAAACCTGAAAATATAAAAAAGCAGAAAAACAGGTTTTGGCCTTGCTCACGCGTGGGCCGACCCATCTGGGTTTGTACGCTGCCCCCTATGCTCACTTAAAACTAGAAATTGGGGTGCACATATGTCTCACATTGTGTGAAATCTGGCCCAGCTGTTGTATGAGTGATCCTATACAGCGCGTGACGCGCTGGCGAACAAAGCCAGCGGGCAACGCTGCCCTCCCGCACGCCCTATTGGGCCGGCCAATGAGCGGGGTTGGATGCCCACTTGTTTTTATTTCTATTTTCTATGTTTTGTTATTTTGTCTGTTTTAGTTTCTTCTTCCTTACAATATAAACATGAGATTTTAAAAATAAAAAAAATAAATCAGTAAATTTTGAAAATATGTTAAAGAGATCACAAACTGCTTCTGGATCAAAAAATGTTCTTGATTTCGAAAAAAATAACATATTCAGCAAAAAAATGTTCATAATTATGAAAAAAATGTCTCCATACCCTGAGAAATGTTCACGAATTCAAACAATGTATGAGCATTTTTAGTAATGATGAACAATTTTCTGTATTTGATGATCAAATTGTGAATTTGATCAACATTTTTTGAATTTGATGAACAAAATTTACATTCAAGAAATTTATTTTGAAAAAATGATGAACAATTTTTGAATTTAATGAACAACTCTGAATTTGAAGAATTTTTTTTCAAAAATATGAACAAAAAATAGAATTTGCTGAACATTTTTCACTTTCATGAACAAATTTTTTTTGGATGAACATTTTCTACATTGTTGAACATTGTTTTACATGGTTGAACATTTTTTCAATTTGATGAACAAATAACGTTCATGAATCCAGACAATGTTTGAGCATTTTTAATAGTGATGAAGAATTTTTTGAATTTTTTGATTTTTTTTAATTGAATGCACATTTTTTTAATTTAAGGAACAAAATTTGGATTCAAGAACAATTTCTTGAAAAAATATGGTGAACACATTTTCAATTCAATGAACAAAATCAGAATTTGATGAACATTTTTTTAATGATGTATAAAAAATAGAATTTGATGAACATTTTTTTAGGTCAATGGACAAAATTTTAATTTTGATGAACAATTTCAAAATTCGATGAACATATTTTGAATTGTTGAACATTATTTTAGATGGTTGAATATTTTTTGAATTTTTGAACATTATTTTACATGGTTGGTATGTTTTGAATTCGATTAACAAAAAAAGTTCACAAATTTGACAAGAAAAAATTCCAAAAAGTGAAAAAGTAAAGAAGAAGAAAATAAAATAATGGAAACAGAAAAGAAAGGAACAAAGGAAAAAGAAAAAAATAAGAAAAGTAGG
Organism: Triticum dicoccoides; assembly: GCF_002162155.2. NCBI lineage: Eukaryota > Viridiplantae > Streptophyta > Magnoliopsida > Poales > Poaceae > Triticum > Triticum dicoccoides. The sequence continues at coordinate 137,184,801 of NC_041385.1, forward strand.
AAAAGGGAATAAAAGAAAAATGAAAAAACTAAAACCCAAAAATAAAAATATGAAAAGAAAAAGCTAGTTGAGAAAACATAAAAAACCCGTTTCGGGAACATAACGTAGAAAATGGGTCGGCCCATACGCTGGGCAGGGAGTTCGGCGGGGTGCGCGCTAGGTCGATACAGCACGGCGGAATTCCTATTTAGCGTTGCAGGCAATTCCTATTTAGCACTGCAGGGACCGGTTTCTACTGTTTTTGCTAACCGGCGCCTGCAGTAGCTACTCGCGGGCCAGCCCATATTTCATTTTTCTTCTATTTTCTAAACTAAAACTGCAAAAATTCTGCAAGAGCTAGGATTCGAACCCGCGTAGCGGGTTACCAGTGATAAGTCTAACCAACGCGACCACCTCACTAGGTTTGATAACCTACACGTTTATCAACCATTTCTTCATTCCTCTTTGTAATTTTTTTTATTTTTTCTCTATCCATTTCTTTTTACTTTTTCCAAATTCGTAATTGTTTTCTTCAATACATGAACTATTTTTTGACTGAATACTGTGAGCCAAAAGTCCCACATCCCTTTATTAAAACTCCACCAAGAGGTCCATCACAGGCTCTACTAACTAAATATGTACAAAAGGTAAAAAAAGACTACGCTAACTACCCTCTAGAACTTACCTATTTACATACAACATGTAGGTACTTACAACCAGGAACATTGCAACCAGCACATGATATTCATCCATACAAAGATGAAAAGAATCCCAGGTAGATGGATCAAAAAAATTAGGGTAGTGCTTTGATCCATTGCAGCGGTAGTGGTTTCACGCAGCCTTCATTCTGTGGGAGTTTAGAGTGAGATCATGAATAAACTTGGCCTTCCATGCTCCAAAGGTAGGCCTGATGTGCCTAAAAATTATGTCATTTCTTGTAGTCCATATGCTCCATGCAGCCAGGAACACTACCTCAAAGAAGAATGGTTGACAAAATCCTCTTTGAGCTACCAATATGCATTCCCAGGTAGAAAAACCAGCTTGCCAATATATTTGTAAGTAATTCCACACTCTGGTGCTGAAGTTGCACTTAAAGAAAAGATGATGTCTATCTTCATGTAGTTGTGCAACACACATGGGACAGAGATTGTCATCATCCTCAGACCTCCAATGTTTTCTAAGAAGCATATCTCTTGTATTTAAACGATCATTAAGCATTAGCCATGCAAAAACCTTGATTTTCATGGCGCATTTACTTTTCCAGATCCATTTGCAAGGATCATCATTCGGCAAGGAGGAATGCATGAGCACATAATAACTTTTGGCAGAAAAACTACCTTTCCAAGGGGTCCACGACCAGGAATCAGTTGCTTTGGGGTCTCTCTCCAATCCTTGAATGTCAAGATGCAAGGTTTGAAGTTCTTCCATTGCCTCAGGAGATAAGAGAACTCATGAACTGGGTTTTTTTGAAACTCATGAACTTTTTTGTATAATTATGAACCTATAATCCATTAATTTTATTTTGTAATTTGATGAACTTTTTCATTTTTTTGAACTTTTTCTCAAAATCTCTGAACTCTTTTACAAAATCGATGAACTTTTTTCAAAATTGATGAGCTTTCTTTCAAAATCGATAAACTTTCTTCAAATTGATGAACTTTTTTTTTGAAATAGATGAACTTTTTTCAAATTCGATGAACATTTTTTCAAATTTGATTAACCTTTTCCTTTTTTGTGAACTTTTTCAATTGGTACAAACCTTTTCAAAATTTTGATTTCTATCAATTCGTGGTAGTTGTGTATGCCTTTTCAAATTTATATTTACTTTATTCAATAACTTATAGTGGATATATAACAGTACTATATTGTTAGTGTTGATAGTGATAGATGTCAGGTAGAGCTTTTTCCTCCTGCAATCAACAATCTGTACTTGCTCGAGTGGTTTAACATGTGTGGCATTGAGTCTAGCGTGACAGTTTGACTCCCACTACTCCCAAATTTACATGACCTTTTTCTCTTCGCGTTTTGCACTTTCATCAGGTTGCTGGGTCGTCCATCCTGCCGCACGTCGCGTGCGAGCGCCAGCAGTGACAACTGGCGCTTGCAGCGCTGAATAGGAGGTCCCCAGCGCAACCTATGCCCTGTATAGGATCCACCCTGTCCTATGAGCTGCTACTCCAGAGGCAGAAACGAAGGCCTCTGTTAAACTAGGCCATTTTTGGCAGCCCAAGTAACCCATCCGATTTGTCGTGCATACAACCAACGAGCCCAGCCCACCTGACTCTCGTCTCACTTGCACACCCCCCTTCTTCTCGTAGGGTTTCTCGAGCGGAGGACATCGCAACGCCTCCGACCATCCCTCCTCTGCCCCCTGACACCACCGCGCTCCTCGCCGTACCGAGTATCCGCTCGCCAGTCCTTACTCTCCTTTAGGCTATGTTGGGTGCTAGGGGAGATAGTTCCAGGGAACAGAAAACACTGGTCAAAATATTCTTTACAAAACCAAAACCACGTGGAAGATTCGCATGACCATTTGGGGGACTGCTGCACGCCTCACCTATAGGAAGCCATGGAACAGCAGCGACCTATAGGAAGCTAATGAACAATAGCGCAACAGAGGTGAAGGGAGGGGGTGTGTTGCTTCCAGATGATGGAGAAGGGCAGTGCACTAGATGAAGGAGGGTTTCCTTCCCGATCTCATTAAGCGTGGAAGCCTCGCCCAGGGGAAAGCTCGTGGAGAGGGTAGGCCTGCCCTGGTCTCGTGGGCCTCCAAATGCGTTGGAGGATCGCCTGTGGATAAAATGGTCCCTGGTTTCTTGGCCTGGCGAATAGACAGGGATCCCCCTGGATCCTATGAAACCAAATGAGGCCTTACCGTGACACTGAAAGCCATCGCCCTACAACCCGACCATGAAGCCGGCGCACAATCCTCTCGCTCCGACCTCTATAGCGCCTCCGAACACCGTCACCTGACCCCGTCGCCCCTATCTTGACTAAGTCACCAGAAGCAGCCGCTCCACCCCTACCCCGTCGCCCCTACAACGAAAGCCCCAGCCGCTCCTCCTGATGCTACATAGGTGGACAGGAGAATTCCGTGTAGGACACATCCCCAGACAGTTCATTCAGGGGCAGCGACGAGGAGCCCATCGTTTCTATTTCCGCCTCCTTCATCTTGTGGACACCCGTGTCTTTTTGCCTATCCAAGGCTCCATACCTAGACCTGGTCGTGGTTGTACTTGTGACTTCTGAGTCCCTTTAGGATGCCCCCTCCTATTCCTTTCCATCACTGTTTATGGGATGTTCATGTGCTGGTACTTCTTAGATCATCGATTGAGACATAATACTGGAAGAGATTGGTTCCTGCATTAAGATCCACAGACATCAAGGTTTGTTTCTATGTTGAGATCCCTTCTTTAGTTATGACTAAGTTCTAGAAGAGTTCCTTTTGTGATTTATGATGTCAAGGTTATTTCCATATAGATGAGGAAAACATAATAGTTAGCATTGATCAATCTGCTACTAGCTCATGCATATGTACTATCTTTGACTATTCCAAGGAAGAGATGAAAACTTTGTATTTGGACACAATCAGGTTTCTTTCTCTTATGTGCATTTTCTATGGCATAGTAGAATATATAACTGTATGTATTTCTTGCTTCTAACAATAATAATTATTTAGTAGGGAATATTAATAAAACTAAGACTACCAGGAAATGATGCAGAATTTTTATTGAACCCTGTTTGCCACACCATACGATGCAAAATTAACAACTAGAACTTTTAATGGTGGACATGACGCTGTTTTACGTGCTACAAGTCAAATATAAAAAGGAGAAGAAGATAATATGTGATGGCCAAAGAGAAAGGCAGCGTTGGAGCAAGTTGGGCCAATCAAGATCATTCGTTGGAAGAAAGCTTAGTTCGGGATGGATCCCCTCCCCTCCTCCTCCCCCTCTCGCCCTAGTCGCCCAATCCCCCTCCCCCATTCGCCGGTCGTGGTTCGACCTTCCTCCTCCCCTCTCGTCAGTGCTCCCTCCCTCCCCTCCCCTCCCCGCCCGCCGGTGGTGCTCTCTCCGCCGCCTTCTCCGCTGCGTGCGCTTGGATCTCGCTTCTGGGCCCTCGCGTCCGATGAGGAGGATTCGCGGTCGGCTGCCTCCTCCCCCTGCTGCCCTTCGGCCTGCCCTGGGAGGGTTGCGCCACCCCTCGTCGCTCCCCACTCCCACAAGTTTGCCCCTGGTGGCCGGGGTCGGTCGGTGGCTGCGGTTTCGCCTGAAGCTAGCTGGATTCGGGTGTTGCACCGGCGACGTAAGTCCGATAAGGTTTCTGTTGCTTCTCCTGGGCCTGGGATTCTGGGCGGTGCTCCTGATGGGGAGCTCGGAGGCTCTCCATCTCACTCTCCTGCTTTCCCCTCGGCTGCCTCGTCGCCGGCGGCGGCGGCGCCAGGGGCGTTGGTGGTGCTGGCGTCGTGTGCCCTAGATCTGGATTTCGCCTCGGTGGCCAGTGGGACACGAGCCGTCCCCCCGCTTGGGCCTGTTGGGCCTCTCGCTTCGGCATTGCCCAGTGGGCCTACTCTTCCCCCCTTATCTTCAGTTGAT
>NC_041385.1:137189449-137224329 GCF_002162155.2 Triticum dicoccoides
GGCACGGCTCGGTCGGGCTATATATGGATACCCTGCGGTTCGTTTCCCCCTTTTCTAGGGTTTCCGGCTTCCTCTTCTGATCTGCGCCGTCACCGTCTCCCCATTCGTTGCCTCGTAAGATCTAGCCCTCCTCCTCCACTTCTCCTCCCTTTCGCTGCGGTGCTCGCCATGGACAAGTCCCGGGGATCTTCCTGCGAGGCGGTCTCGGGCAGCAAGCGCCGCCGTGAGGACTCCCCTGCTTCTGCGGTGGAGCTAGAGCTCGAGGCTTCGCTCCGCTCCAAGCTGGAGGCGGAGCAGGCGGTGCACGAGCAGGTGGCTCGTGACCGTGCGTCCTGGGCTGCGGGTCCGGATTGGCAGCAATGCTTGGAGCGGGAGCACGCGCCTGGGTCTTGTCCGCAGAGATATGGATCTGGCCCCTCCCTCTCTCCGGTGCTGGATCCGTGGGAGGCGGCGGCGGCCTCCGGCGGTGGGGTTTCTTCTTCGACTGGCTCCCTGCCTGCCATCGGCGTGGGGCGTGGCTCATCGGCTCCGACGCGTTTCCCCCCTCCTCCTCGCCCTGCTGGTGTCGGTGCTGGATCTCGTCCGCCGCCCCGGTCGTTTGTTGGGCCGGTGCGTCGGCCCCCCGCCCCGCCCTCAGGGGTGCCTCCCTCTTCGGGGGTGGGTGATGGGCTGCTTCCCCCTGCCTCGTCGCTTCCGCAACCCCGGCCCTCCTCTGCTTCCCAAAGCAACCCCTCTGCGCTCACTTGCTTCACCTGCCACAAGCCTGGCCATTTCCAATCTCGATGCACCAACCCACCGTTCTGCCTGATCTGTTGCTCCGATGGTCACCTCATGGTCAACTGCATGAATAGGCAAGAAACCTCCCTCGCTTCTTCAGTTCGGCTCGGGCCTCCCCGGTTGCACCTTCTTCGCCTTCAACAGTGATCTGCCTGTCCTGGAGGTGGCGTCCGCTCTCTCCAATGCGGTGATTGTTACGGTGAAGGACCAAAATATCCCGCCCCAAACTCTTCTTGAAGGGCTTCACATTTGGAATGAGGCAGGGTGGGATTGGCAAGTGGTGCAGATCTCGGACTATGAGTTTTGGGTGGTGTTTCCTTGCAAGGAGTGCTTGCGGATGATTGCTTTGTGTACGAGTTTCACTTTGCCCTCAACCAACTGGTGGTCTCTGTCAAATCGGCGTCCTGCAATGGTACGGCAGTAGGGCCTCTCTCCCAGATTTGGGTCCTGATTGATGACTTGCCTGCTGGTCTTCGTTCGTCTGCCTTTCTCATGGTGTTTGGGGTTCTGATTGGGAAGCCCATGGAGGTGGATGAGGATTCCCTTAACAAGGTTGGCCCTGCTAGGATGAAGGTTTGGTGTGTCGATCCAGAGCGTGTGCATGGCACGATTGATATCTTCCCCTCACCCAATGGTATCAGACTTTGGGTGCGGGTGGAGGGGGCGACTGCTTTTCAGGCTCCACCTCCCCCTCCTCCCCCTTCTAACCCTTAGAACAAGCATGATAAGAAGGGGGATGGATCTATGGGTGGTACCAATCAGAGCAATGGATCTAACCTCCACTTGACCCAATCTCACTGGGATGGTTTGGCGGAGTCTGAACGCGAGCTGTTTCACTCCCAAGCTCCCTCTGGTACTGCGCCCCGCGAGGATGTGGCGAATCCTACTGCTACCCCGATGGTTTCTGCTGCTGGTGATGATATGCTGAAGCTCCCTCCTCTGTCGGCTACCCCCGTGTCTGGTGCCTGCTCCAACCTTCCGGTTCGGCCGCTCTCCCCCACTCGCTCGGGAATTGAGGATCTTCCTGCCTCTCCTGTCCGCGACGTGGTGGGATCCCAGTATCTGCGGAAGATGAAATCTTCAGTGCGCAAATTCTCGGCTAAGAGCAGGAATTCGTCGGGCTCGAAGCAATCCATGACTGGGGTATGCCGTCGTCTCGACAAGGACATGGGGTCTATGTCTCGCTTGGGCCCTCCTCCGGCCTCTCAAACTGCTCGGTTGCCTGCTATTCGGTCTCCTGCATCCACGGCTCGCAAAGGCAGGCGGGTGTCTAATTCGGGTCGCTCTATCTTGGAGCGGGCGGAGAAGCGGGCTGCGGCGAAGGATCTCCCCCCCCCCAGGTACTCCTTCTGTCCCCTCCTCTGTTTCTTCTCCGGTTTGGTTGGTTTTACACTCTCTTTCGGATGATCTTCTTTTAAATATTATGTCGGATGTGGGAGTGGTGGTAGGTACTTCTGTTGGCTCTCCTAGTTCTCTTCTTGCAATCATTCGGGCTAACGAGGTGGCTCAGGCGGACTTATCTAAAGCCAAAGAGGGCGTTGCCTCTTCGGCTGTTGCTTCTAGTAGTACTCAGGGTGCGGAGGCGGGTGTGGAAGCTGGTAGTGGCCAGCCCCAACCCAACTTAGCCAGGAGGGGCACGACTAAACGAGCTAAATCCTGCGCAGCTCCTAGCAGGTCGAGTCTCCGCATTAAAAACCTATCTTACAAATGAGGGCTTTATTTTGGAGTATTAGAGGGTTCGGTGCTAGGGGGCACCGCGACCAACTTAAAGATCTGGTCCGCTCTAATTCTATTGATTTTGTGGGGTTGGTTGAAACCTTTAAGGAAGCTTTCCCCTAATGATCTTTCTGCTATCGTGGGCAAGACAGATTCGACTGGCACACGTTACTTGGCTCGGGTCATTAGGGCGGGATCTTGATAGGCTCTAATAAAGATATTTTTTATTTTGTTGCATTTGATCATGGGATCTTTTGGGCTAGTTCTATAGTTTGTCATAAAGCCATGAATACCCTCTGTGAGTTTATTGTGGTATATGGGCCCGCGGATCATTCTTTGTCCCCTTTATTTCTTAATGAGCTTTCTGTGAAGATCGAATCCTGCAATCTCCCAATGGTTATCAGGGGTGACTTTAATCTCCTTTGTTGTCCTTCTGATAAGAGCAACAATATCTTCTCCTGGCCTCTAGCGAATGCCTTTAATGATTTTATCAGTGCCAATGCTATTCGTGAGCTTCCCCGGGGTGGAGCTCGCTTTACCTGGTCCAATCATCAGGCTAACCCTATTAGATCAATGCTTGATAGAGTCTTCATATGTCCCAGGTGGGATTCCATGTATCCTAGGGCCTCCCTCGGCGCCAAATGCATAGTTGGTTCTGATCATACCCCCTTAATCCTTGACGATGGTTCTTTTAATCTTAGACCACCAGCTAGATTTTAATTTGACGCCTCTGGGCTGATTGTCGATGGTGGCGTCGAAGATATCCCTCCTTCTCTCCTCCAATGCTTGCTCCTTTGGGCCTCTGGATGACTGGCACTCATGCTCTTACAACCTTCGTAAATTTCTTAGAGGTTGGTCTCGCAATCGTGCGGTGGAGGATCGCCGTTCCAAACTATTCCTTGAGGCACAGATCGCGTCTCTTGATCTCGCGGCCGACTCCACTGGGCTCTCTGATGATGGCTGGGCGGTTCGATATAACCTTGAGGCCGCATTAATGCAGTTGCACCACCAGACTGAGGTTTATTGGCGCCAGCGGGGCACTCTCAATTGGACTCTAAAAGGTGACTCCCCTATGGCTTATTTCTTTGTGATCGCGAACGGTAGGAGAAGGCGCTGTGGTATCAATAGCCTGATTACTAATGGTGTGCGCTCTTCGGAACAGTCTGCTATTATGGCTCACGTGGTGGAATTCTTTTCTTCGTTGCTGGGGGCTAAGCCTCATTCGGGCTTCTCTATATCCCCTTCCCTCTGGACCATTGGCCTAACAATTTCGCCCGAGGAAAATGCTTCTTTGATGATTCCCCTTTCTGATCAGGAAATATGGGATGTAGTTAATTCTGCTAATCCTAATGCTGCCTCTAGGCCAGACGGCTTCTCTATCCCTTTCTTTCGGAAATTCTGGCCTCAGCTGAAACAACTGGTCTGCAATGTCATCCAGGGTTTTTGTCTTAGTACTATCAATATCTCCCGCCTGAACTACGCAGTTATTTCCCTAATCCCCAAGGTTAAGGGTGCTGAATTAATCTCTCAATTCCGACCTATTGCTTTGATCAATAACTTTGCCAAATTTCCGTCTAAGGTCTTTGCGAATCGACTATCCCCGGTTGCGCATAGAGTTATCAGCCCCTTCCAATCTGCATTCATCAAAGGTCGTTTCATTATAGATGGTAACTTATCTTTGCACGAGATTGTGCATGACCTTCACTCTTAGAGATCTAAAGCGATTATCCTTAAGTTAAATTTTGAGAAAGCTTATGACTCGGTTAGTTGGTCTTTCCTCAAACAGGTCTTGCTTGCGAAAGGCTTCGATGGAGCTTATGTGCATCGTGTCATGCAGTTGGTCTCGGGTGGCCATACCGTCGTTTCAGTGAATGGGTTCATTAGTTATTTCTTTGCCAATGACAGAGGTCTCCGTCAAGGGGTTCCTGCCTCCCCTGTTCTTTTTAATTTTGTGGCCGATGCCTTTTCTTGCATGCTCACTAGGGCGGCCCTATGTGGCCACATCATTCCAGTGGTCTCTCATCTACTCCCGGATGGGGTTTCTCATTTGCAATATGCTAATGACACAATTATCTTGGTGGAACTGGACGATTCATGTATTGCCAATCTTAAATTCATCTAGCTATGTTTTGAAGCTGTCTCGGGCCTTAAGATTAATTTCTCAAAAAGTGAGGTCTTAGTGACGGGTGTTGATGACGCGGAAGCCTTGCGGGTGGCCAGGCTTCTTAATTGCTCCTTGGGCTCCTTCCCCTTTAAGTATTTAGGCCTTCCAATCTCCCCTGTCTTGCTTCACTCTAAGGACTTTGCTCCGGCGGTCGCTAAGGTGGGTAACAGGGTGCTCCCCTGGAGGGGGAGATAAAATACCAACGCTGAGAAAGTTGCTCTAATTAATTCCTGCTTATCTTCCCTTCCTATGTTCCTTATGGGCTTCTATCTTCTTTCGGCTGGCGTTCATGTTGGCTTTGACAAACATAGGGGAGCCTTTTACTGGAACTCCGCAGACAACAAATGGAAATATAGGCTAGTCAAGTGGCAACATATGTGTAAGCCTAAAAGCCTCGGGTGGTTAGGCATTATTAATACGCAGGTGATGAACAAATGTTTGCTTATTAAGTGGTGGTGGAAAATTATGACTAGCGGGGCCGATTCCCTTTGGTTTTTGATTCTCAAGGCTAAATACTTCCCACACTCTAGCCCGCTGTTTGCCACCGCTCGTCGCGGATCTCAATTCTGGAAGAACCTTGTCAAAGTCAGGCCTATTTTCCTGGAACATGTAAAATTTATCGTGGGTAACGGGACAGCAGTCTGCTTCTGGCTGGACTAGTGGTCTGGGGATGCCCCTCTAGCTGTTAGTTTCCGGTTCTGTTTTCATAATGTCCTAAACCGGACATCTCCATCACGGAGGTGGCGGCAAATAACTGGGATCTGGATTTTTGTCGTTCCCTGTCTCCTGAAGAGTTGGAAGACTGGCAAAGTCTCTCTGCCCTTTTCCCTGTGCTCTCAGAGTCGTCTGATACTGTGGTTTGGCCTCATTCGGCCTCTGGTAGGTTTTCGGTTAAGTCACTGTACTCTAGGCTTATCGGTGGTACCCCTTCGAGCAGATTTTCTTGTGTCTGGAAATCCAAAGTGCCTCCTAAGATTAAAATTTTCCTTTGGCACGCTTTTAGAGGCTGCCTCCCGGCGGCTGACCAGATTCACAAGCGCAATGGGCCAGGCTCGGAGTTCTGCCATCTGTGCGGTGCCTTGGAAAACTCGGAACACATCTTTTTCCATTGCATGCTAGCCAAGTTGGTTTGGAGTTGTGTCAGATCTTGGCTTCAGGTTTCCTGGAACCCTTCCTCATTCTCTCAGCTTAGAGACCTAGCCAAAGTTTTGGTTGGGGTTACCAAGATGGTGTTCTGGGTCGGCCTGGGTGCCTTATGCTGGGCTCTTTGGACTATTAGGAACAAATTTACTATTGAGCATATCTTCCCTTCTAAGCCTGCCGACGTTCTTTTCAAATCATGTATACTATTGCAGCAGTGGAGATTATTGACTAAGGATGAAGATTGGGATGCCCTGGACTTGCTCATCGCCAAAATTCGGGCTTCGGCATGCCACATCTCCGGGCTGGATCACGTCGTCTAATCATGGTGTCGCTGTTCACGTCGTTTGGTTCTAGTCTTCTCTCTTCCGGCCTGCGCGCCGAGTATGGCAGGTTGCCTGTAGATCTTACTTCTGTTTGATGGTCCCAAACTTTCTGTTCGGTGATTCGCAATGTTTCGCCTGTTGGTTATGTTTATGTTCGGGTCCGTGACGCTGCCGTGTGGCTTTATTTATAAAGTCGGGCTATGGCCTTTTCTCTAAAAAAAGAAGATAATATGTGTGATCATAATAATTTCTTGTGGGGGAACATGGATGATACGTAGGCAATGATACTGCCTATGATGAGTATCATGGGTATAAGGTGTGGATACTAAACAAGCATCCTGTTGTGTTTTTTTGGTGTTTCTTGGTGTGCCCTCATTTAGATGTGTCCATGGGAACGAAATGCTTATCGATGCAGCAGGTTGTACTTGTTGGCTCTGAGATCTTTGTTGGAAGGAAAATTAAGTTAGTATTTGCTACATAGTAATAAGTTTCTTTTCTTTGACCGGAAAGTCTCTGTGAGCTGTGAAGGTCAATTTGGTACTTAGACATAAACTATTTCTCTTTCACTGAATTTAGAAATTACAAACTGCTGATATTCTAGACAGATAAAGTATATATAAATATATATCCAGATAATTTTCTAACATCGTCAAAATCATAGATAACATCGATAATTTTTTGGCTATTACCTCATATGTACTCCCTCTGTCAAGAAATATAGAAGTGTTCAGATCGGTACTGTATTGTAAAAGTTGGATGCAGGGGGCTTCAACTTTCATAGTGGCGGTTAACATATAGACTATGTTGAAAAGTAGACTTATCATTGTACTTTCCTTTCTTTCTAACCTCTCCTTTTTGCACATCTCCAGGTACATTTGGTAAATTGGTTTTATGTTAAAATTTCAAAAGTTTGCTTCACTTTGTCAGAAAATTTATGAGCATCTAGACAAGATGTAGCTTGAAAAAGGTAAGATTTTGTTGAGATATCACTGTATTGCAGCTTACTAACTATGTTGGGCCTACAACTTTGCATGCACATAAGTTTGCTCTTCATTTAGATTGAATGCGACAAGGGAAGTTCCACAACACAAATTCTACTTTATATATGACCGATGTCTTGCTCCTATTTGTGAAAAAATGGGTCACATTGATGCAGGGGTTTAATTAAGATATGGTGCACTCCTATATCTTCCTCTAAACATATGTAATGTGGTATCCACCCTTATCTATTATGATTGTGGGTTAATGCAAAAATATATCCAATATTATATCGACCAGAGCTAATATTCATGATGTGCTGCTATCGTTTTACTTTCTTTTATTTCTTACCTCTAATTTTTGCAGTTTCAAAAGTTTGCTTCACTTTGTCCAAAATTTTATGAGCATCAAGACAAGTTGCAGCTCAAAATGTTGTAACTTTACAAACAAAACATATGTAAACCATGTCGGGAAATAGTAAATGCAAATGATTTCTTAATCCGTCGAGAACTTGATTCATCCTCTTCCAGCTTGGAATATTTGGCACACTGGTACCATTCCATGGATTTTATAGCTTGATTATAATAGTAAATAGGATGCAACATATTTTTCTTTTGAAAAGGAAATGCAACATCTTTTCATATACGTTGAACCATCTTGCATTTTGTGGAGGAACCATCGCTCCCTATGTTGAGCTATCGACCACTGGTTTTAAAGTTCTGACACGGGGACGGTGGAGAGCATGAGGGTGCTGCCGACAATGATCAAAATATATGTGATCGTGTGTGATGAGAAAATTATACACATTGCTGTACAATGTCTTTATTTGGCCATGTTGTTATATGTCCCATGTTCTTAGCTTATCATGAAACATGTTTATAATGTAATTATGTTTTCCTACGTACATATATATGAAAATATCGATTTTTGCACATTATATCGTCCACAAAAAAACAACATTTAACTTCCATTCTCAAGTCTTTATGTATTTACAAACTTTGTATCATTCCATTAAAGAAATGGACGGGTGTGGCGATGCACGATGTCATGGTCTAGTTGATAATATATGCTAACTGCTATTTTTTAATATATATTTTTGGCTTTCTAGGTAGTTTTTATCTCCCAGGAACATTTAACCTTTGTCGCCACCTTGGACAAAAGCGACAAACGGTATCTCCAATTGGGAATGTTGAAGGATTGCCATCTATATGATCTCAAATGTGGAAACTATATATCCACATTTAAGTTGTCCACCTTGTCGAGTTGATCAACTTTACCTTTTGGATCATCTCAATCTGATGTCGTATAGAAACAATGTGTTAACACTACCAAATCTTTAAGTTAGGCCAAAGGACAAAGTGTAAGTAGAGCACTAGTTTGACCAAACTAGGTCATACCAAGGTACACACCGATGCTCGCAGCTAGTTTGACCAAACCAGGTCATACCAAGGTACACACCGGTGCTCACACCAAACAAAAATAATCACAAAAATGTTGCAATTTTCAATGGCTAATCTCCAGCTTTTGTGTGACTTGTTTCCATATAAGCCATGAAAGATAAGAAGGTCCAAGGGGCTTCTCGTCCTCGTTTGAGAGCACATGTGCACCAAGTCTAAGCCTCTAACATGAGTGCACTGTCCTCGGTCATTGCCAGATGTAGTGCAGTGCATCCTGCTGAGCCAGCAGGTTGGTCTCGCCGTGTCGTTCATTGCGAGGTTTGTAATATCTTTCGCTAGGTGGGCATAGACACCATTTTTTGTGGCACCAACCTTTGCCCAGTGACTCAACTTTGCTCGTGTTATCAATGTTGCCACCACTATGACTTTTTTGGCTACTGATATCACCAGATGGCAATTTGGGCTTCACCTTGCCCTTTCGATTGTCTCTATCACAGGATTGTTCGTCAATGTGATTGTGACATCGTTGTCGTGCCTACCACTCTTTCTCCATTAGCAGCAAAAATTCACTTGATCAAATGTTTCCATCCATATGGCATAGCTCTGCTGAACGGCAAGCAACAGACCTATGAGCTTCTCCATTTAGAGGGTCTTGAGGTCCATGATTGTCTCAAGCGAGGTGACCACATGCACTTACCATGGGAAATTATGCATAGGAACTACTTGAACATTTCAATGGATATGTCATCCAAAGCACATCTAGGTCAATGATGATACCAGACAAGAGCATTGCAATGTATTAAACAAACTCACCGTCCTTGGATGCCATGATCTTGAAGTCTTTGCTCTTGTGCCTTTCTCTCTTGAATGCACTTATCTCCCATTCACATTGTCTTCGCATCATCCCACACATTCTTGACATTGTTGTTGGCCACTATATGCACATCATCTGTGGTGGCACACATCCGAGGTTCACCGCCTTTGCGCGGCTATCTTTCGGCTCTCCGATTGGGTTGTGCTCCATGGAAATGCAAAAGCCCTGCACTTGCTTATTCACATGTGATGAAATTTCCCATTTGGCAAAATTCATGACGGAGACCACCGGGCACAAGGGGATCCCAAAGACTCCTTCACCAAGTATTGCACTACTTGTAGCTTCGGATCCCCCTCATTATACTCCGTGCATGACTCTGCAGGTGCATGCACCGGGGAGTGCACAGGGTGGATGGTGATTGTGGTTCACTTCCAGCCATGGATCCAAAAGAGGATGAATGCTTATGTTGCCGAAAAACATCAACGATAGAGGTGTCTCATGAATGGCATACTCACACCATAAAATGTTAGGACACACACACAATGTTATTGTGCGGCATTCAACTTGCAACTTGTATGTTTGTTTTTCGCTATTTATTGGCATCTACTTGATCTGTTTTGTTACAAACTCAAAGATACAAAGACGGGCATTGGACCGAGCTTCACGGCAATGCCATCCCAAAGCCGCTCATCGTACAACCCCTACATTGCTGCCATGATTGCCATATCTCGTGCCATCCCACGTAGAAACCATGAGAGCCCATGGAAATAAATAAACAAGCGACCACTGCAACAAGGCGCGTTATTTGCTAGCTACGGAACGAAGTAAAACTATAGTTCATGCGGAAGAATCAACATTGGCTAAGATCGAAGATGGTATGCTCAGTTGCGGGCCCATGGGAGCGACATGCCATTTCGGTGAAGACCTTCTTTAAGATAGGCAGTGGCATGTAGGAGTTCTTCGTTGAGCCTCATATTCTCGGTGTATAGGCACTCGCGCTCCGAGGTATCCTGAGATTGTACCATCACCCCTCTGCATTTGAGGCAAGTCTTGTTTTGCATAGCCAACGTGATCGCTTGACGTTCAGTTTTCAGCCTCTCATTTTCTACCCAACGATTTTGGGTCTCCCAACGCTGCATCTTGCCCTGCATATATTAATTTCAGGTATGCGTCATTTTAATTAGTGGTTGCCAGAGTATGATACCATGTTCATAAGGGGAATACAATAGTATATTTTAAGATCCAATGCGATGATGTTCAGTGGAGTTTGTACTATTTAACAACAAAGTGTTCATATAATTGCAAATCTTAGGTGACCCATATGTAATTAAATGTAGAAAAGAATGGTATGTACCTTACTGAAGGTGCGTTTGTTTTGGAACCAAAACTTGACCTGCTGGGCATTCATGCCAAGCCTCTCGCTAAGGTCCTTCCGAAGTTTCTCATCTGGATAAGGGCAGTCCCAGAACACACTACAGATCACGTTAATGAAAATGGATTAGTACACATCTTCACTAGGTAAGAAACATTGATTGAGTATGTATTGTACGCTTCAAGTTGTAGGATTTGTTCACTATGCAGACGGTGATAATTGGCACTTCTTGTGTCGATTATTTGCTCACTTGGGTCTCTCCATCATTGTTGTCATGGTCTGCATCAACAACGTTGGCATCATTAGTGTTGCCCACGACAGTAGTGGCTTCAAGAAGGCCATCCATCTCATCATTATGGTTGTCCTGGAATAGGTGGTTGTGTTTGCTTGACATGAAGAGGTCCAACTCATTATGCACACCACTATTGTAATGTTCGTCCATGGTAATCTGTTATCATAAAAAAGAATGTTATTCCCCTATGTAGAACTAAAGGTAGCCGTTAAAACCGCACATAAAAGGACCCGAAAGGGATTTCTCCCGACCCAAAAATCCCCACCGCCCCGGAGAATCCGAGTTCTCCACCAATCCTGCCGTCCACCAGCATGTGCCACCACGGCGTTGAATCAACCTCGTCGCCAAACAAGGGCCACCGATAAGAGCCCTAGAGGAAGGAAGAGGGAACAAAGGACCTGGGGCACCAACAAATTAGCCAAGCGGGAGGGGACTACCTCCACCGCCGATGCAAAAACCGATCAGACGCGGCAACCAGGACAAACCAGGCCCCTACTGCCCCAGCCCGACCTAGATGGGCTCGTGAAGTCCCCCTACCGTGTTGCAACATGTCGGTTGCCAACGCCAACGCGAGGAGACCACCGTGGCCCCACCTCCACCTCCAGGAAGCCTTGCTACCGTGCAGAGATCCGCAAGCCAGCCCGAACCCAGATGGGGCCCTAAGGGCCCAGATCTGGGCCTAGCGGGCGCCCTCGGCCATGTTCTCGCACCAGTGCCATCCCGTAGCCAACGGACGCGCCGCCACCCCTAAGGCACCCAAGGACCGTGAGAACCACCTCGCCGATCCAGATCGCTGCTCGCCGAGCCAGACTGCCACCAGAAGGAACCCCGCCGAGTGCCTGGGGAAATACCTACCGGTCGCAGCCCGCACCGCATGGGAAAGTCCCAGGTGGACCACGCTGGGGTGGCACTAGGAGAGGAGGATGGGGAGGGGGCTAGGGTTTGCCCGTCACCTGGTGGGGTGAGCGAGCGAACATGGGTGGCTTTGAAATTTCAAATTCGTATCCCTACTCTCGAGTCTCGACGCCTCCGTCTCATGCAAGCCGGATGTTCGCTTCCTATAAACATTACTAGATGAACGGATTCAAGAAATACCTTTGACTTCAGTAGTCGTCTTCCTTAGAACTACAGTAGGTGAAAAAGTACACGAATCTGTTTTGTTCCTACTGAGATATCAAACTCATTCAACAAAGTAGCTACGACCAACAGAATTTAAAGCCATGAGGAGCATGCAAAATTTATGCCATAGCCGAAAATTAATGCAAGCAATAAATTGTATCCAAATATAAGGCTAAGATATGAACGTTGCAGCGTGGACAATATATAGGTCATAATTAATACTCCCTCCACCCGGAAATACTTGTTGGATAAATAGATGTACCTAGATGTATTTTAGTTCTAGATACATTCATTTTTATCCATATATGCGACAAGTAATTCCGGACGGAGGGAGTAGTCATTAAGCATATTTGTGGAGTCAATGTTGGCATAGTAATAACAATATATTGTATTATTCAAAACAATAGAAATTGGGTGGTTTAGATTATCAATAGAAATGAATTACTAAGATCGAAAATTGTTTGTAGATCTAGACGATATACATGGACATAAAGAGCTTTGCAACCAATACTACATACATAGTAGAAAAATCAGGTAAAGCCTACAATCTATCCATCAAGTGTCAAGGCAACACAATAGGAAAGAACACTAGTAGTAACTTGTGTCCAAATATAAGGCTCACATGCATGCCTGGATTTTGACTGATGTTGTGTGGCCTATATATATGGCATAACTACTACTCATTAAAAATATATGCAGAGTGAATATTGGCATATTTATAACAATATATTATATTATTAAATAAATAGGAAACAGTGTGGCACCCCGACTCAGAGAGACCGGAGCACCCCGTATTCCAGCCTACAGATCATGTCTTCTGGAATACGTCACTGATTGGCATAGAACAAATCAGCTCTTTATTACAATCTATATGGATACAAGGGTTCTGAAGACCCAAGTATTATATCGACACGATGACACTACACAGAATAGGATGGCTCTATGCTACCAGCAGAACAACTCGTAGCAGCGGAATAACTTCTAGCAGCGGAACACATCAACAATGATGAACTCCACTCCGTAGGGACTCCGGCTGGAACGCTTATCCTAGCTCGCAAACTCGGGATCCTCGACAAACAAGTAAGCAGACAAGGCAGGACCTGCAAACTGGCATGACACGCAAGGTTAGTACATTGAATGTACTTGTAATCTCACAACAACCAAAAGCAATCAACACAAACAAGAGCATGGCATTTACAGGTTAAACAAGGATGACATGGTACCACTATAACAACATAACCATGGCCTGAACATAAACATGTTTAACATCACATAACTAGAACGATATGAACTGAGCATGGCACGTTACTCACGATATGAACAGGATGATACTAGTTTGCAACATGCTTACAAATATCACTTACTCTATTCGGGGTTAACTCGTAACCACCAAATATATGCCAGTCTTACTTACCATCGTGGTCACGGATCACTTCAATCCTTCTCAAGAATACCATTGGGACCTTCGCAAGATCACCTCATCATTATCAACAATACCATCATGATCCACACAAGATCACCTCATCATTATCAAGAATACGATCGTGATCCACACAAGATCACTTCATCATTATCAAAAATACCATCGTGATCCACCCAAGATGACCTCATAATTATCAAGAATACCATCCTGATCCACACAAGATCACCTCATCATTATCAAGAATACCATCTGATCCACCCGTGACCACATAAAGATCAACCAACTTCTTTCCTCGTCGAACCGGGGTTGTTTATTAGTCAACTTGTTATTACTATTGACCCACAGTGTGACCTACTACAAACTGGGCCCATATCCACGGGCGCGGCCATCGATAGATTATACACTCTTCAGAGGTTAGTACACTGTACCCACACCACGGAACCCAAGGCCACGTGCTCCCATTCAGGTGGACCAACGACGTTCTGACAAAACTGATCTATTGCATGACACTCTCCCGGCCACTCCGAGAAATTCCCCTTTCGGCAGAGTCACGGGTGGCCCTGATGTCACCTCGTGACACCCAATGGCCACAAATTGTGGCAAAACATAAATGGTCCCAAACAGGGACAAAAGCGCGCAAACAACTCAGGCACACAAGGTTATCACCGCCTACCGGGCCAGGGCAGTGTGCATGCATAACCTTCCCTAGTTGGAGGCACTGGCGAGAGGACATGACAATAGATCACATTAATAAGGCCTTCCCATACAGGCAAATGTGGCTGCACTGGTCAGTTCGATTTCGATGGGACTATGATTCAACCAACAGATGTTCAAGTTTGTTTAATATCCGGTTAAACTTGAATGCAACGAGCTGATTCATGACAATGTAACATGATGAGCTGAACATTAACAACATGAACATGAACGGGAAAGCACAATCATGGATCATAGCATCAACAACATGCAAGCATTTAATCCACTAGATGCGAGCATGACCTAGAGGTGAGCATGAACAACATCAGTATAACAGACGATCAACATGCATGCATATCATCAGCATTAACATGAACTGACTACAAGAACTAACCATGAGCATAATGCTACTAACCAGTACTCAATAACTATTAAGATGCACATGGACATACTATAAGAATAAGCACCAATTCACAAGCATATAAAGTATTCACAAAAATATTAACATGCACACAATATTTAAATATTAAAGTAGGAACCAAGACTATTGCAAGGCAATCATGCAAGTGGTAGTTGTGGCTTGCCTGGGGAGGAAGAATACACATGGAAGAAGTGCGGAAGGATCGCCGAGAGATTCGTCGGAAATAGTTCTCCCGAAGGGGGCTGTTTACGGGCAAGGGCAAAATGGTCATTTTCACAACGTGAAAACATTATGAAAATGGTACCAATATGACGGGCTCGAAGAGACGAATAAGTGGGCTTTGGAGTCACCTCATTCGGAGTTAGGGGCAAAAACACACGGCCGATTGAATGGCAGGGACTAATCTATAAAATAAAAATTCACATATAGGCCCCTGGAAGGTTAGACAGAAAGCGACTTCTGCTGAAATACCCTTTTGAATCAGTGAAAACATATTTCTGAACAAAGCAGTAGAAGAATACGCTTTCAAAGAATCAAAGACGTAATCACCTGAAGTACGCCTCCACTTAAGTGACGTGGCAATGCGGGGTCAATGCCCGTGCGGCTGCCAGGGTTCATGGGGGGCTTGAAGGAGACGGGGGAGGACACAGGAGAGTCACGAAGCAGATAAATGCCAAAGGGAGGGGAGGAAGAGGACTGAGTGAAAGTAGGGCCGATCGGGGCATTGTGCTCTCGTGGGCCCGCTCTATTTCTCGATGGGGACGGCTTGCCGGGGAAGTCTCCAGAGGGGGCGAGGGGTCTAGGAGAAAGGCGACGACAAGGCAAAGCCCTTGGACATGGCTAGGTGGCGAGGGATGGGAGGAATGGATGAACCCAAGGGTCCCGACTATCGGAGCGTGCTGGCTGGCATGCCATCCGTGTCCTCACCACGTGAACAGGCGCACACGGTTGCACCCTGGTCGACCAACCATGTCTAGAGTGTAGTCCCTCCAAGCTAGGTTACAAAGGAGGTGATAGATCGACTAAATACATTGTGAGATGATGCACGGGCTCATCTGAAGCTTGCTATAGCAAACTTGTGCAAAGCATCCTGTTAATTTTGAGGAGAAATGGACCATTACTTAATATAGTTGCTTTGCAACTTCCAACTCTGGTGCAAAAAATGAATCATGAAGTGGAACTCATACAGAGTATTGCCTTGTGCTACAAGTGGGCATGGCATGATGATTTGGGCATGTGAGGGTGCCGTAAAAATTTCATACCATTTGGATAAGCAAAAGTGGTACTTTCGTCATAATGCACCCCTCTAGACAGAATATTAAGAAAATTCTTGAGGGAAAATGGGAAATGAAATGTGCCCAATTATGGCATAGATGAGTTATATGGGTAGGAGATGGTCTTGGTAAAGTTTCATAATTAGTGAAGCAATTTGATGCTGAACTCACATAGATGGATGCTATGAGCTCAGATTTGGAGGAGAGCTATGATTTGAGAAAATGAAGGTCATGTCAAAATTTCAACTCATTTGAATTTGCCTAGCTAATACCT
The DNA here is from genome assembly GCF_002162155.2 of Triticum dicoccoides. NCBI lineage: Eukaryota > Viridiplantae > Streptophyta > Magnoliopsida > Poales > Poaceae > Triticum > Triticum dicoccoides. Next base: position 137,205,630 of record NC_041385.1, read on the forward strand.
CCTTCACAAAGTTCCTTCCTGGACGAAAACTTTGGAAAATGCTGAGAAATATTTACTAGGAAAATGAAGTTGAATTTGGCATGAGGCAATGATATGGATATGAGAGAGTGTCCAAAAAGTTTGGGAGCAATCAAGCAAAGATAAATGTCACTTGCTTCACAAAGTGCCATCTAAGGCAGAATAGAAAATGAATTAATTGAGAAATATTTTTGAACATGGAAAGGATTTTTTTTGCCATATTTGAGGAAGATATGACCCAAAAAATGTATGACAATTATTTGGGAATTTTGTGAATGACATAAATGTAGGTTCCTTCACAACCTAGGGAAAATAGAATTATTCCTTTAATAGAAATAGGAATATTCCCAATAAAAGAGAATATTGGGATAGGACTTGGATGAAAATGACATGAGCTAGGGATGGTTTTGAGGATGGCAAGCCACTTTGGAACCTAGAAAGATATGATGTTCCCAAGTTTTAGGATCACAGAGCCCCGGAAAAGAAATCTCAAACAAAATCCACAGAAAATTAAAAGAAAAAGAAAGGGCCAAAAATAAGGGTGTGACAAACCGGTGGTTCAGATTATAAATAGAAAATAACATTTCAGGTCAATAATACGTTGTGGATAGAAATGATATACATGGACATAAAGTGTTCTTCAGCTAATGCTACATAAAGTGTATGTTTTCTTTGTGTAAAAAACTTCCGATCTATTCATCAACTGTCAAGGTAGCACAAAGAACACCGAGAGTAATAGAAATTACATCCAGGCCCGTACAATACCTAGTTGTTGTAAATATGCCATCGACGCAATAATATTTGTAGTATTGTATTTGCATATTCATAATTATAGAGTTTATATTCTATGCTATAACTGCTATAATCTTGGAATATGCGATTCAGTGCAAAACTGATATGCACGTATGGAATGATAAATGGTAAAATAGAAAGTTCCCAGTCTTGCCTCTAGGAATAGCTCAAGTGTTGTTGGTGATCATGTTTTCCGGATCATAGGATATCGTCAAGTGTAACAATAGTCCTAAAACAACAACGAGATTTTGACATTAGAAGAACGATCATTTTGAATCGACTCAATCTTGTCTGCTATGACACTACTAGGGAAAACCTTAGTAGTAGCGTGCGTTTTAACGCTATTAGTAGCGCGGGTGGCCGCGCTACTAATAAGGCGCTACATCTAACAGGTAGTAGTAGCGGTCAATGTACACGCGCTACTAGTATTGACTATATTAGTAGCGGTTTTCCAAAAAGCGCTACTAATAAGTAGCTGTAGCGCTGTTCTTTGCCCGCGCTACTGCTGTATCTTTCAACAATTTTTCCCTACTTCCTACTGATCTAGAACAGTACCCCATTTCAATAAACTGCAATTTTACATATACCACATAACAATATCATTAACCACAATACCATATAGTCATACAATAACATTAAGCATTATAGCTACTCGTATATAGTCAACATGCATCCTCACACACATATATGGTTCATACAGGAGCATATATGATAAGTAGTACTAGGTAGTCATACAGCATATAGCAGTCTACTAGGTGTAGTCATACAGCCACACACATATGTAGTTCCAGATGATATTGACGACGACCATCATCCTCAAGCCATGGCGGTGGGTGTTCCTGATAGTAATTAGGATGGCTTATCCAACATGAAGATTCTTGCCAACGAGGAAGTTCTTCTACCCAACTGAGCTGAAGTGTATGCGACCGTTTGTGTCCACACTGTACGCACAGGTGGTGACGGAGCCCCTTGCGGTAAGGCGTATTCCAGCAGAGGCTTCTTCATCAGGCTCGATACCAAAACTCACAGATAGGCTCTTTGGCAATTTCTGAATAAGAAAAACATATCAATTAATAAGTAGCCTCGCGCGTACTCTTGCAAATATATTTCTACTAAGTATAGGTTTCTACACTATCAAAAACAGTACTACATTTTTACTAAGCTTGAATTCTACTAAGTAAGCATGTAATCGGATTGTACACTAAGTATAACATACCATAACATGCTGATGAACCATGCTAGTTGTCAGGCGGGTCACCAATGGCACCCCGTCAAAGTCAGCACATGGTGGAATTATGTCCCATAGGTTGCACACCTCGTCCTCGCTCAGCCTTATTATTCGAGTATAGATGGCTTCATCAAGTGGGTCCTCATCATCTTCATCCGTGTTGAGATAAATGATGGCCAGCTTGGGTCTTTTTGCTTTGAAGGAGAAGCTGATCAACTCACCACTAGTGATACCAATGTGGGAGATGAAACGGTTCCATCCATATCCTCCGATCTGTGACATATTTCGTCCTTTCTCGACCTCCATAGTGTAGGGGCTCTGTAACGCCCCGAATCTGATGCGCCAGATGTCTAACAGTTATTCGCCGTTGTTGTCATGTCATTTGCTTGCGTGTTGCATTTTTCCATGTCATCATCTGCATTCCATCTGCATGTTTTTCAAAACTTGCATCCGTTCGGGTTTCCCCGGTTCTCTCCGTTGTCCATTCTGAGCCCAACCACCTTCGCACACGCCCGTCACCCCTCCCAGTGCTTGTTTTGTGTGTCACCGAAAAACATTCTCAGAATGGGCCGAGTTTTGCCGAGTGGCCTTGGTATATCACCGGTAGACTACCCGTCAAATTTCGTTCAATTTGGAGGTTGTTTGATGCCCCAACGGTTAACCGAGTTAATCGAAGCCCCTTCCTTTTGCATCCCAGCACCCCTCCAAACAGCCCACCTAGCCCATCTAAACCCCCTCCTTGCTCTTCGCCGTTCGATCACGATCGTGTGGGCGAAAACCGCTCCTCATTTGGACACTTCTAACTCCCTCTACCTTTATATATGTGCCTCTCCCCTGAAATCTCGGATGAGAACACCCCTAACCCTAGCCTTCTTCCTCCTCCTGCCGCCGGACATCATTTGAGTGCCACAACTTTGTCCCTGTTGATGCAATGATGATGGTCTTGACATGCACATGTTCTTCTCTTCATGCTCTACATGTTGGGGTGATTTGCATTCATGTTAGGGTGCATCTTAATATCTTAATCCATCTTGCAAAAGTGCATGTTGCTGTTAACTGCTGAAAACTGCAGTAACTTGCTGATTTGTCATTTTTGTTGCATTTTGTGTGTGCATCCTATGGGCATGATATCTACATGTTTTAGGAGCATATTTATGCCATCATAACAGGGGTGCAATCCATGTATTTTTATATGCCTTTAGTGAGTGCATAAAGCTTGTGAAGTGGGCCACTTGCCGTTAACTTTCTGTCAATGCTGAAACTGCTATATCATGATGCTATCTTTGCTTGATGCTACCATTATATTCTGGAGATGCTTAGTTGAGATGTTTTATTGTATGTGCTATGATATATCATGCCATGCCTTTGCATGTCATATATATTTCATGTAGCATATGTTTTCATTGCCATGAACATGCTTATATAATGTTCCAGATTTCTGTTAACTTTATGTTGCATTGTCGTGAGCTTGTTATTGAGTGATCCATGTCTCTTCTGGAGATGCTCCAATTACATGAATTGTAGTATGCTATGGGTATTTTGTTCACATGCCATGCTTGATAATTTTGGAGATAATATGCCTTTGCTCCATGCTTTCAAATATGCTATCATAATGTTGTTGTTTTACACTTGGTGAAAGTGCTTCAACATTCAATCTTGTCATGTTGGTTCCTACTAATCCAGGAGACTTTTGTGTATGACGCCATGATGTTATTTGCTATTTGTTATGTTGACTTTGATGCCAAGCCCTTGGTTGATATGTTTACTTGCTGTAGGTTGTCTCTTTCTTGCTCTCAAGTTGCCATCATATTAACTCTGCTCATGCATATGCTGCTGTGTTATTAAGTTGCATTTTGCATTGATCATATTGGTTTAATATTGATGCCTATGAACCTTAACCTTTAATGATATTTGAATTATGATATCTGTATTTGAAGTTAATGTCAAGTTTGTGCTCATAAGATTCCTATAGTATGTTGTTTTGATGTTTGCAAAGTGCCCACTTGCTGTTTTGGACAGATTGTGGCTATATCTTGTTTGGAGTGTATGTGTTGCACCGTTGCTCCGTCTTGAGCATGCTCTATATGAAACTTGCTTAGAATTGCATGTAGTTTCATCATGCATTGTTGCATCCATGTTTTGTGTGTGTTTTCTTGATGTTTGTATGCATTTTGTATCAATGCCATGCTTAACTTGTTTTGCTCACATCTTCTAGGCCATAGCTCCGAACTAAATGGACTTTATATGTAACTTGACTAGAATTTCGTGTAGATCATCTTGGTGCATCTTAACTTTCTGTTTAACAACTTGAAAATTGTGTTCTAATCAAATCTGAACCAATTTCGAAATTAGCATATGAGAACTTACCGGAATTGTTATATGTTTTTCCGGCCTCATTTAAACTTGCTTTGATGTGTTGCTCTTGTATGCATCATCTCTTGCCATGAGTAGCTTCATGTAGCCTTGTCTTGCATCATGCTTGGTTGTGCATCATGTCATGTTTATGTGTTGTGTGTTTACCATGTTGTTTGCTTCTTTCCGGTTGTGCTTCTTCTCTATAGTTCCTGTTTTCGTTATGATCGTGAGGATTCGTTCGTCTACGCTTGGTTCGTCTTCGCCTGTTCGTCTTCTTCATGGACTCGTTCTTCTTCCTAGCGGGATTTCAGGCAAGATGATCGTTATCCTGGATCTCACTACTATCATTGCTATGCTAGTTGCTTCGTTCTATTGCTATGCTGCGCTACCTATCTCTTGTTGATCAAGCCTCCCAAACTGCCATGTCAGCCTACAACCTTTTCACCCTTCCCAGTCCTTGTTTTTTTAGCCGCCGAAAAACGTTCTCAGAATGGGCCGAGTTTTGCCGAGTGGCCTTGGTATATCACTGGTAGACCGCCCGTCAAATTTTGTTCCATTTGGAGGTCGTTTGATGCCCCAACGGTTAACCGAGTTAACCAAAGCCCCTTCCAAACAGCCCACCTAGCCCATCTAAACCCCCTCCTTGCTCTCCGCCGTTCGATCGCGATCGTGTGGGCGAAAACCGCTCCTCATTTGGATACTCCTAACTCCCTCTACCTATATATATGTCCCTCTCCCCCGAAATCTCAGATGAAAAGACCCCTAACCCTCGCCTTCTTCCTCCTCCCACCGCCGGACGTGTCCGCCCCCGCCGACAGACATGTCCGCCACCTCCCTTAGCCACTCACAACGTTCCACATCGCCAGAGCTCCTTCCCCCGCCGCCGGGCCCGCTCGGCCCATCTGAGGCCTGCCCCGGGCCGCGACCGGGCCCGAGCGCCCCGCGCCCTGTGCCGCCCGGCTCCCTCCACCCCGCCGCCGGCGACCTCGCGCCGCTGCCGTGCAGAGCCGCCCCGCCGCGCCGCTGCCGTCGCCCACAACCCCGTCACCGACCCGCGTAGTGCCGCGCCTCCCCGCAGCCTCTGCCGCCTCGCCGCCGATCACCGGACTGCGCCACCGACCTCGCCGGCCTCGAGCCCTGCCGCCGACTACGCCAGCCCCACGCCGCCTCCGTCCTCTCATCTCCAACCGGATCCGGCATCGCCGGCCCCGGATCCGGAGCTTCCCGTCGCCCGCCGGACCTCTGCCTCGGCCCGCTCGCGCCGAAGTCCCGCGCGACCTCGCCGGAGGTCGCATCGCCGCTCGCTGTCCGGGACGGATCGGGAGGAGCCCCGATCCCGCCCGCGCGTTGAACCCTCGTGGGCCTCCACCACCACGTCCTCGCGCTGCCAAGTGCGCCCGGCCTGCTCCAGCCTCCCCACCGGCCCAACCTGACTTCCACGCCGACCTGGGCCTGGCCCATGGTGAGCCACCCTCCTAAACTCCACCCGTGCGACTTTTAGTGTTATTGCGCTCATATTTTTTTTCCAGTAATACTGCCAAGTCCCTGAAAACTCATAATATGTGTGCATGTTCAACCCATCATAACTTTGTACAAGTGTGACCGTTTGTGTGTATAGTATGTCAAAAGGTTCATTGTGAGATTTTCTTCATTTAATTCCATTGGAGCATGGTTTTTTGAGTTCATATTGATGCCTTAACCTTCGTTGCAAAACTGCTATATTATATAAACTACTGAAATCTGCTGATTGATAACTTCATTTGTGCATCTTGTGAGTGCCACAACTTTGTTCCTGTTGATGCTATGACAATGATCTTGATATTCTCATGTTCTTCTCTTCATGATATACATGTTGGGGTGCTTTTCATTCATGTTAGGGTGCATATTGATATATTAATCCATGTTGCAAAAGTGCATGTTGCTGTTAACTGCCGAAAACTGCTGTAACTTGCTGATTTGTCATTTTTGTTGCAGTTTGTGTGTGCATCCTATGGGCATGATGTCTACATGTTTTAGGAGCATATTTATGCCATTTTTACAAGGGTGCAATCAATGTATTTTTATATTCCCTGTAGTGAGCGCATCAAGCTTGTGAAGTGGGCCACTTGCTGTTAACTTTCTGTCAATGCTGAAACTGCTATATCATGATGCTATATTTTCTTGATGCTACCATTTACTCTATGCATATTATGGAGATGCTTAGTTGCGATGTTTTGTTGTCTATGCTATGATATATCATGCCATTCCTTTGGATGCCCTATATATGTCCTATAGCATATGTTTTCATTGCCATGAACATGCTTATATAATGTTCCAGATTTCTGTTAACTTCATGACGCACTGCTGTGAGCTTGTTATTGAGTGATCCATGCCTCTTCTGGAGATGATCCAATTACATTAATTGTATTATGGTATGATTAATTTGTTCACATGCCATGTTTTCTAATTTTGGAGATCATATGCCTCTATTCCATGCTTGCAAACATGCTATCATAATGTTGCTGAATTACACTTTCTGAAACTGTTTGAACATTCAATATTGTCATGTTGGTTCCTAATAACACATGAGCCTTTTGTATATGGTGCCATAATGTTATTTTCTCTTTGTTATGTGTACTTTGATTCCATGCCCTTGGTTGCTATGTTTACTTATTGTAGCTTGTCTCTTTCTTGCTTTCAAGTTGCCATCATATTAACTCTGCTCATGCATATGTTGCTGTGTTATTGAGTTGCATTTTACATTGATCATATTGGTTTAATATTGATGCCTATGAACCTAAACCTTTAATGATATTCTAAGTATGTTACCTGTAAATGAAGTGCATGTCAAGTTTGTGCTCATAAGATTCCTGTAGTATGTTGTTTTGATGTTTGCAAAGTGCCTACTTGCTGTTTTGGACAGATTGTGGTTATATCTTGTTTGGAGTGTATGTGTTGCACTGTTGCTCCGTTTTGAGCATGCTCTATATGAAACTTGCTTAGAATTGCATGTAGTTTCATCATGCCTTGTTGCATCCATGTTTTGTGTGTGTTTTCTTGATGTTTGTATGCATTTTGCATCAATGCCATGCTTAACTTGTTTTGCTCACATCTTCTAGGCCGTAGCTCCGAACTAAATGGACTTTATATGTAACTTGACTAGAATTTCGTGTAGATCATCTTGGTGCATCTTAACTTTCTGTTTAGAAACTTCAAAATTGTGTTCTAATCAAATCTGGACCAATTTCGAAATTAGCATATGAGGACTTACCGGAATTGTTATATGTTTTTTCCGACCTCATTTAAACTTGTTTTGATGTGTTGCTCTTGTATGCATCATCTCTTGCCATGAGTAGCTTCATGTAGCCTTGTATTGCATCATGCTTGCTTGTGCATCATGTCATGTTTATGTGTTGTGTGTTTACCATGTTGTTTGCTTCTTTCCAGTTGTGCTTCTTCTCGATAGTTCCTGTTTTCGTTATGATCGTGAGGATTCGTTCGTCTACGCTTGGTTCGGCTTTGCCCGTTCGTCTTCTTCATGGACTCGTTCTTCTTCCTAGCGGGATTTCAGGCAAGATGATCGTTATCCTGGATCTCACTACTATCATTGCTATGCTAGTTGCTTCGTTCTATCGCTATGTTGCGCTACCTATCTCTTGTTGATCAAGCCTCCCAAACTGCCATGTCAGCCTACAACCTATTCACCCTTCCTAGCAAACCGTTGCTTGGCTATGTTACCACTTTGCTCAGCCCCTCTTATAGCATTGTTAGTTGCAGGTGAAGTCGAAGATTGCTCCATGATGGACAGGATTATGTTGGGATATCACAATATCTCTTATTTAATTAATGCAGCTATATACTTTGTAAAGGGTGGAAGGCTCGGGCTTATGCCTGGTGTTTTGTTCCACTCTTGTTGCCTTAGTTTCCGTCGTACCGGTGTTATGTTCCTTGATTTTGCGTTCCTTATGCGGCCGGGTGTATGGGACCCCCTTGATAGTTTGCTTTGAATAAAACTCCTCCAGCAAGGCCAACCTTGGTTTTCAATTTGCCTCACCTAAGCCTTTTTCCCTTGGGTTTCTGGAGCCCGAGGGTCATCTTTATTTACCCCCCGGGCTAGTGCTCCTCTGGGTGTTGGTCCAAACTAGAGCACCGTGCAGGACCGTCCCTTGGCAACTTGGGTTATGTTGGTACTTGTATGCTTGGCTTATCCGGTGTGCCCTGAGAATGAGATATCTGCAGCTCCTATCGGGATTTGTCGGCACAGTCGGGTGGTCTTGCTGGTCTTGTTTTACCATTGCTGAAATGTCTTGTAACCAGGATTCCGAGACTGATCGGGTCTTCCCGGGAGAAGGATTATCCTTCGTTGGTCATGAGAGCTTATAATGGGCTAAGTTGGGACACCCCTGCAGGGTTTAAACTTTCGAAAGCCATGCCCGCGGTTATGTGGCAGATGAGAATTTGTTAATGTCCGGTTGTAGAGAACTTGACACTAGATTCGAATTAAAATACCCAACCGTGTATGTAACTGTGATGGTCTCTTTTCGAGTGGGTCGAGAAGTGAACACGGTTTGTGTTATGTTTGAACGCAAGTAGTTTCAGGATCACCCCTTGATCTCTTCTAGCTTCTCGACGCTTTGTTGCTTCTCTTCTCGCTCTTATTTGCATATGTTAGCCACCATATATGCTTAGTTGCTGCTGCAACCTCACCACTTATCCATTCCTTTACCCATTAAGCTTTGCTAGTCTTGATACCCATGGTAATGGGATTGCTGAGTCCTCGTGGCTCACAGATTACTACAACAACAGTTGCAGGTATAGTTTTTTGCGATGATCATGACGCGAGAGCGATGCTTGTTTGTTTTGAGTTCTTCTTCTGCTTCGTCGTTCAGGAGATAGGTTCCTGGTCGGCAGCCTGGGCTAGCAGGGTGGATGTCGTTTGAGTTTATGTTTGTGTTTCATCCGTAGTCGGACGATGCTCTTGTGTATGATGTTGTTGTATTCGTGTGGCATTGTATGCCTCTTGTATGTATCCCCAACTATTATGTAATGGTACGATGTAATGATATCCACCTTGCAAAAGCGTCTCCAATATGCGCTTCTATCCTTAGTGGGACCTTTGAGTTCCTTTAGGATAGGGTTGCATATTGGGTGTGACAGGCTCCCAGGGGCCTCAAAGGTCACTATGTCTCCGGTCAGCTTGTTGAATTCCAACCTCACATTAATGCCAATAACACTAAAAACAAAATAGTTGTTACAAGTTTCATATATTTTGTTACCGCCGCTGGAAGAAAACTCGGCTGGAAGTAGATGCCGAACAACGTGCCAGTTGCAAGGCTGCTGGTGCATCTTGACTTGCACAATCGACATGGTGGTTTTGGTGGTGGTGGTGTCGCCATTTTCCTATATCAATATTAGAAAAGGATTAACGATCCACTTTAGAGGAAAAATCCAGCATGACCTTTGCTAAAAAAGGACATATCGAGCGCCTGAAATTTGCCGGAACGGAAATTAATCAACACTCCCGTAAAACATAGGCCACTCGGAGCTGCTACCTGCAAACATGGTGACTTGGGCAAGCACATATCCTATTTGAGCAACACTAGATATACATGTTTATATCTACATCATATGAGCAATTCTTGAGAAACACTAAATAAACTAGTTGTACTAAAAAAATCTAGATCATCATCTATTCACAATGTTCTATACCTAAAACATCTACATCATTATCCACTATTACTATTTCTTTTACTAAACCCTAAAATATGCCCTAAGTTCACATTAAAACAAGTACAGAACATTTTTTCAAATTCTACCAAGTAAAAATTTCCATTACTAAAATTTCTAATCAAAAGACATAAAATTTCCTATTCTATTCAAAACACATAAAATAGGCTAAAAATTACTACTGTAAGGAACATAAAAACCCTAGAAACTATCCTATATCAAAGTCTTATATATGACCAGAGGCTTATGTCAACTAAAAACTATCAACTATGTCTAAATTTTTACTAATCAGTTAATCATATCAACTAAAACTATCAACTATCATATCTCTCTCTCTAAATGTTGCATATAAACTAGCCTACTAAATCAAAATATTCTAAATCAGCTAAATCAACTACCCTACTAAATCAAATAAATGTTTTAAATGTAGTAGGGAGGAGGGGTTGTGGATGGAGGAGGGAGGAGTTAGAAGGACGGAGGAGGAAGGCGGAGCAAGGAGGGGCCGGCCGGCGGCGAACGGAGGAGTGGAGGGAGGATGGATCTAGGAGGAGGGAGCGGGGAGGAGGGCGGACGATGAAGGATTACCGAGTCCAGGGAGGAGGAGGAGGTGACGGCGTTCCAGAGGGAGGAGGGATAGGCGACGACGGCCGGCAGGGGTGAGGGCGGGCGTGGGGTGATTGAGGGGGGAGATCAAGTGAGTGGACAGAGGAGAGTGAGGGGCGGCCGTTTGGTGAAGATAGAATGGCTTAGCAGTAGCGAGCTGTAGAGAAACGTGATACTGCTGAATGACCTAATACTTCCGCGTTTAGGCCAAAAAGTGCTACTGCTATGTGTAAACATGTAAAACTATACATCAAAAATACATTGATCATTAATGATCTTTTTGTGTAGAATCTGAATTGTCAATATGAGTCCTCACCGGTTCCTCACCGGTTTAGAAACCGGAGAAGACTCATATTGCAGCCACAAATTCTACACATAGAGTTCGATGAAGACCAAGTGGATGTGATAGTTTGAGAAGTAACATATTTAAGGTGGTAAAAACCCTGTTCATAGAGCATGATGGGACTAAATTTTTGTAGTAAACTAAGCAGCAACGGGTATTGAGAGAAGGCGCTACTGCTATGATCTGTATCAGTATGCTCTTTGTATAAACGCACTACTGCTATAACTAGCTTGGTGGCAGGGTCGTGGCAATTATAGCAGTAGCACGTCTTATTGGGGCAGAGCTACTGCTAAATTTGTTTCAGCAACGCGTCTTGTTGGAGCGCGCTACTGCTAAGTAGCAGCGGCGCCTGTTTTTATAGCGTGCTGCTGGTAAGTTTCTGTGTATAGGCTTTTCCCTATTAGTGTGAATTGAGTTAATATCGTCTATAATCGATTGTAATAATATGGAGTGTTAAGTTGTGATTTTTCTCCTTAGACCATGAGAGGATCGCGGTCACTTCTTATTGTGTGGCTTCTCGGTTGCTCAAACGTCACCACTAACACGGTGATCATAACGACAACTTACAGGCTCATCAGAAAGTTTGACAAGGGACTAGATAGCTCTAGAGTAAGATTTGCTACTCCAGTGATGGATAGATATTCTTAGGGCCCTCTCGGTGTGACGGCATCCACCGTTGTCTGGCCAGAAATAGGTGACTACATCACGGGAATGCCAGAACACGATAACGAGAAAGAAGAACAAAACCGGTAACGAGGATAACGGTATAGTGAGCATGTCATGACTCAGGAGGATAACAAAGCATCCCGGGTTTTGTGAAGTATCGTGAAGCAAAGAGAACATCACATGATAACCAAAGGTTCAGTCAAATACCATTCATGTGCTCATAGGGATCGATCTAGACATCCACGGTTCTGTTGTCGATCGCTGAACGAAGGGGTTTCGTTCATGTCTGTGAGTTACCAAACCTATGGGGTCACAAGCTTAAGACAATCACAATCTATTGAGTGTTAGTAGGATAGGAGTGATGGGAATATATTTTTAGAATTGTTTCAAGAATATTCAGAATAGTTCGGAGTGGTTTTGGAAGCGTTTCAGGGTCATCGAAAGAGTTTCGAAGAGTACCAGGTAATACTAGTTATTAATGATAAATATATATAGGTGGAAAATGTTTTCGGGGATGCTAAATTATATATAAAAGGGTCTGATAAATATTAAGAACAATTTTATATTTAATTTAAATCGAACGGGCCTTAAAATGCCAAACCGAAGAAGGAAAGTTGGGCCAACTTGGCCCAAGTAGAGGAGGCACCCCCCCTATGGAAGGGGGAGGCCGAACTGTTGGAAATATGCCCTAGAGGCAATAATATTGTATTATTATACTTCCATATTCATAGTTAAGTGTTCATATTTTAATATATAATTGCTATGATCCTGGAATATGTGCTTTAGTGGAAAGCTCATATGCACGTGTGAAATGATAAACAGAGAAATTAAAGGATTCATAGTCTCGGCTCTAGACATTCTCAAGTGTTGTTGGTGATCATGTTTTCTGGATCTTAGGATATCGGTAGGTGTAATGATAGTCCTAAAACAACATTGAAATTATGACATTGGAAGAACGATCATATTGAATCGACCCAAACTTGTTTGTTATGACTTGAGTAATATCGTTTGTAATCAATTCTAATAACATGAAGTGTTAACATTTGATTTTACTCCTTAGACCATGAGAGTATCCTAGTCACTTCTTACCATACGGTGGGCTTTGGGGTTGCTCAAACATCATGTGTAACACGGTGATCATAACGACAACTTACAAGTTCAATGGAAAGTTTGACAAGGGACTAGATAGCTCAGAGTGGGATTTGCACCTCCGATGATGGAGAGATATTCTTAGGCCCCTCGGTGTGACGACATCAATCATCATCTAGCCAGACACAGGTGACTACGTCACGGGGATGCCAGTTCACAATAATGAGAAAGAAGAACAAAACCGGTAACTAGGATTTTTGGTATAGTGAGCATGGTGATGACTCAGGAGGATACCGATGAATCCCAGGTTTTGTGAAGTATCATGAAGCAAAGAGAACATCACATGATAACCATAGGTTCACTCGAATATCATTCATGTGCTCATAGGGATCAATATGGACGTCCATGGTCCCGCTGTCGGTCATTGAACGAACGGTTTCGTTCATTTCTATGAGTTGCCGAACCTACAGGTCACAAGCTTAAGGCAATCACGATCTGCTAAGTCACTACAGGAATCAAGCGAAGGGGTTTCGTTCATTTCTATGAGTTACCGAACCTACGAGGTGACAAGCTTAAGGCAATCATGATTTGCTAAGTCACTACAAGAATCAAGCACTTTGCTACCTGCCATGGCTAACGGCAAAGGCATGCATGGTGGACAGCAAAGGCCTTTGCCGTCCGTCAGCAAACGGCAATAGGTCCGGCTGAATAGGCTACGATGAAGTGCTTTTTGCCGCCTGCTGAAGGACGGCAAAGATGAAATAGTCTAGAAGTATATTTGTGGAATTGCCGTTAGTATGATGGGAGTGATGATAATATATTTTAGGAATTGTTTCATTAATATTCGGAATAGTTCTGAGAGGATCCGGAAGCGTTTTGGGGTCACTTGAAGGGTTTTGGTGAATAACGGGTATTACCGATAAAATGTATATACCCTTCAAGTGACCCCAAAACGCTTCGGGATCCTCTCAGAACTATTTTGAATATTAATGAAACAATTCCAAAAATATATTATCATCATTCCCATCATACTAACGGCAATTCCACAAATATACTTCTAGACTATTTCATCTTTATTGTCCGTCAGCAGACGGCAAAGAGCCCTTTGTCGTAGCCTATTCAGCCGAGCCTGTTGCCGTCTGCTGACGGACGGCAAAGGCCTTTGCCATCCGCCAGGCATGCCTTTTGCCGTCAGCCATGGCAGATGGCAAAGTGCTTGATTCCTGTAGTGACTTAGTAGATCTAAATTGCCTTAAGCTTGTGACCTTGTAGGTTCGGTTACTCATAGAAATGAACGAAACTGTTCACTTGATTCCTATAGTGACTTAGCAGATCGTGATTGCCTTAATCTTGTGACCCCGTAGGTTCGGTAGATGTTTATATAATGGTCTAGAAGTATTAATGACATTTTATATTTAATTTATATACCAACAGGCCTAAAAAGGCCAAGAGGTGGAAGGCATCTTCTGCCAAAAATGCCCAAGTGGGAAAGTGTCTCCTTCCCTAAGAAAGGAGGCCGAGTGGGGAGTAGGCTTTCCCTCCTTGGTGGAAGCCCTCCTCTTCCCCTCCAACCTATATATACTTCAGGTATTGGCTGATACATCCCAAACGTATCTACTTTTCCAAACACTTTTGCTCTTGTTTTCAACTCTAATTTGCATGATTTGAATAGAACTAACTCGGACTAACGTTGTTTTCAGCAGAATTGCCACGGTGTTATTTTTGTGCAGAAATAAAAGTTCTCAGATTGGACTGAAAATCTAAGGAGAATATTTCCAGAATATAAAAAAATGGCAAAGAGAACTACCGGAGGGGGACCACCCAGGAGCTCAGGGGCGCGTCCACCCCCAGGGCCCGCCTCGCGAGCTTGTGGGCCCCTTGAGCCTCCGACAACCCTAATATCAACTCCATAAATACTTATTCATGGAGAAAAAAATAAAAGATAAAGAATCATAACATTTTATGGTATGGAGCCACCGCCACCTCCTGTTCTTCATCAGGAAGGCTAATCCGGAGGGTTCAGGGCTCCGGAGAGGGGGATTCGACGCTGTCATCATCATAAACCATCCTCCATCAACAATTTCATGATGCTCACCACCAGGAGTGAGTAATTCCTTCATAGGCATGTTGGATGGTGATGGGCTGGAAGAGATTTGTCATGTAATCGAGTGAATTAGTGAGGGCTTGATCCCTAGTATCCACTATGCTGCGAGAGTGATGTTGCTATGACTTTGCTATGCTTAATACTTGTCACTAGGGCCTGAGTGCCATGATTTCAGGTCTTAACCATTTATGTTTTCATGAATATATTTGTGTTCTTGATCCTATCTTGCAAGTTTTATGCACCTATTCACTACTGGGAAAGGGCTTATAGGTGAACCCTAATGAGTGGCGGGCGATGTAGGAAACCCGCCACTGCTAATTTAGAAAGCAAGCAGTGGTGAGCACTAAAAACTGCTCACCAGCGCTACGCAAGTAACTGTGGTGGGCGACGAACATTGCCCGCCACAACTGTGTGTTTCCTAATTGGTGTGGCTGACAAGCTACTGTGGCGGGCGATGATTGTTGCCCGCCATAGTTCACTTCCACAACTGTGGCGGGCGGCACTTTAGACCCGCCAATGCAATATTTTGTCACCCACGAGCCAAACATTTTCAAATTTTTCAGATAGCGGGTGGTGGATGTCAGTGTCAAAACCGGTGGATCTTGGGTAGTGGGTCCTGAGCTGTGGATCTTGGATAAATGGGGAACAGGAGATGAAGGACACAGTGTTTACCCAGGTTCGGGCCCTCTCTACGAGGTAAAATCCTACGTCTTGCTTGATTATATTGAAGGGTGTGTATAGGATGGTTAAAGAGTCGATCTACCACGAGATCAGATGAACTAAACCCTAGACTAGTAGGATGATGGTGTTCGTGTAGCCTTTACAAACTAAACCCTCTGGTTTATATAGGCGCCAGGGGTACTAGGGTTACACATGGTCGGTTACAATAAGGGAAATATACAATGTCGAATCTTCTATCTTGACTTGGAGGACACACCAAGGTACGCAAAGCCTCCTACCCGGATACGAAGCTTCCTCATAATCCGGCCTTCCAGCAGTTGCAATGTGGCCCACCTACCCGGCCCATGAAAGAGGAGGCAGTGGCCCGAGGACCCCCTAGTCCACGTCTCCCTCAGTAGCCCCTGAACTAGCCTCCAACACCGGGGTTTGTAATTGCCAGCCGACTTATGCGTCCTAAAGTCTTCGGCTTGCGAACCGAGTTCTTCATCCCTTCCTTGTTTGGCAGTTTTGGTAGTTCGGCCGCCGATGACCTCCCAATCCATCCAATCATAGTGGGACCCTCTATATTAATTTTCATCAAGGGCTAAAGACAACCCTCAACTTTCGTGTGCCCATCAGGAGATGACCTGTCCAACATTCTTTTATAGAAACACCCCTCTAGGACCAGAAGGCGTACCTATTTAATAGGCCAGGATCGCCACGGGTGGTTAATCCATCCCCAAGCAAGGAACCAAGACCAATCCAAAGAAATCTTAGGTCCAATGGCCAGCGCACCATGTTCATCCTCACGCCCTCATGGCCATCTCCCAGGTGACTGGGCTAGCTGCTCAGTTTCACGCTTCCAATTGGGCAATCTCCAAACACAAGGACACCTTCCTGCAGCAGATCTCGTATCTTTCCATGCTAGATTGATTTCTCTGAACGGCTAGGCCTTCGCAGGGAACTACCCTGCTCCAAGAAGGGAAGAGAGGGTATGTTTTGTGCCTCACCCCTTCTTGTGAAGTTTGCCGGAATTTTACTGGATCCAACTTCACCACCTCACCCCTGGATCCACATTGCTCATCTTCGGCTTCGTCGCCCTCTATGATATGTTCTTGGCTACGAGGACCACTTCGATTTGTGGAGTAAATATTTCTGTCTCGCCTCCCATACCCATGGGGCAAATTTTTGAAGTAGGCGGAGCCGAGGTATGGCTTATAGCTGGAACGGGGTATTCGATCGGGACCCCAAAGAAGGATTCCGAAGAATGGACCTCAGAATGGTTTTATATCGAAGATGCCCCCTTTCCGACCTGGTTCGAAGGGGGCTGCCCAAATACTCAATTTCTTCCCTAAAGAAGCAGTTCAATTGGCAGCCAAAGAGCCCCTCCCAAGAATAAAGCACCAAGGTGCTACGTCTGGCCACCAAGGTTCGGTTGCTGACACACAGCAAGTTGACCATGATCGACATGATGGCCGCCGCCATAGCTCGGTGCATATAGCTTCTTCAACAAAGGATGCACCCTATATGGTGTTATAACGAGACAAGCGACACGACACATTACAAACGACAGCGGACGGATAACCAAGCGGCTATGGCTGCAATACTAGCCGATCTCTTCAAAGGAGAAGAAGAAGAGTTTGCCCGTTTGCAGAACAGGGACGGTTATGCGAGCTATAACCTCATAGAATTGGTAAGTTCAACTTTAAATTTCATAATACGAAAGTCTCATCCGTATTCTTACCGGATCTACTATTTTTTGAACAGAATTGGAGACGCCGGGTTGAGTCCATTAACTGCCCTTCTCCTCAACCAGAGAGTCATTCTCGTGACGATGACCTAGGATGTCATGACAATCTAGAGACGTCCATTGCTTTTGAGGACGGGATCTTTTTCCAGGGAAGCCTTGACGATACCAAGGTAGCCCTCATAGCTGATCACCCTGGGGCCCTCCCTTCTTCCCCTGTAACTAGCAAGAAGGCCTCTTCCCGAACAGAGCGTTTGCCTCGCGCTACTCTGAATGTGCTGACTTCTACTACCAAGGGTCGTTGCACTACATGCCAAATATCAACTGGAGCAGTGCCGAATGCACCGGCATCGGTCAACAACGGAGTTTCCAATCGTAAGGCAACTATGGGAGATGCATCGATCGCACCCTTGTCTCAAGGGTAGTATATCCGAAGCCATTGCTAATTTTGCTACCACAGGATCCCTTTAACATTACTAAGACCTGCAGAAGAAGAGCATCACCACCCCTGTCCGAAGATGTCAAGGAGGTGTCAGGGTGTAATCCCGGACCTGGGTCCTCCGCATGGGCTGGGGTCAATGTGGAAGATGCTGCCACAAACCCGCCTCTGGAGGATCCAGAGGATGTCTTCATTACCCGAAAGTGTGATGAATCACTGATGGTGGAGGGAATCCTTGCACCACGCATCACCTTTTCCAATCAAGAGTTCAATGTGTTTAGTTCGGTGGACACATACCTCGAAGCAGCCCGAACAGGGCTTGAGGGCATTTCCAAAGTCCTGTCCGCCAACATGCAGGCACAAGATTTGTTTTAAATCCGAACATAAATCCTAACCTAGTAGCCCCCAAGCCTTCATTCGGGTGGGACGACCGAGTTAACACTACAAAAAAAGACACATCCATGACATTTTGGGCCGAACAATTTTTTTTCTGTCATACATATGACACTTCTATGAAGATAATTGTGACCAAACCCGGTATCAACATAGATGTGGTGGGCTCCTACTTCTATGACAAAAAATCATGATAGAAGATGGGCTTTTCGTCCTGGGCGGGCCGGAGACGCAACTGCATGACATTCTTTGGGCCGTCCATGACGGAAAAAACCATGGTAGAAGCGAGGGGGAGGAAAATTTCGGGGAGTTGCCGGTTACGGTGGGAGGTTGGGTGACGAGCGATGCGCGTTTCTCTCGTACAGGTATGCGCGTGTGTGCGAGGCGTTGGCTCTAACTGAACCCGAGCGAGGCGTTGGGCTCTAACAGAACCCGAGCGATTGCACTGCAGGCTACGCATTACTGAACCCGAGCGATCGATCGATGGTTGTTAACTAAACCCGATGGAGCGATTCCTTCTCTACTGGTGCTAACTAAAGCCGATCGATTGGATGAAC
>NC_041385.1:137224715-137272086 GCF_002162155.2 Triticum dicoccoides
CCCGTTTCGACCGTACCGCTCCAACACAAGTCCGTTTCGTCTGTTTTGCGGTACGCCACACCCCTCCCGATCAACAGGACCCCCGTCTCGACCGTAGGAGGTCCGTTTCGTCTGTTTTGCGGTACACCACACACCTCCCGATCAACAGGACCCCCGTTTCGACCATTTCGATCAACAGGACCCCCGTTTCGATCTGAATGACAACGCTACGTATGCTTCGACCAGGTGGGTCCCGACTGTCAGGCACTTCCTTGCCTGCGAAGATGTAGTTGGTGGGTCCCAGCAGTCAGGGAGGCAAATCATTTTGTTTCTTTGCCCGGACGCACTTCCTTGCATGCGAAGATGAAGCTGGTCGGTCCCAGCAGTCAGGGGCGAATCATTTTTTTTGTGCGGACGCACTTAATTGCGTGCAAAGGTGTAGCTGGTGGGTCCCAGCAGTCAGGGGAAAATGTTTTTTTGCAAAATACGGTGGCCAGTCCGGTGGGTGCCTGCTGTCAGGTTGAGGAATAATTATTTTGCATGTAATAAGGAGGCACTTCCTTGCTGCAGCCGTGGACCCAGCTGTCAGCGTCTCCACGCACAGTACTCTTCCAATGGAACTCGGTCGTTGACCACATTGACCACGCCGCGCCGAGAGCACCACGACGGTGGAGGACGGCGAGGCCTAGGAAGGGGACGACACGGAGGCAGGGAAGAATAGGCAGTTGTTTCCCACGCGGAGGGGAGTACGATTGTACGAGCGTTTACTGGTTCGTCTCCCGTCGCCGGAGAATAACAACAGGTGTGGGTGAGTAGAGGGATGGCTAGGCCAGAGATGGGAGTACGGTGGGGCGGTGAGGCCTGCGCGGAAGCACAGCCGGCCATGGGGAGGAGGGAGCAGGCAGTCCCACCAGCACATGTTTGAGCGGCTGGAGCAGGAAGAGCAGAGATTGAAGAAGCACGACGGCCGTTGGATGGACATCCAACAGTTATTGCTTGTGCGTCAACCTTTTTTTTAGGAAAGCCTCAAATCTGGAAAACAGCATAAAGCCCATCTGCCATTATTTCTAATAATTTACAACCCATTTGCTAATTATTAAGGTTTGTTTGGAGCCCATATTCTTTTTGTTAGCATTACAACCCATATTGTGGCCACAGTTAAAAAAATATAAGAAATTTTGCATACTTCGGTGTGGTCCAAACTTTTTTTAATCCCGAAATTTCGACTCACATTCAAACTGATTTTAAAAATAAATGTATATCAATATAAAATCCAACAAATTCTCCACGCATAAAAATTAATGTAATTTAAAATCTTGAAATCAAAAAAAAGATATTTGAAACTAATTACCGGTTTGATGTGTTTTAAAAATGTACAGCCCATTTCTCATTACTGATGGGCCATTTTCTCGGCCAGCCGAATGAAAGCTCTCCTCGTCTTGAATATTTGCAGCCCAATAGGCGTGACAAAGCGACTTACTTGGCAAATCACAAAAAAAGTGGGCTGTGGCCGTGGACCCAGCTGTCAGCCTCTCCACGTACAGTACTCTTTCGATGGAAGTCGTTCCTTGACCACGTTGACCACGCCACGCGGAGTGCACCACGGTGGTGGACGACGGCGAGGCCTAGGAAGGGGACGATGCAGAGCCGGGGAAGCCGCGGCAGTGGAAGCCCGCGCGGAGAGGAATACGAGGGTTCACTGGTTCGGCTGCGGTGTGAGGCTGCCGTCGCCGCAGGGCCTGGCCAGCGGTGGGAATAGTAGGGGGCGGTGATGCCTCCGCGGCAGCACAGCCAGCCACGGGAGGCAGGAGCGTGCGACACGAGCGGCGCTGCTTTGGGCGGCTGGAGCAAGAAGACCAGAGGTTGAAGAAGCACTACGGTCATTGAATGAACATCGTACGGTCACTGGAGCTAGAATCGTTCATATTGACTAAGTTGACAAAGCCCTTCGTCCCCGTCAACTTAGTAGGCCCACAAGACAGCCTCCCATCAAGGTGGGTCCCAGCTAGCCGGGAGAGTATTCATTTTTTGTGCGTAATAAGGAGGCACTTCCGGTGGGTCCGAGCTGACAGCGGGGTGAACGTTTTTTTCGCGAAATACGATGGCCTGTCCGGCAGGTCCCAACAGTCAGGGGGAAACGATTTTTTTCGCAAAATACTGGTGGCCCGTCCGGTGGGTCCCCGCTGTCAGGTGGAGGAGTAATTATTTTCTGCGTAATAAGGAGGCACTTCCTTGCGGCTGCTATGGACCCAGCTGTCAGCCTCTCCACGTACAGTACTCTTCCGATGGAAGTTGGTCGTTGACCACATTGACCACGCCTCGCCGAGAGCACCACGGTGGTGGACGACGGCGAGGCCTAGGAAGGGGACGACGTGGAGCCGGGCCATGGGAGGCAGAAGCAGGCGGTAGCACATCCGGCCACGAGAGGCACGAGCAGGCGGCATGACTGGTGCTGCTTTGGGAGGCTGGAGCAAGAAGACCAGAGGTTGAAGAAGCACTATGGCCGTTGGATGGACATCATACGGTCACTGGAGTATTGACTAAGTTGACAAAGCCCTCCGTACCCGTCAACTTAGTAGGCCCACAAGTCAGCCAAACAATATGGTGGGTCCCAGCTAGTAGGGGGTATTCATTTTTTTGTGCGTAATCAGGAGGCACTTCCTTGCGTGCGAAGATATAGCTGGTGGGTCCAACCTGTCAGCGGGGGGAACGTTTTTTTCACGAAATACAGAGGCCCTTCCCATTGGTCCTAGCTGTCAAGTGGAGGAATAATTATTTTGCACGTAATAAGGAGGCATTTACTTGCGGGCGGTCGTGGACCCAGCTGTCAGCCTCTCCACATACACTCCACTTCCGATGGATGTCGTTCATTGACAATGTTGACCAGGCCGCGCCGAGAGAACCAGGGCGGTGGACGACAGCGAGGCCTAGGAAGGGAACGACACGGAGCCAAGGAATACTCGGCAGTTGTTTCCCACGCGGAGGAGTACGAGGGTTTACTAGTTCGTCTGTCGTCGCCGGAGAATAACATCATGTGTGGGTGAGTAGAAGGATGGCTAGGCCAGCGATGGGAGTACGATGGGGCCGTGAGGTCTGCGCGGCAGCATAGCCGGCCGCGGGAGGAGGGAGCAGGCAGTCTTGCCGACGCTTGTTTGAGCGGTTGGAGCATGAAGAGGAGAGATTGAAGAAGCACGACAGCCATTGGATGGACATCCAATAGTCACTGCTCTCGTGTGTTGACTAAGTTGACAGGGCGTTGCGTGTGCGTCAACCTTTTTTTATGAAAGCATACGCGTCAACCTGTAGTAGGCGCACAAGTCAACCTCAAATCTGTGGAAGACAACATACAACCCATCTACCATTATTTCTAATAATGTATAGCCCATTTGCTAATTCTTAAGATTTTTTTGGAGCCCATCTTCTTTCTGTTAGCATTACACCCCATATTGTGGCCACGGTTAAAAAGTATACGAAATTTTACATTTTTCGGTGCGGTCAACTGTTTTTAATCCAGAAATATCGATTCACATTCAAACCATTTTGAAAAATAATTTATATAAATATAAAATCCAAATAATTGTCCACGCATAAAAATCAATGGAATTTAAGATCTTGTAATGAAAAAAATTAAAACTAATTCCCGGTTTGATGTGTTTTAAAAATGTACAGGCCATTTCTGGGCAAAACGAATGAAACTCTCCTCGTCTTGAAAGATTTGCAGCCCAGCAGGGCCGATAAAGCAAGTAGGCCTTGTTTGGCTATTTCTTTTAAAAAATAGAACTGGGCTAGCCATTTTTAGCAAGAAAAAAACACAACTGGGTGCATGATGTGGTAATCATAAATAAAACCCTGGCTAGACAGGCCACAGCGCCCGCACAACCCCGTTGTTACCCTGATCCATCGCTAAAACTAGTATAAATAATAACTGCTTGTTCCTCAAAAAAAAACTACACGACTTGCTGGGTCCCTGGTGTCAGCCGCTCGTAGTGTAATTCTCTCGTTTATTGACTACATTGACAATGGCGTGAGCCCCAGATGTCGAACCATTAGGAGGAACCATATTTTTGGGCTTGTACTATAGAGGCACTTGCTTGCGTACTTCCATGACGCTGGTGGGTCCCTACTGTCATCCTCTCCATGTACAGTCATCTCCTTGTTCCTCTCGGTTGTTGACGACATTGACAATGCAAGAGGGCAGCGCACCGCACACGGTGAGCGAACCAAGGCCGCAAGGCGGACGACGAAGGCGAGGCCTCGGACGGAACGAACAGGGGCCGTTGAAGATGCGCCTGTCGAGTCGCAGGCGGAGGGGAGTACGAGGGTTGACTGGTTCGGGCGCGGGTGCGTGTTGGGGCTGACGTCGCCCGAGAATAACAGGACGTGTGGGGGAATAGAGGGAGGTACTGGCCAACGTTGGAGGGTATGTACGGTAGGGTGGCGGAGGCGCAGCCAACCATGGGAGGCGGGAGCAGGCGGAGCCGACAGGGTGGTTTGGTTTGGGCGGCTGGAGGAAGAAGAAGACAAGAGATAGAAGATACACGACAGATGTTGGATGTCAATCCAACGGCTGGTAGGCAGAATCGTTTGTTGACTGGCTAGTAAGTCGACACCACCTTGGATAGGTTATTTCCTCGCGTGTCCCAAATGTCGGAATCCAAATCTTTCACAGTCATGCAGCCTTTCCTATGAAAATTTACAGCCCATTTGATGTGCTAGTTCGAAATAAGTTTGTGGGTGCTGGTGGGGGCTAATCACTTGGCTTCTGTAATGCACAGTGAGCTCAAGCAGCCGGCAAGAGTGATGTGATTTCCCTTGGTTGGGATTTGTTACAATATTTCACTCTAAATTAAACGAATGGCAAGCCATTTGGCTTGTTTCAAAGAAAATATGACAGTCACAGCCGAGTTGAAAAGGGCAGGAACATCTAACTCCAGCTTACAAACTGTACAAAAGCACGAGGGTTAATTGTTCATCAAGTTTACAAAAAACCCCAGATTGAAAAGGGCAACAACATCTAACTCCAACACTGTTTTCGGTAGTCACAATCAAATGGATTGGTCAGGTCCATAGAATGAACATCCTGGGTCGTAAAATTTACTGGATTATGACGACAATATGTTGTAAATAGAATCCCGGCATGTTCAGAAGCTCTTTTGCCCACCTGAAACTCCTTTTTGCTCTTCGACATACCCATCCGTCAAAACCATGCTGTTGATAAACTTAAGCCTGATGGACAATAGTAACCTCGCATTCAACGGGAAGAATGTGACAAATCTTGTGTTTGCACGGTTGGCTACATATCGTTCTAGCGTTATTGTCTTCAATCGAATCTCATGAGAAGTGAGAAAATCCTGATGCTTACGAATCCACCGATTGGTTATAACTTTCTTACCCCGTCCTGTTGCCTAAATAGCATGTAGATTGAAAACAGTTAAGGTCTAAAAGAAGAGGGTCTAAAGAGCAACAACTGAACGGTAAATTCTAGTACACTATATGCGGGATTCAATGTGCATGAAATTATCACCTTTATATACAACTTCTCCAGACATGGAAAGCATTGCAGCAAGCCAATAATCTTGTTCAGATCAAAACTATTCATTTGGATATATAAGATCTTGACAGAATCCAACACCATTGATAGGCCATCCATGGAGAAACTCTTCATTGAGCATGGAACATAATATTAGTAAAAAATATGTACTCCAAGATGATATATAAATTATGCGCAAAAATTTAAAATGCAGCTTATGGTTACAAGTGTAGATGATTATATAAAGTACCTGAAGACATGTGGAGCCAAACACCATATAGAAATGAGCACAGAGATCATGTATTACACCCAAGGTCTCTAGTTTAGGCGCAGAGAGGACGGTTATTTGCAACGGTGAATAACTAGAATCAAGGAATAACCTTTGAAGTGAAGGGGCATCTTGGATGATGAGCTGCCTTCCGTCAAAAGAAATTCCAATTCTTACAAGGTTAGGTGACTTTATTTGGAGACAACCGATTCTAATTGTGGAAACAAGCACCAAGCACTCCAGCGCAGGGCAACTGGAGTGGATGATGCAGTGCAATGAGGCCTCCGATATACGAAACCGCACAAGTGAAAGTTTCTTGAGAAATGGGAGTCGAAGGTTAAGTACCAGATTGTCTGGTAGGTAGCACAGCGCAAAGGTGGCGGTGTGGAGAGAGGAGGAAAACCGCGAGATGGACATCGGTGCTGAGGGAATGTGGTATGTGATTTCCAGGGGAATAGTAGAACTCAAGCAGCTGTAGTTCTGTGAATTTAGGGGATTTTAGCCAGGAGTCCACCGTGCAGGGCATGGTATGCTTGCTCAGGTAGCATGACGGGATGCAGAGGCTTTGAATGGAGACCTGGTGGGAGGAGATGATGGCTCTGGGTATTTCAAAATCGTTGAAGAGAGATAGCTGACGACAGTCGAGATTAAGGGGCACGGCGCGCCATGGAGGGCGCCACCGAATTGAGAGGGCTTGGGTGTGGCAGCAATCCTAGGTGGGGAGAAGCGAGATGATCTCCCCAAGGACGGCATCCGGGAGATCGCTGATGCGGTCCACCCGAGATTCTATGGGTTCCTGGTATCCGGTGGGGGCGGGGTCGCCGCTTCTCCCCGCGCTGCCGGGTGCGGGATCTACAACAGGCGTCGCCGCTGGCGGGAGCCTCATCTTCTTGGCGCTGGGGTCAACCGACTCCATTTTCCTCGAGGGCGTCACGTCGAGCTCACGGATTTGAGCAGAGTAACGAATGATGAGCCTAGTTGTAGTGCGAGCGAAGAAGAAGGGGAGCTGGGGGTTTTCTGTAGGAGTGAGGAAGAAGGGGAGCTGGGGTTTTCTGTAGGAGTGAGGTGAGGAATTTGGGGGTACAAGTGGAGCAAGCTGACGTGAGGTGGGTGGGAGCGAGGAGGAAGAAGAGCACCCAGGTTTTTTGGGGGGGGGGGCGGTGTGCTGGTTGTGGGTAGCACCTTTTCAATTGATTTTACTATTTACTAGTGTAGATTGGCTGTTTTGTCTTGGGCCCAGAGAAACAATTACTACTAGTACAGTGGAGACACTCTACATCTACCCAGAAAAACAATTACTACTAATACAATGGAGATACTCTACCGCTTCTGGCTCCTCCTAGGTCATTGAAACATCTCCCTCTACTGAATGTCGTTATAGTTTTGTTCACCGACATGCAGGCCATGCAGCGCGCGGGCCCAAATGCCATCCACCAAATTAGAAGGCAGTATGCAGGCGGAGAGTCACCCCGGTCGTAGCGCGGCAGTAATGAGCCGCCGTATCACAAAGCCCCACCTCCCCGCAGTCTAAGTTTGACAGATGAAGCAACCATCATTTCACTCTTCGCTGAATCCCCTTCTCCCTCACCGTCTTCAAGAAAGGCAACACTCGCATCTGCCACTGTTCTTCTCTCCCAACAAAGGGAAGGTAAGCGGATCCGTGATGTTGGTATATTTTCGTTCAGAGAAAAAAAAAGAACTTTTGCAAAGCAGTAACCGATCCTCACTCTCTTTTTTGTTTCATTGTCATTGCGATTGTGTTTTCCTATCAGTGGTCTCCTAGTATTCGCCAGTTTCATGATGGACCAAGGAGAACCAGGAAAAGATCTGCCGATATTGGAGCAGACGCGGGAGGCTGATCCCCACGAGACAGAGAGCTCCAAGAAGATGGAGGCAACCACCGAGCCAACCCCAGATATGCTCACGGCCACTACTGAGATGGTCAATGCCCCGTTTGAGGTTACAGCCCCCGTGGCACCACTGAGCTGCCCAAGGTGATTTCCTTCTTTGCCGATCTCGATTGTGGTTTTTCATCTAAGTATGTGGTGATTTTTTTATAAAAGGAAGTATGTGGTGATTAATAATGCAAATTTTATTAGCTTCGATGCCATGCTATACATAGTGGTTTAAATAACTTGAGTTTCTATACTGAAAAGTAATTCAGAATTTGTTTCTGTTTCAATTAGAGCCCTGATGTAGACAAGGATTGTGTGGTTGTGCATGTCACTCGCTATGAGGCGGACGACCTGAATATACGGACTGGGAAAACAGAGTTCTTAGGCCGTTGGATCCTGGAATCCATTTGCGGTTATAACAATGAAGAGTTGTATTCTAGCCTCACTATTGTCAGGCGTGTTGTCCAGGGTGTACTGAAGCACAATAAGTTCAAAGCTACTCCTCGTTTGTGAGGCATAATGTTCTTGTCAAGCTTATGCAGAAAGATGACGTGGCATGCCTCCACAAACAAGTTTATAAGTGGCAAGGCCACAAGGTTGTCTTCATGAAGGTTCACAGGATTGAGCTGTTGCGGGACGTCCTCGATGATGTTCATGGCAAGGTCCGTCTGGTGTCCATCCCAAATTAGATCGAGGCATGAAATAGTTGCTCCAGCTAGTGTTTAATAGTAGTTTGGAATGTGTCTAATTATCCAAACCTTGCCTGTTGTCGACCCCTCTAGGGCTAGTACTCTGTTTGAATCCATCTATGGGAACTGCTGCTACTTTTGTGTGCCCATGAATCATGTGAGAACCATCGTAATTGTTGCCAAAACAGATGCGTCCTCACTAGTTTTTTCATGAATATGGCATGGTAAGACATAAGTTGTCACGGTTTATCATACGAGCAGTGTATGTTTTGATGAAATAGAGCACACGTTCGAGAATCGTGCACCGACGTATACATAAGTACTTGTAAACACTGTTGGTGCTACCCCACTTGTAAGCAGTTATGCAAAACACGGCACATTGGCTCAGCTCGCTTCAAGACTAGGCTATCGACCAGCTAACAATCAACAATCTGCTGTCTGACATATAAGCAACTATGTATCTTCTTACAGTGGTTCATGCAGTTAATTGAGACCACAATGTAATAAATTCCAAACGTTCACACGCTAGTCCAGCGCTCATGTGGAACAGTCACATTAAACTCGTCTTCATAAAAATCTTGAAAAGCATAAGTTAAGAAATTTTATACATCTCAATGATTCATAGAACATAACAAACATATACTAGTTCACATCAAAAGACAAAGTTGTGAGAAGGTTTACAAATCAGGAAAAAACAAGAAAGGCTTCTCTGAGCAAAGGGCCTCTCGGCAGGCTTAAATTTCCTGGAGTTCACTCTGGTTTTTTCTTGTTGCCACCATCCAGGGTTAGGTTCTCTCATTCCAGAATAACCAATTATAAGTGTGGTCTCAGCTAGAATGCTGAACTGAACCGTGCAGTGTATTGACCAGCTGAAATGCTTGTGCATTCCACTAAATTTAAGCACCGCTATTTGCAGAAATAAGCAGACCACAATGCCTCTTGTCCGCGCACCTGTCCAAAAAACCGCCGTGCAGCCATGCCAGCTAGTCCTTGGTCCATGGATGAACTGGTAGAAAGTGCATTCCAGACTAGGATGCAGTTGTTTTCGCTCGTCCCTGCACTGCAATCAGGAAGTAAAACGTACGAATCAGCTTCTTTTAGATTGCGTTGGTCATTCTACCTTAGTTACTACCAATGTAGGGATACCTTGAAGACGGGAGGTTAGACGACGGCAACGAGAGATAGCCATCTCATTTTGCGCAGTTGTATTAAAACTGAGGTGTGTGCTTTTGATTGCGCGGATAGAAACGATATGGAGATAGACATCCCGAAATGATATGGAGACAGACATCCCTATTTGCGCAAATACGACATACGGTTATTTAAACAGTGACACATATTACTACTTTCCCCCGTTTCCTCTTAGAACCAAGTCCTAGAAGGGGTCGAAGGCCCTTGTCGGTGTCAAAACCGGCGGATCTCGGGTAGGGGGTCCCGATCTGTGCGTCAAGGCTGATGGTAACAAGAAGTAAGGGACACAGATGTTTACCCAGGTTCGGGCCCTCTCGATGGAGGTAAAACCCTACTTCCTGCTTGATTAATATTGATGATATGGGTAGTACAAGAGTAGATCTACCACCAGATCATAGAGGCTAAACCCTAAGAGCTAGCCTATGATGGTATGATTGTAATTGTGATCGGCCTTCTAAGGACCAACCTCTCCGGTTTATATAGATACCGGAGAGGGCTAGGGTTTACATGGAGTCGGTTACAAGGAAGGAAATATAATATCCGGATCGCCAAGCTTGCCTTCCACGCCAAGGAAAGTCCCATCCGGACACGGGCCAAAGTCTTGAGTCTTGTATCTTCACGCTTCAATAGTCCGGATGTTGTACATAGCCCGGCTGTGCGGATACCCCCTTATCCAGGACTCCCTCAATAGCCCCTGAACCAGGCATCAATGACAAAGAGTCCGGCACGCAGTATTGTCTTCAGCATTGCAAGGCGGGTTCCTCCTCCGAATTCTCCAAAGTGGTTTATCGAACACGTAGACCGTGTCCGGATCTGTAAGATGATCTTTATCTGTGTCAAAACCAGCGGATCTCTGATAGGGGGTCCCGAACTGTGCGTTTAGGCGGATGGTAATAAGAGACAAGGGACACGATGTTTTTACCCAGGTTCAGGCCCTCTCGATGGAGGTAAAACCCTACTCCTGCTTGATTAATATTGATGATATGGGTAGTACAAGAGTAGATCTACCATGGGATAAGAGAGGCTAAACCCTAGAAGCTAGCCTATGGTATGATTGTTGTTCGTCCTACGGACTAAAACCCTCCGGTTTATATAGACACCAAAGAGGGCTAGGGTTACACAGAGTCGGTTACAATGGGAGGAGATCTACATATCCGTATCGCCAAGCTTGCCTTCCACGCCAAGGAAAGTCCCATCCGGACACGGGACGAAGTCTTTAATCTTGTATCTTCATAGTCCAGGAGTCCGGCTAAAGGTTATAGTCCGGCCATTCGGACACCCCCTAATCCGGGACTCCCTCAGTAGCCCCTGAACCAGGCTTCAATGACGACGAGTCCGGCACGCAGATTGTCTTCGGCATTGCAAGGCGGGTTCCTCCTCTGAATACTTCATAGAAGATTTTGAACACAAGGATAGTATCCGGCTCTGCAAAACAAGTTCCACATACCACCGTAGAGAGAATAATATTTGTACAAATCTAATCTGCTGACGTATTCCGCAGCATGACATCACGCCACGGCCAAGCCTTTATTCGAACCGTTTTACTGTCCCACCTCAGCGCGTTTAGCGAGGCAGTTTCCTTGGCATGTCTTGTCGAAGCAGAGATCGTGTCCCCTTATTCCAGGATTCTCATCAATAGGGGCATTGGTAACCCAACTGCGCCATTAATTATGGCGCTTGGGAGATAAGCGAGTTTTACCAGGCTGGTGGGGGCACATAGTTTCGTCCGCCCATATAAGGGGATAAGGATCCACCTTTTCACCTATGCCTTTTTCCTCCTTTGCTTATACATTTCCGCGCACTCGAGCTCCAGCGCCCAAGTCCGCACTTCCCACCTCAACCCTCTCCAGCCATGTCCGGAGCGGGAGGTAGGTGGATGGTCTCCTCTGTCACGGAGGGACACAAGAAAAAGCTGAGGGAGGCCGGATACTTGTCCAAAGACATCATGCACCGGCTCCCAGAAGGGGGGCAGCTCATCCCCACCCCCAGGCCCCATGAGATGGTGGTGTTCCTCACCCATTTCCTCCACGGACTAGGTTTCCCACTTCACCCATTTGTTCGGGGGCTCATGTTCTACTACGGTCTGGATTTCCACGATCTGGCCCCGAACTTCATCCTCAACATCTCGGCGTTCATCGTCGTGTGCGAGGCCTTCCTTTGCATCCAGCCCCACTTCGGCTTATGGCTGAAGACTTTCAATGTCAAGCCGAAGGTAGTGGGAGGCCGGCAAGCGGAGTGCGGAGGGGCCATGGTGGGCAAGATGCCCAACGTCATATGGCTTGAGGGCTCCTTCGTAGATACCATAAAGGGGTGGCAATTGCGGTGGTTCTACATCACCGAGCCGCGTGACCTTGAATGGGCAGCGGCCCCCGAATTCCGATCTGGCATCCCCACACGGCTCACCTCCTGGAAAGAGAAGGGCCTGTCGTGGGGCAAAAAAGAGAAGCTGACCGGACTCCAAACATGCGTCCAACGCCTGGTGAGCAAGAAGCTCAAACTCGTCAATGTAGTCCAGGTCATGCTCATCCGCCGGATCCTCCCGTGCCAACAACGGGCTTTCAGCTTGTGGGAGTTTAATCCGGCACAACACCGAACCCTGAGCAGGCTCTTCGACACTATGTACGAAGATGTCTGGAAGGTGCTGTTCAAGGGCGCCGAGGCTCCCGCATCCACTACCGAGGATCGCGGATTCAGCGCGCAGCGTCAAGCCAGCGCGGTAAGCTATTTTTACCTCTTACAGGATATTTGTTTTTCATAGTTTGACTCTATGTGGGATCTAAGCCCCCATGCCTTTGACAGGACTGGCAAAGGACGGCCGAACAGGTCAACTGTCCGGCTCCTTTGCCAGAAGATCCAGCCGACGCCCGCTTGGCGAAGCTGCTGGTTCTGGCACCTTACGTGGTGCCGGAGAAGAAGGCCAAAAAGAAGGCCACGGGAACTCGAAAGAGTTGCCGGCGCCCGGTGGTGTCGAATTCATCGTACGATGGCTCCGAGACGCGCTCCTCTCACGAAGACGAGGAGGAGGAGAAAGAGGTTTCTTCTCCAGCAGGAGAAGAAAAGAAAAGGAAGGCCGCCCCAACTAGGGAGGTTGGGAGGGTCCAAGAAGGGAAGAACCCTTCCCCCGGACTATTCTACCAACGTCGCCGACAGCGAGGAGGAGCTGCCGCCCAGGGCCAAGCCCCTGGCGAAGTCTTAAGTGTTCTCACACTAGAGTGATTCATAGTGTTCTTTTGTTGCACAGCTCTCCCTGATGCCGGATATAATCATGCAGTCCGCCCCGAGCCCAGATCGACGTGTCGTCGAGCAGCTCCTTAGGCTCATCGGATGTGAATAGAACTTCACTTCTGGCCGCCTCCTCCCCTCTCCCTACGGACGATGCCGAGGTGTTGTCCCAAGAGGTTCCAAATCAAGGGGAGGCAGTCCTGGGGGCGCCTCAAGGCGACGTCCTGGACTCCAGGCGCAAGGCGGGCAAGACCCCCAGGGGCTCCAAGTTCGGCCTTGGGTCGGACACCGCGCTAGAACCTTCAGTTGTTCCGGACTCTGAATGGAAACCTCCTTCCAAGAGGAGCAAGCCTACCGAGCCAGTGACCTCCGTCCAACCGGAGGCACCGGATAATTTGCTGGAGGTGCTTAATGGCGCCTCCATCGACGAGGAGCACCGTACCGTAATGAGTACGGTGATCCAGAAGGTTCAGTCTGCCAAAAGCGGACTGACTAAAGCCTGTGCCAGCCTTCTAACAGGCTTTGAGGTATGTGAAAAATATGTGAAAATATTACCGCATAGACAGTAGCCCCTAACGCTCTATTTGGCTTTCAGAAAGAAAAGCCGAATAGAGGATCTAATCACATTTGCAGGTGTCTAACATAAGTATGTCAATATGGGAATGCAGGCTGCGCTGCTGACCTCTGCCGCACTGACTACAGAGGTCGATGCATTGAAGCAGAGCCTCGAGCGGTCCGAGAACGAGCTCGGTCTTGCCAAGAAGCAGCTCGAGGACAAGGAAGGTAAGTAATACCTTATGTAAGTATATAAAAAAGATGTGGTTTGCAAAAAATGACAGGACCATCGTGAGTATCGCAGGGGCCACAACCGAGGTGGCGACCCTGAAGGAGGCGCTGTCCAAGGCCGAAGACAATGCGGCCATGGAACGCACCGAGCGAGAAAAGCAGGAGGCGCGGGTGGCAGAGGTGCGGCAAGAGCTCCACGCTCTCGTGAAAAAACACGAGAGTTTGGAGCTTGACTCAAAGACTCGAGAGTCCGAGCTCTCCTCGGCTCTTGAGAGCGCCAAATCTGCTAAGGCCGAAGCCCAAAAAACCCTCCAGGAAATTGAGGCGATGAAGAAGATAGCGGCGGGTAAGGCATTCTTTATGCAAAGCAAGCACGTTAAAGTGAATTACTTGTTACTTACCCGATTCCGGACCTCTCCAGGAGCATTCGCAGATCTGCCCCGCAGTGTGTCCGACGCTGCCGCATTCTACCGGGCCGAGGAAGGGAGCTCGACAGAGAAGGTGTTCTTGTCCCAATATGTTGAGGCCGGACACCCGATGCCCTTGAGCGACCAGCTGAAGGAGCTGGTCGAGCTCCATAAGGTAGCCGAACAGGCCATGGAGGGCCTTATAGTCTGGCTATGGCCTAGGGAGGTCATGCCTGGGAGCTACTTTGGGCTGGTGAGGAGGCTAGCAGATGTCTGTCCACGACTTGAAGTCATCGAGCACTCTGTATGCATTGAAGGCGCCCGTAGGGCCCTTGCCCATGTTAAAGTACACTGGGGCAAGATGGATGCTGAAAAGCTGGTGACAGATGGGCCACCGAAGGGCAAAGAGCATTGCAAGCCCGAGATGTATTATGAGGGCGTCCTGAAGGGTGCCCGCCTTGTGGCGGATGAATGCTCCAAGGATGTAATTTTTGAGTAAACTCGCTCGTGTTATCCTGTGCGCTGAAAACTTGTTCATATGCGCTAAGCAACGCTTTTTGAATTTAAAATATTACCTTCTGTGCGGCCGTTTGTTAAATCTGAGAGATGGCGAGTCGTCGGCTTCTACCCCCGTGAGGCGCTCAGCAAAACGAACGAGGCAATCCGACTATAATGGTTTAGCACTCTCAGTTAGCCATAGAATTCTATAATTTTAAATTTCGGCGAAGCCCCTAGTATTCGGAAGACTGAGTTCGGGGCGCTATCCACGCCTAGGCCGGACAAAGCCAGCTCCTCGCTCTAAGCGACATAAGTCTTTAGGGACTCGAAACCTCTCCAACAGCGACCGGCTCTCGCCCTATCATGATGGTCAGTTTTAGCTTTCTCTACTGAGGTGCTTAACCTAGCTCAACCGGGGCACAATCGCAGTAGTTCTCTCAGTGCTACCTTAGCCGATATAACGGAACGTAAGGTACCAAAACATGGGAGCCGGGAAAACCCAACTATTGACCCAAGACATGATTCGGAGCCGATGCATATAATGCTATAAGTTCGGGGTGTCGCACTCGTGAGAGTGTTCGGACTTCTCACACCATCTTCTGGGGTACTTAAGCCCCTGGTGTATTGGTCGTACCAAAGTGTACGGTTGCATAATGTCATAACTGAACATATTTACGTAAAAAGTGAATGCAATAATAGACAAGAGCTATATATTGTTTATAAAAAGGCTGCTGTGAAAGCAGAACGATACAAATAGTGCGATAAGCAAAAGATGGAATTATTTGACATGTCCCCCTCCAGGGGCAAGCTGCGAGATTTTATGTAAGACAGATATTTAGCTCGTTATAGAGACCACCTGGGCATTCGAGGTAGCTTGCTGCCTCCCTGGCTGTTGCATCGTGTGTTTGGCGATTGTACTGCCGGACAGGCCTTCCGGAGAGTGGAGTCCTGAAAGTAAGAAAAAAGAATGACAAAATTGGGAGCCCCTAGTGCGGTTGAGCCGCATTTTGGGCGTGCCGTGGTTGTGGACCTCCCCTTATGCCCATGGTATTTCGAGAGCGTAATTATGTACGCGTAGTACTGGTTTCGCAAGTTCGCGAGGGCTGGGGTTGGGGCTGCACTGCTACGCTTGCTCGGAACGTGCCAGGTGGTCCTGTTGTAGGTTACTTCGGGCGCGCTTGATGGTGTCCGGACGTTTAATAGCCGGACTAGAGAATTGCCTTGAGAGGCTACCTTGTACTTCCGCTATAAGGGCTGCCGTATGCTCCTCCATTCGGAGAGAGCATTCGGTGTTTCCATTGACCATAATGACTCCTCGAGGGCCTGGCATCTTGAGCTTGAGGAATGCATAGTGGGGCACCGCATTGAACTTTGCAAAAGCGGTTCGTCCGAGCAGCGCGTCATAGCCACTTCGGAATGGGACTATGTCGAAGATTAACTCCTCGCTTCGGAAATTATCCATGGATCCGAAGACCACTTCGAGTGTAACTAAGCCTGTACAGTTGGCCTCTACACCTGGTATGACGCCTTTAAAGGTCGTCTTTGTGGGTTTAATCCTTGAGGGATCTATGCCCATTTTTCGCACTGTATCCTGATAAAGCAGGTTCAGGCTGCTGCCGCCGTCCATAAGGACTCTAGTGAGGTAAAATCTGTCAATGATTGGTTCTAGAACCAATGCGGCGAGTCCTCCGTGGCGGATGCCTGTGGGGTGGTCCCTTCGATCAAAAGTGATCGGGCAGGAGGACCACGGGTTGAACTTTGGGGCGACTGGCTCCAACGCATATACGTCCCTGAGTGCACGCTTCCGCTCCCTTTTGGGGATGTGGGTTGCATATATCATGTTCACCGTCCGCACTTGTGGGGGAAAGCCCTTCTGTCCCCTATTGTTCGGCGGCCGGGGCTCCTCCTCATCATTGCTATGCAGCCCCTTGTCTCTGTGTTCGGCACTTAACTTGCCTGCCTGCTTGAACACCCAACAATCCCTGTTGGTGTGATTGGCTGGTTTTTCGGGGGTGCCGTGTATCTGGCACGAGTGATCGAGTATTCGGTCCAAACTGGATGGGCCCGGAGTATTTCTTTTGAATGGCTTTTTCCGCTGACCGGGTTTAAAGCCTCTGAATCCGGCATTGACTGTCGTATCCTCAGTATTGTCGCTTGTAAATGTGGCGCTTGTGCTTATTGCAACGCGACCTGCCATTGCTGTCCTTGGTATCCGAATTACCAGGGCTCTTGGTCATGTTATTACTATGAGCTAGCCAGCTGTCTTCTCCCGTGCAAAAGCGGGTCATGAGTGTTGTGAGGGCTGCCATGGATTTCGGCTTTTCCTGTCCTAGGTGCCAGGCAAGCCACTCGTCACGGATGTTATGTTTGAAGGCTGCGAGAGCCTCTGTGTCCGGACAGTCAACTATTTGATTTTTCTTGGTTAGGAACCGTGTCCAGAATTGTCTAGCCAATTCCTCTGGCTGCTTAATTATGTGGCTTAGGTCATCGGCGTCTGGTGGTCGCACATAGGTGCCCTGTAAATTGTCGAGGCATGCGGCTTCCAGGTCCTCCCAGCAACCAATTGACTCTGCTGGCAAGCTGTTAAGCCAATACCGAACTGGTCCTTTAAGCTTGAGTGGGAGGTATTTGATGGCATGTAGATCATCACCACGTGCCATGTGGATATGAAGGAGATAATCCTCGATCCATCCCGCGGGATTTGTTGTGCCATCATATGATTCGATGTTTACAGGTTTAAAACCCTCGGGGATTTGATGATCCATTACTTCATCTGTGAAGCATAGTGGGTGTGCGGCGCCTCTGTACTGGGCTATGTCACGACATAGCTCAAATGAGTTTTGTCTATTGTGTTCAGCCCAGCTGGATTTGCCATATCCGGCATGACGGTTATCGTCACGTTTCGTGGGGCGCCCACGCGATCTGTAGATCGATCTTGTTTGCCTTGCCTTGTCCTCCAATATATCTCGCAGGTCTGGCGCATTTCCCCGTGCCATGGTATTCTTTGAGCGACGCCGGGGCTCGGCTTGAGTGGATGGCCGAGAGGCCTCTCTGTCGCGGCCATGAGGTGGCCGGTCGGCCGCATCGTGTGTTGGTGATGTAGGTTTAGGTGCTTCCCCCTCTAATCGGGGTAACAGCCTGCGCTTTGGGTAGCTCTTGGAGGGGCGTTCGAGTTCGTACTCTTCGGCCGCAAGGACTTCAGTCCATCTGTTGGCTAGCAAGTCTTCGTCTGCTCTAAGTTGTTGCTGTTTTTTCTTGAGGCTACTTGCCATGGCCATAAGCCTGCGTTTGAAACGCTCTTGTTCGACGGGATCCTCAGGCACGACAAATTCGTCGTCGTCGAGGCTTGCCTCGTCTTCGGAGGGAGGCATGTAATTATCGTCCTCTTCCTCTCTGTCTGCCGCTCTCTTATGAGGGCTGGCTTCTCCATCCTCCTGTGCTGAATCCTGCTGGAGGGGGCTGTCTTCGGCACTGTACGGGGTGTTATTATCTCCCGTGCCGGAATTGCCGATTTTGCTTTGGCGGGATTTAGAGCGGCGCCGCTGACGCCGGCGCTTAGGCTGCTTCTTGGAGGGGTCATCCTCCGTTGTTTCATCGCCATTCCCTTCTTTTGGGGTGTCCAGCATGTATATGTTGTATGACGAGGTGGCCTTCCAGTGCCCTGTAGGCGCTGGTTCTTGGTCGTCTCCTGCATCGGCGTCCATACCGTCGATGTCTTCGGGGTCGAAGTCGATCATGTCGGTTAAATCATCGACAGTGTCTATGAAGTGGGTGGTGGGTGGGCTTTGAATTTCTTCGTCGTACGCATCCCAACCTTGCTAACCATAGTCCGGCCAGGGCTCTCCTGATAAAGAGAGAGACTTTAGTGAATTCAGAATGTCACCGAAGGGCGAGTGCAGAAAGATGTCCGCGGCGGCGAACTCCATGATCGGCGCCCAATCGGGTTCGATCGGTAGGGGCGCGGGAGGTTCGAAGTCCGGAGAGGAGTCCGGCACCTTGGAGTCATGAGCTTCACAAATGACAAGGCTTTCATTGAGAGTTCCGCATCATGACCGTCAGTTTTCGGCTTTCTCTACTGAGGTGCTCGCCTGGCTGAACCGAGGCACAATCGCAGTAGTTCTCCTGGTTCCGCCTTAGCCGATAGAGCAGAACGTAAGGCAGCAAAACACAGGAGCCGGGCAAACCTAACATTTGACAAAAGACATGATTCAGAGCTGATGCATATAAGGCCAAACTCGCGGCGCCGAACACTCCCTAAGGTATTCGGTCTTTATGAAAACGGGCTGGACAATGCCCTTGGTAAGAAGCCCCTGGTGTCCAGGTACGTGCAAAATTCTGACGTGGCCACATGCCAAGACGCCAGCCTCCTCCTCGGTTATACCGAGAAACTCGGGGATGTGTATCAACAAGAGACAGTGAAAAAGGTTTACGCAGGGTCTTAATCTGAAAAGAATCCTTGGAACGGGTCCCTACTGCACATCTGCGCCTGTGTCTCCGTTGTGCCGTATCTTGGACAGGTGTAGCACGGTGTTCATCTGTAAAAGAGAGGAACTTAGTTGAAAAATATCGTGCGAAAATCAATGTCATATTAAATAAACAAAGTATAATTCAAAAAATGGGTAAAAGTGAGCTTTATTGTCTCTTGTTGTACACACGCGGAGCCCCTTGTACGGGGGTATGCGGCTTGTAAGCCCTTGTATGTTTACGCCAGACTCGTCTACCCATGTCCGGGGTCTGAACGACCTGTTTAGGTGCTTTGATTAGTGAAGGCAGTTTAGTGTGTGGCTGTCAAGGCAGCCACACAGTCTTCCGCGGTCGAGGAAAACTCCATATTTCCCTTTAATGAGATGATGCCTCGCGGACCGGGCATTTTAAGCGTAAGGGATGCATAATGCGGTATTGTGTTAAAGCGGGCGAAAGCTTCGAGTCCCAGTAGCGCTTGATAGCTACTTGTAAATGGGGCGATGTGGAAGGTTAGCTTTTCGCGGCGGAAGTTGTCGGGGGAGCCGAACATAACTTCTAGCAAGAGAGAACCCGTACAATGGGCATCTGGGCCTGGCGTTACCCCTTGAAAGGCGGTGTTTCTATGGCGAATTTTTGTTGGGTTTATCCCCATTTTGCGGATTGTGTCCTGATATAGCAGGTTTAGACCACTGCCGCCGTCCATTAGGACTTGTGTAAAGTGGAGTCCGTCAATTATCGGATCTAATATCAAGGCAGTCCAGCCTGCATTCTGGATACTTCTGGAGTAATCCTGATGGTCGAAGGTGATTGGTTTTGACAACCAGTGGCGAGACTCCTCTGGGATAGGCCGTATGGCGCTTATCTCTATAGGCGCCACACTGTTTTTCTCTTTTGTCACGTGAAGTGAGTTTACTGTTTTGACTTCTTGTGGGAAATTCTTTTGCTCTCCAGTGCTCTGCTTGTGGGGTTCGTCATCGTCTTCGCTTGGTATGTCGAGCCCCTTGTGTTCGGCGTTGAGTTTGCCAGATTGCTTGAAGACCCAACAATCTCGATGGCCATGGTTTGCAGTCTTCCCAGGAGTACTGTGGATTTGGCATATCTTGTCCAAGATTTTGTTTAGGTTAGATAGCTCATCCCTGTTATCCTTGAGGGGTAGCATTTTCTGATTATGCTGAGAGCTTTGGAATCCGGCGTTGACTGTCGTGCTCTTCGGACTGTTTCCCTTAGTCCGGCGCTGGTCCTTGCTGCGTCGCGGTTTCCCGTTTCCATTCCTAACTTCGGATGTACTTGGGTCGCTAGTACTATTTCTTTCCAACCAGCTATCCTCTCCTGCGCAAAAGCGGGTCATGAGGCTTGTTAATGCAGCCATTGTTCTTGCCTTTTCTTGGCCGAGGTGTCTGGCGAGCCATTCGTCTCGAACGCTATGTTTGAAAGCTGCTAAGGCTTCGGCGTCCGGACGGTCGAC
Source organism: Triticum dicoccoides (assembly GCF_002162155.2). Taxonomy (NCBI): domain Eukaryota; kingdom Viridiplantae; phylum Streptophyta; class Magnoliopsida; order Poales; family Poaceae; genus Triticum; species Triticum dicoccoides. The sequence goes on from NC_041385.1 coordinate 137,245,110, forward strand.
TATCTGGTTCTTTTTAATAAGAAATCTATTCTAGAGTTTCCAGGCTGACTCTCCAGGTTGTTGAGTTATATGACTTAGATCGTCTGCATCCGGAGGTCGGACATAGGTCCCTTGAAAATTTGCCCGAAAAGCATCCTCGAGCTCTTCCCAACTTCCAATGGTGTTTCCGGGAAGGCTTTTAAGCCAATGCCGGGCTGGCCCTTTGAGTTTGAGGGGTAAGTATTTTATGGCATGGAGGCCATCTCCTCTAGCCATGTGTATGTGGAGGATATAATCCTCAATCTAGACTCCAGGGTCTGTTGTTCCGTCGTATGCCTCTATGTTTACGGGCTTGAATCCCGCTAGAAATTCATGGTCTAGCACCTCATCGGTGAAACATAGGGGGTGTGCGGCACCCCTATATTTGGGTGTGCCGTGATGTTGGGATACTTGTTGCGTTGCATTGCTTACTAGATCTTGCTTTCTTGGCCCGTAGATAGATCTGGCTGGGCCGTCTTTTTTATGTGAATCCTTGTGCGGATCGCATGCCGGCTTGTGTGCGGCGCCGTTCGCTGCTCTATGTTGGCCATGGAGATGTTTATCCGACCGGGTGGCTTCCTTATTTTTCGATTGCGGGGGCTCTAAGGCCTCTTCATCAAATTCCGGCAGTAATTTTGGCTTCGGATAGCTCTTTGTGTGGCGACTGTCGCCGTATTTGTCTGAGGTGTTGAGTACTTTGCTCCATCTAATTCTGAGTGCATCTTCCACTGTTTTGAGCTTCCGCTTCTGCTTTTTCAGGCTACGCGCAGTGGCGACGAGCCTTTTGTGGAGGTTCTTCCGTTCCAGCAGCTTGTCCGGCGTGATGTCGGTGTCAAAACCGGCGGATCTCGGGTAGGGGGTCCCGAACTGTGCGTCTAGGCGGATGGTAACAGGAGACAAGGGACACGATGTTTTTACCCAGGTTCGGACCCTCTCGATGGAGGTAAAACCCTACTCCTGCTGGATTAATATTGATGATATGGGTAGTACAAGAGTAGATCTACCACGAGATCAGAGAGGCTAAACCCTAGAAGCTAGCCTATGGTATGATTTTTGTTTGTCCTACGGACTAAAACCCTCTGGTTTATATAGACACCGGAGAGGGCTAGGGTTACATAGAGTCGGTTACAACGGGAGGAGATCTACATATCTGTATCGCCAAGCTTGCCTTCCACGCCAAGGAAAGTCCCATCCGGACACGGGACGAAGTCTTCAATCTTGTATCTTCATAGTCCAGGAGTCCGGCCAAAGGTTATAGTCCGGCCATTCAGACACCCCCTAATCCGGGACTCCCTCAGTAGCCCCTGAACCATGCTTCAATGACGACGAGTCCGGCGTGCAGATTGTCTTCTGCATTGCAAGGCGGGTTCCTCCTTTGAATACTTCATGGAAGATTTTGAACACAAGGATAGTGTCCGGCTCAGCAAAACAAGTTCCACCTACCAACATAGAGAGAATAATATTTGCACAAATCTAATCTGCTGATGTATTCTCCAGCGTGACATCACGCCACGACCAAGCCTTTATTCGAATCATTTTACTGTCCCACCTCAGCGCGTTTAGCGAGGCGGTTTCCTTGGCACGTCTTGTCGAAGCAGAGATCGTATCCCCTTATTTCAGGATTCTCATCAATACGGGCGTGGGTAACCCAACCGCGCCATTAATTACGGCGCTTGGGAGATAAGCGAGTTTTACCAGGCTGGTGGGGGCACATTGTTTCGTCCGCCCATATAAGGGGATAAGGATCCACCTTTCTCACTTACGCCTTCTTCCTCCTTTGCTTATCCATTTCCGCGCACTCGAGCTCCAGCGCCCAAGTCCGCACTTCCCACCTCAACCTTCTCCAGCCATGTCCGGAGCAGGAGGCAGGTGGATGGTCTTCTCTGTCACGGAGGGACACATGAAAAAGCTGAGGGAGGCCGGATACTTGTCCAAAGACATCGCGCACCGGCTCTCGGAAGGGGGGCAGCTCATCCCCACACCCAGGCCCCATGAGAGGGTGGTGTTCCTCACCCATTTCCTCCATGGACTAGGTTTCCCACTTCACCCATTTGTCCGGGGGCTCATGTTCTACTACGGCCTGGATTTCCATGATCTGGCCCCGAACTTCATCCTCAACATCTCGACGTTCATCGTTGTGTGTGAGGCCTTCCTCTGCATCCAGACCCACTTCGGCTTATGGGTGAAGAATTTCAATGTCAAGCCGAAGGTAGTGGGTGGCCGCAAAGTGGAGTGCAGAGGTGCCATGGTGGGCAAGAAGCCCAACGTCATATGGCTCGAGGGCTCCTTCATAGAGACCATAAAGGGGTGGCAATCGGGGTGGTTCTACATCACCGAGCCGCGTGACCCTGAATGGGCAGCGGCCCCCGAATTCCGATCTGGCATCCCCACACGGCTCACCAACTGGAAAGAGAAGGGCCTGCCGTGGGGCAAAAAAGAGGAGCTGACCGGACTCCAAACATGCATCCAACGCCTGGTGAGCAAGAAGCTCAAACTCATCAACGTAGTCCAGGTCATGCTCATCCACCAGATCCTCCCGTGCGAACAACGGGCTTTCAGCTTGTGGGAGTTTATTCCGGCATAACACCGAACCCTGAGCAGGCTCTTCGACACAATGTACGAACATGCCTGGAAGGTGTTGTTCAAGGGCGCCGAGGATCCCGCATCCGCTATCGAGGATCGCGGATTCAGCGTGCAGCGTCAAGCCAGCGCGGTAAGCTATTTTTACCTCTTACAGGATATTTGTTTTTCATAGTTTGACTCTATGCGGGATATAAGCCCCCATGCCTTTGACAGGACTGGCACAGGACGGCCGAACAGGTCAACTGTCTGGCTCCTTTGCCCGAAGATCCAGCCGACGCCCGCTTGGCGAATCTGCTGGTTCCGGCACCTTACGTGGTGCTGGAGAAGAAGTCCAAAAAGAAGGCCACGGGAACTCGAAAGAGTTCCCATCGCCCGGTGGTGTCGGATTCATCGTCCGATGGCTCCAAGACGCGCTCCTCTCACGAAGACGAGGAGGAGGAAAGAGAGGTTTCTTCTCCAGTAGGAGAAGAAAAGAAAAGGAAGGTCGCCGCAACAGGGGAGGCCGGAGGGTCCAAGAAGCGAAGAACCCTTCCCCTAGACTATTGTACCAACGTCGCCGACAGCGAGGAGGAGTTGCCGCCCAGGGCCAAGCCCCTGGCGAAGTCGTAAGTGTTCGGACACTAGAGTGATTCGTAGTGTTCTTTTGTTGCACAGCTCTCCCTGATGCCCGATATAATCATGTAGTCCGCCCCGAGCCCAGATCGACGTGTCATCGAGCGGCTCCTTAGGCTCGTCGGATGTGAATAGCACTTCACTTCCGGCTGCCTCCTCCCCTCGCCCTGCGGACGATGCCGAGGTGTTGTCCCAAGAGGTTCCAAATCAAGGGGAGGTAGTCCTAGGGGCGCCTCAAGGCAACGTCCCGGACTCCTAGCGCAAGGGGGGCAAGACCCACAGGGGCTCCAAGTCCGGCCTTGGGCCGGACACCGCGCCAGAACCTTCAGTTGTTCTGGACTCCGAATGGCAACATCCTTCCAAGAGGAGCAAGCCTACCGAGCCGGTGACCTCCGTCCAACCGGAGGCACCGGATAATTTGCTGGAGGTGCTTAACGGCGCCACATCGACGAGGAGCACCGTACTATAATGAGCACGGTGATCTAGAAGGTTCAGTCCGCCAAAAGCGTACTGGCTGAAGCCTGTGCCAGCCTTCTAACAGGCTTTGAGGTATGTGAAAAATATGTGAAAATATTACCGCATAGACAGTAGCCCCTGATGCTCTGTTTGGCGTTCGGAAAGAAAAGACGAATAGAGGATCTAATAACATTTGCAGGAGTCTAACATAAGTATGTCAATATGGGAGTGCAGGCTGCGCTGCTGACGTCTGCCGCACTGACTGCGGAGGTCGATGCATTGAAGCAGAGCCTCGAGGGGTTCGAGAACGAGCTTGGTCTTGCCAAGAAGCAGCTCGAGGACAAGGAAGGTAAGTAATACCTTATGTAAGTATATAAAAAGATGTGGTTGCAAAAAATGACAGTACCATCGTGAGTATTGCAGGGGCCACAACCGAGGTGGCGACCCTGAAGGAGGCGTTGTCCAAGGCCGAAGACAATGCGGCCGTGGACCGCACCGAGCGAGAAAAGCAGGAGGCGCGGGTGGCGGAGGTGCGGCAAGAGCTCCACGCTCTCGTGAAAAAACACGAGAGTTTGGAGCTTGACTCAAAGACTTGAGATTCCGAGCTCGCCCCGGCTCTTGAGAGCGCCAAATCTGCCAAGGCCGAAGCCCAAAAAGCCCTCCAGGAAATTGAGGTGATGAAGAAGATAGCAGCGGGTAAGGCATTCTTTGTGCAAAGCAAGCACGTTAAAGTGAATTACTTGTTACTTACGCGAGTCAGAAGCTCTCCAGGAGCATTCGCAGATCTGCACCGCAGTGTGTCCGACGCTGCCGCATTCTACCGAGCCGAGGAAGGGAGCTCGACAGAGAAGGTGTTCTGGTCCCAATATGTTGAGGCCGGACACCCGGTGCCCTTGAGCGACCAGCTGAAGCAGCTGGTCGAGCTCCATAAGGTAGCCGAACAGGCCATGGAGGGCCTTATAGTCCGGCTATGGCCTAGGGAGGTCATGCCTGGGAGCTACTTTGGGCTGGTGAGGAGGCTAGCAGATGCCTGTCCACGACTTGAAGTCATCGAGCGCTCCGTATGCATTGAAGGCGCCTGTAGGGCCCTTGCCCGTGTTAAAGTACACTGGGGCAAGATGGATGCTGAGAAGCTGGTGACTGATGGGCCCCCGGAGGGCAAGGAGCATCACAGGCCCGAGATGTATTATGAGGGCATCCTGAAGGGTGCCCGCCTTGTGGCGGATGAATGCTCCAAGGATGTAATTTTTGAGTAAACTCGCTCGTGTTATCCTGTGCACTGAAAACTTGTTCATATGCGCTAAGCAACACTTTTTGAATTTAAAATATTACCTTCTGTGCGGCCGTTTATTAAATCTGAGAGATGGCGAGTCGTCAGCTTCTACCCCCATGCCACGAGTGCTGGGGTGTTCGGGATAAACCTGAGTGCTCTTGTTCCCATTCTCGGGTCGTTCGAGGGAGGCGCTCAGCACAACGAACGAGGCAATCAAATTATAATGCTTTATCACTCTCACTTAGCCATAGAATTCTATAATTTTCAATTTCGGTGAAGCCCCTAGTATTCGGAAGACCGAGTTCGGGGCGCGATCCACGCCTAGGCCGGACAAAGCCAGCTCCTCGCTCTAAGCGGCATAAGTCTTTAGGGACTCGAAACCTCTCGAATAGCGACCGGCTCTCACCCTATCATGACGGTTAGTTTTAGCTTTCTCTACTGAGGTGCTTAACCTAGCTCAACCGGGGCACAATTGCAGTAGTTCTCCCAGCGCTACCTTAGCCGATATAACGGAACGTAAGGTACCTAAACATGGGAGCCGGGCAAACCCAACTATTGACCCAAGACATGATTCGGAGCCGATGCATATAATGCTATAAGTTCGGGGTGCCGCACTTGTGATAGTGTTCGGACTTCTCACACCATACCATGGTGTATTGGCCGTACCAGAGTGTACGGTTGCATAATGTCATAACTGAACATATTTACGTAAAAGATGAATGCAATAATAGACAAGAGCTATATATTGTTTATAAAAAGGCTGCTGTGAAAGCAAAACGATACAAATAGTGTGATAAGCAAAAGATGGGATTATTTGACATGTCCCCCTCTAGGGGCAAGCTACGAGATTTTATGTAAGATAGGTATTTAGCTCGTTATAGAGACCACCTGGGCATTCGACGTAGCTTGCTGCCTCCCTGGCTGTTGCATCGTATGTTCGGCGACTGTACTGCCGGACAGGCCTTCCGGAGAGCGGAGTCCTAAAAGTAAGAAAAAAGAATGACAAAATCGGGAGCCCCTAGTGCGGTTGAGCCGCATTTTGGGTGTGCCGTGGTTGTGTCCCTCCCCTTATGCCCATGGTATTTCCATAGCGTAATTATGTACGCGTAGTACTGGTTTCGCAAATTCGCGAGGGCTGGGGTTGGGGCCGCACTACTACGCTTGCTCGGAACGTGCCAGGCTGTCCTGTTGTAGGTTATTCCGGCCGCGCTTGACGGTGTCCAGATGTTTAATAGCCGGACTGGAGAATTGCCTTGAGAGGCTACCTTGTACATCCGCTGCAAGGGATGCCGTATGCTCCTCCGTTCGGAGAGAGCGTTTGGTGTTTCCATTGACCGTAATGACTCCTTGAGGGCCTGGCATCTTGAGCTTGAGGTATGCGTAGTGCGGCACCGCATTGAACTTTGCAAATGCGGTTTATCCGAGCAGCGCGTGATATCCACTGCGTAACGGGACTATGTCGAAGATTAACTCCTTGCTTCGGAAATTATCCGGGGATCCGAAGACCACTTCAAGTGTAACTGAGCCTGTACAGTTGGCCTCTACACCTGGTATGACGCCTTTAAAGGTCGTCTTTGTGGGTTTAATCCTTGAGGGATCTATGCCCATTTTTCGCACTGTATCCTGATAAAGCAGGTTCAGGCTACTGCCACCGTCCATAAGGACTCTAGTGAGGTAAAATCCGTCAATGATTGGGTCTAGAACCAATGCGGCGAACCCGCCGTGGCGGATGCTTGTGGGGTGGTCCCTTCAATCAAAAGTGATCGGGCAGGAGGACCACGGGTTGAACTTTGGGGCGACTGGCTCCAACGCATATAAGTCCCTGAGTGCACGCTTCACTCCCTTTTGGGGATGTGGGTTGCGTATATCATGTTCACCGTCCGCACTTGTGGGGGAAAGCCCTTCTATCCCCTATTGTTCGGCGGCCGGGCTCCTCCTCGTCATCACTTTGCAGCCCCTTGTCTCTGTGTTTGGCACTTAACTTGCCTGCCTGCTTGAACACCCAACAATCCCTGTTGGTGTGATTGGATGTTTTTTCGGGGGTGTTGTGTATTTGGAACGAGCGATCGAGTATTCGGTCCAAATTGGACAGGCCCGGAGTATTTCTTTTGGATGGCTTTTTCCGCTGACCAGGTTTAGAGCCTCTTAATCCGGCATTGACTACCGTATCCTCAGTATTGGCGCCGTTAATGTGGTGCTTGTGCTTATTGCGACGCGACCTGCCATTGCTGTCCTTGGTATCCGAATTACCAGGGCTCTTGGTCATTTTATTACAACGAGCTAGCCAGCTGTCTTCTCCCGCACAAAAGCGGGTCATGTGTGTTGTGAGGGCTGCCATGGATTTCGGATTTTCCTGTCCTAGGTGCCGGGAAAGCCACTCGTCACGGATGTTATGTTTGAAGGCTGCGAGAGCCTTTGCGTTTGGACTGTCAACTATTTTATTTTTCTTGGTTAGGAACCGTGTCCAGAATTGTCTGGCTGATTCCTCTGGCTGCTGAATTATGTGGCTTAGGTCATCGGCGTCTGGTGGTCGCACATAAGTTCCCTGGAAATTGTCGAGCAATGCGGCTTCCAGGTCCTCCCAGCAACCAATTGACTCTGCTGGCAAGCTGTTAAGCCAATGCCGAGCTGGTCCTTTAAGCTTGAGTGGGAGGTATTTCATGGCGTGTAGATCATCACCACGTGCCATATGGATATGAAGGAGATAATCCTCGATCCATACTGCAGGATCTGTTGTGCCATCGTATGATTCGACGTTTACGGGTTTAAAACCCTCGGGGATTTGATGATCCATTACTTCATCTGTGAAGCATAGTGGGTGTGCGGCGCCTCTGTACTGGGATATGTCATGACGTAGCTCAAATGAGTTTTGTCTACTGTGTTTGGCCCAGCCGGATTTTCCATATCCGGCATGACGGTTATCGTCACGTGTCGTGGGGTGCCCACGTGATCCGTAGATCGATCTTGTTTGCCTTGCCTTGTCCTCCAATATATCTCGCAGGTCTGGCGCATTTCCCCATGCCTTGGAATTCTTTGAGCGACGCGGGGGTGCGGCTTGAGTGGATGGCCGAGAGGCCTCTCTGTCACGGCCACGAGGTGGCCGGTCGGCCGCCTCGTGTGCTGGTGATGTAGGTTTAGGTGCTTCCTCCTCTAATCGAGGTAGCAGCCTGCACTTTGGGTAGCTCTTGGAGGGGCGTTCGAGTTTGTAATCTTCGCCTGCAAGGACTTCAGTCCATCTGTCGTCTAGCAAGTCTTGGTCTGCTCTAAGCGGTTGCTAATTTTTCTTGAGGCTGCTTGCCGTGTCCATAAGCCTGCGTTTGAAATGCTGTTGTTCGACGGGATCCTCAGGCACGACAAGTTCATCGTCGTCGAGGCTTGCCTCGTCTTCGGAGGGAGGCATGTAATTATCGTCCTCTTCCTCACTGTCTACCGCTCTCTTATGAGGGATGGCTTCTCCATCCTCCTGTGCTGAATCCTGCTGGAGGGGGTTGTCTTCGGCACTGTCCGGGGTGTTATTATCTCCTGTGCCGGAATCGCTGTTTTTGCTTTGGCGGGATTTAGAGCGGCGCCGCTGACGCTGGCGCTTAGGCTGCTTCTTGGAGGGGTCATCCTCCGTTGTTTCATCGCCATTCCCTTCTTTTGGGGTGTCCACCATGTATATGTCGTCTGACGAGGTGGCCTTCCAGTGCCCTATAGGCACTGGTTCTTGGTCGTCTCCTGCATTAGCGTCCATACCGTCGATGTCTTCAGAGTCGAAGTCGAGCATGTCGGTTAAATCATCGACAGTGGCTATGAAGTGGGTGGTGGGTGCGCTTTGAATTTCTTCGTCGTCCGCATCTCAACCTTGCTGACCATAGTCCGGCCAGGGCTCCCATGGTAAAGAGAGAGACTTTAGTGAATTCCGAATGTCACCGAAGGGCGAGCACTGAAAGATGTCCGCGGCGGCGAACTCCATGATCGGCGCCCAATCGGGTTCGATCGGCAGGGGCGCGGAAGGTTTGGAGTCCGGAGAGGAGTCTGGTACCTTGGAGTCCCGAGCTTCGCAAAGGACAAGGATGGTGTTCGGCTCGATCGCCGTAGAGATTGCAGCCCCCGAGGCGGTGTTTAGCCACCCGTCCTTGATTGGCGCAGTCGGCTCCGAGCTAAAGGTCGGAGCGGACACTAGTGCAGCCTCCAGGGCACTGTTCGGCGGCAGAGATCATGCCCATCGTGATAGTGCAGCGCGCTCTGCTGTGGCTCGAACCCATTGAAGATCAAGTCTCCGGACGTCAGCCATGTAGTTTAAACTTCAAATCTGACCTGATGGCCAGGGGCGTAGCTTTCGAAATGCTCCAGATGGCCAAGCTAATTGGCCCGCTGTGCAAAGCCGCCGAATACGAAGATTTGTCCGGGGAGAAAAGTCTCACCCTGGACCGCATCGTTGTTGATGATCGGAGGAGCCATCGGGCCTAAAGATGACGACACAGAGGAACTCTCAGTGAAAGCACCAATGTCGGTGTCAAAACCGGCGGATCTCGGGTAGGGGGTCCCGAACTGTGCGTCTAGGCGGATGGTAACAGGAGGCAAGGGACACGATGTTTTTACCCAGGTTCGGGCCCTCTCGATGGAGGTAAAACCCTACTCCTGCTTGATTTATATCGATGATATGGGTAGTACATGAGTAGATCTACCACGAGATCAGAGAGGCTAAACCCTAGAAGCTAACCTATGGTATGATTGTTGTTCGTCCTACGGACTAAAACCCTCCGGGTTATATAGACACCGGAGAGGGCTAGGGTTACATAGAGTAGGTTACAATGGGAGGAGATCTACATATCTGTATCGCCAAGCTTGCCCTCCACGCCAAGGAAAGTCCCATCCGGACATGGGATGAAGTCTTCAATCTTGTATCTTCATGGTCCAGGAGTCCGGCCATCCGGATACCCCCTAATCCAGGACTCCCTCAATCTTCATCTGGTATAGATCTGATTTGCTGGCAATCTTCGTGCGACGTGCCCTTGCATCGTGGCTCGGTCCAACGCGAACCGATGTTTCCTTCCCCACAACAACTCGTGTTACGAGGCGGTTTTATTGGCACGTCCCGTCGAGGCAGAGATCGTGTCCCTTTTATTACGGGATTTTCCATCAATATGAGCGTGTGTGACCCCACGACGGCTGTTGGTATTACCCCGTGTGTTTTTAGATAAGTCTCAAACGGTCACACCGGGGACTCTTGATATTCACCCTCTTTATAAAGGAGTCGAGACCTAAGCCTCCTTTTTCACCTTCATCGCGCCCTCTCGCACCTCGAGTTCTAACACCCAAAACCTAAGCTCCACCCCTCCGGAATCCTCCAATATGTCCGGATATGACCCTCAAGGCCGGTGGGTGGCCTCCTCAATTGAAGAGAAGGACATTGCAAAGCTTAGGGAGGTCGGATACCTGACCGCTGATTTCCAGCATAGGCTTCCTGTTCTGGGGTAGGTCATCCCTACGCTGGAGCCCAATGAGTGTGTCGTTTTTGTCCCACACTTCCTCTGTGGTTTGGGTTTCACCCTCCATCCCTTTGTGAGGGGGCTCATGTTCTATTATGGGTCGGATTTTTCATGATCTGGATCCTGATGCTATCCTCCGTATCTCATCGTTCATTATCGTGTGCGAGGCTTTTCTCCATGTCACGCCACACTTCGGCTTATGGCTCAAGACCTTCAATGTGAAACCGAAGATGATCGAGGGGCGACACGTGGAGTGCGGAGGTTACGCAATAAGCAGAAACACCGATGCCCCATGGCCGGATGGTTCTTTCCCAGAAGTATCTGACGTATGGCAGCGGAGGTGGTTTTATGCTATGGCCCCAAGGGGCACAAAGTGGGTAGCCGCCCCGAGTTCCGCTCGGGCCCTCTGTCGCAGTTGGTGTCCCGGACAGACGTAAGACATAATTGGGGGCTCGCAGGCGATCTACCAATACTGCAGAACTGCATCCGGGAGCTTCTCGAGAGGGATATCAACCTTGTTAGCGTAATGCAAGTGATGTAAATCCGGCGGATGTTGCCGTGCCAACGCCGGCTTCTTCGGATGTGGGAGTTCAATCCAGAGGGTCCACGGACTGTGAAACACTTCTTCAGCTTGAAGCTCGAAGAGATGTGCAAATTATTCTTTGGACGGAAAGTAGTGTGTCCGGATACCACCGAGGATGCGCACCTAAGCTGCAATCGCAAAGATACTCAAGTAAGTAGCCTTGATACCGGACACCCTGTTTTGTATTTGTCATGATTGTTTATTCTGAAAATCATCCGCGTCCAGGAATGGCTCAACAAGGCGGAGAGAATCAGGTGTCCGGCGCCACTTCCTGAAGGCTCGCCTGCCCCTACCATGGCCAAGATGCTCGACCGGGTACTCAGCAGAATGCCCTCGGGGAAAGACAAGGGGAGGAACGAAGAAACCGAACCCCACATGCTATGCATCCGAACCGGGGGAATTGTTACTTCCCTCGAGGAGGATAGTCGGGGAGGGGAGGCTGAAGCCTCCACCCCGCGCGGGAAGAAGAGGGCCGCCTCCGAAGATTTGGAGGCGGAGATGCCCAAATTAAGGAAAAAGACATCCCCAGGGGGCCTTGCCCTTACGGGCACTCTTACCGCACCATGCCCTCCAACGGGCCAGCCCTCCACCGAGCTGTAAGTCAATCGACAATCCGAAGGTACTGTGTTTCTCCTAGATCAATAACCAGGATTCAACTTTTTGCAGTCGGGCCAGCAGCTCCTGTCAACAGGGTTCGTCTTTGGGGGACCTTCCTCCGGAGATGATGGAGAGCGAGACCCCACCCCGTTCTCCGACTCATGAAGCGGGCGACACCTAGGTGTCCTCACGGAGGAGTCCGGATCTTCCGAAGCCGGAAGTCAATCCATCAGCCACCCTACACCCGGAGCATTTGGCTACAATGGGGGGCGATGGGAAGAGTCCGGTGTAGTTCGATGTCCGGCAGGACGTACTGACGGGCTTGCTGGAGCGAGCTGCGCTTTCGGAGGAGCACCGCTCATTAACGAGCGCGGTGCTCAAGAAGATTTCATCCGCTACAAGCGGTTTGAATGAAGCATTCACAAGCCTTCTCAGAGGCTTTGAGGTATGTAATGAGGAATACACCATGTAGATAGTAGCCCCTGAGACTCTGGTTTCCTGCCCTAGGTGGCAAACGAGGGATCATAAACCAATGATTTTTGTGAAAATGTGTGCAGGTACCTGTGGGTCCGGCCGCCGGCCTGTCCGTTGAAGTTGCCGAACTATCGAGGCAAATTGGGTCGATTGATGCCGATATTACTCTGATGAATGAGCGGCTGGATACATCACAAGGTATGTGCCCTGTTTCCCGTTGCATAGGAAAATATTAAGGTGGCACATATTAATATAATTTGTTCGGACTGCAGATAGTGTTGCTGCCATGGAGGCCCTGAGGACGGAACTTGCTCTAGCCAAGGAACAAGCTCGTGTGAGCAATGCGGCTGCCCTAAAGGCGGCCGAGGAATTGAGAGCCGAACAGGCTGCTCATCGCCGAAGCGAGGAGAAGATAGCCGAAATAGCTATCGAGTTAAAAAATGCCACTGACCAGTATGAGCTCCTGAAGAAGGAGCATGAAGATAAATCGGCTGACTTGAGCAAGGCACTGAATGCCACCAAGGAAATACGGACCAAGCTTAGGGGTGCGCGGGAGGAGCTTCAACAGGCCGGTAAATCGCGGCTGGAGGCTCCTATTTGCAGTGGATGAAGTTCTTCGATACGAAGTACGCTCCCCTTGATGGACGCTGGAGCTCGCCGAACGCATACGCGGACCTGGCGAAGAGTACGGCTGATGCTGTGGAGTTCTTCAAAGATCAGGGTGAAAAGGAGGTGGAGAAGCTTTTTTGGTCGCAGTTCCATGCTCCCACTCGCCCGCTGCCGTTAATTGATAAGATGGCTGTTGTGGCGGAGCTTCACAGGCTGTCCGGGCTTGCGATGCGGTCTGTAATAGATTGTCTTTGGCCGAAGGAGCCTATGCCGGACAACTACTTTGGTTTAGTGCAACAGTTCCTTGGGGTCGTGCCCCGGATCGACGCCATGAGGAGGTCAGCATGCATAGAGGGTGCGGGGATGGCACTTGCACGCGTTAAAGCGTATTGGACAGATATGGATGCCACTATGGTAGCATCTCAGGATCCGGTTGGGGGTCAATATCCGGCCGGGCACTACTTGGCGCAGGTCACAGAGGGTGCCCGTCTGATAGAGGCGTAGTGCCCAAAGAATCTCCTCTTCGAGTGATGATTCAAATCATTGTAAAAACATTTTGATTAGAAGGTTATATTTATAATTTGTGTCTGAAAATATGATCGTGTCCCTTGTGCGGCCGTTTATATATATATATATATATATATATATATATATATATATATATATATATATATATATATATATATCCGAAAGATAGCAGTCGTTGGCTTCAGCCCCCACGCATACAATGCGGGGGTGTTCACAAAAAAATGTGCTTAATCACTCTTTATCCAACGTCTTGGTCCGGCAAGGAGGTGATCGGACGTCGAACTAGGCAACCGGACTATATAGCTGTTACACTTTCGCTTAGCCGCGGGATTCTGGCGTTGGGGCTACTATGTAGCCCCTGGTACCTTCGCGTGCATCCGAATACGGGCGCGTCTGTACCTGGCCGGGAAATGGCCGTTCGTTAATGCGGAGGAATCGTAGAGATTCCGGTGAGTCGTCGAGTGGTTGACCAGTCTCCCGCTATATCGTCACGATCAGTTTTCGGCTTTCTCTACTGAGTTGCTCATCCGGAATAACCAGGGCACAATCGCAGTAGTTCTCCTTTGGCCACCTTAGCCGATTATAAGGGAACATAAGGCGGCAAACCCAGGAGCCGGGCAAAGCCAACATTTGACCAAAGACATGATTCGGAGCTGATGCATATAAGGCCAAACTCATGACGCTGAACACTCCCGAAGGTATTCGGACTTTATAACAGATGATGAGCTCAATAATTCCCATTCATTATAAACCCTGTATTTCCAGGTACGTGCATTAATCTATCATGGCGAAATGCCAAAAATGGCAGTATCCTCTGTGGGTATGGAACCCATGGGCCCTACTGCACGTCTGCGCCTTTGTCTCCGTTGTGTCGTATCCTAGAAGGGTATCGCGCGAACATTATCTCCAGAGAATGGGATCTCATAGAGGAGTGCAACGTAATTGTGCGATGAATAGTAGAAAGTGTAAGGTGCTGGCCTGCCAATAAGGTTGAGCCGAGGGTGTGGGGCTTTATTATTAGCCCCTGGTGTCCACTATAGGATTACACATACAACGCCCTGGTTTAATATGGGCTGCCAAACTCGTCTAATTTGTGTCCGTGGTCTTAACGACCCGGTATATTTTTGTTAGAGGCCACTTATAATCCGGCCGCTAGGGCCGTCGCGTATTCCTCTATGCGCGAAAGGCGCTCTGTTATTCTGCTAACGGTGATGACGCCGCATGGACCGGGCATCTTAAGTGTAAGGTAGCCATAGTGCTGCAATGCGTTGAAGCAGGCGAAGGCCGTTCTTCCAAGCAATGCTTGATAGCTGCTTTGAAAGGATGCGATGATGAAGACTAGTTCTTCGCTTTTGGAGTTGCCTGGAGAGCCGAATGTTACCTCCAGTATGATGGAGCCCCTCCTATAGGCTTCAATGCCTGGTATCACCCCTTCAAAGGTGGTGTTTATCTTGCTGATTCTGGATAAGTCTATCCCCATCCTGCGGACAGTGCCATCATATATTAAATTGAGACTCCTGTCGCCGTCCATGAGGACATGAGTGAGATGGTATCTGTTGATTATTGGGTCAACTACCAAGGCATTTGATCCCTCGCGCCGAATACTAGTTCGGCTGTCTAGGCGATCGAAAGTGATCGAACAAGACATCCAGTAGTTATGTGTGGGTATGATAGGATCTATTCCGCGCGCGTCTTTATGGGCGCGTTTGTGCCTCCCCAAGGATGTGCGAGTCGTGTGGATCATGTTCACTGTTTTAACCTCTGGCGGGAAATTTTTCTGTCCCCCAGTGTTCGACTGGCGGGGTTCATACTCGTCTTCACTTGGTGTTTCCCTTTCCTTGTGTTCAGCATTTAGTTTGCCAGCCTGCTTGAAGACCCAGCACTTTCTGTGCGTGTGGTTCGCCGGTTTGTCGGAGGTGCCATGAATTTGGCATAGTCTGTCCAGAAATTTGTTCAGACCGGACAGTCCTTCTTTACTGCCTTTAGATTGCTTATTTTGCTGGTTAGGTCGAGAGCCCCTGAATCCCGCATTAACCATAGTGTTGCCTGGGCTATCTTCCTTGTTTTGGCATTTATTTTTATTACGCCATGGCTTCCCGTTGCCATCCCTTATTTCGGATGTGCTGGGGTCGCTGGTGCCTTTACGGGCTAGCCAGCTATCTTCTCCCGCGCAAAAGCGGGCCATCAGGCTTGTTAAGGCTGCCATATTGTCCTTGGCTTTTCTTGGCCGAGGTGTCTGGCGAGCCACTCATCACAGATGTTGTGTTTGAATGCCGCTAAGGCTTCGGCATCCGGACAGTCAACGATTTGATTCTTCTTAGTGAGGAATCTGTTCCAAAGCTTGCGGGCGGACTCTCTGAGTTGTTGGATTTTGTGACTTAAATCGTCAGCATCCGGAGGTCGGACATAAGTCCCTTGAAAATTGGCCCTGAAAGCGTCCTCTAGTTCCTCCCAGCTCCCGATTGAATTTTCGGGGAGGCTTTTCAACCAGTGTCGAGCTGGTCCCTTCAATTTGAGTGGAAGGTATTTGATGACATGCAGGTCGTCCTCACGGGCCATGTGTATATGGAGGATAAAGTCCTCGATCCAAATAGCTGGGTCTGTCGTTTCGTCGTATGACTCTATGTTTATAGGTTTAAAGCCTTGTGGGAATTCATGGTCCAGTACTTCATCAGTAAAGAACAGGGGGTGAGCAGCCCATCTGTATCTGGATGCGCTGTGGCATGTCATCGGTTGTTGCCGTGTTCAGTGTTTATTCTGAACTTGTGTTTGGTTGTCATAATTGTTCTAACGACCACAGTCCCCCGCCGGGGTGTGTCCTTTGGATCCGTAGACGGACCTAGCTGCGCCAGCTTTCTTCTCCAGGTGCTCACATAGATCGTGGGCGTCTTCGGTAGTTGATTTATTGCGGTTATGGAGTGGTACTCCTGGTCTTCTGGTCGTATTATTCTTCGGTGGGACGGCCTCGTCGTCGAATTCTGGCAGTAGCTTGCGTTTTGGGTAGCTCTTTGTATGGCAATCTTCGCCATATCTTTCTTCAGTGCTAGCACTTTGTTCCATCTGTGATTGAGCGTTTCCTGCACGGCTTTCAGCCGTTGCTTCTGCTTCTATAGACTTCTTGCTATGGCCATAAGCTTTCTGTGGAGGTTCTCTCATTCCATGCGTTCTTCCGGAACGATGAATGCATCGCCGTCCGAACTGTCTTCTTGTCCTGGGGCGGTTTGATGAACTCGTCCCTCTGGGTCGTTTTCTTTGGGCGTATGTTCCGGACTATGTTCGGCATGACCTGGTTCGTCCTGCTCCATCGCTGGTTCTGTTTGGTCGTTATTGCCCTCAGGGTTGAGTGGCGTATCCATTCTTCTGGCGCTCTTGCTGATATTGTTACTGTTGCCGGATTTGGAATGGCGTTTGCGCCGTCGCTTTGGTTTTTGCCCAGGGGTGTTATCTTCCGGATTATCACCGCCGCCTTCCTTGGGCGTATCCACCATGTATATGTCATGTGGCGAGGCATGAATCCGGCACCCCATAGATTCTGAGTCTTCTCCTGCATCGTCGTCCATACCGTCGATGCCTTCAGAGTCAAAGTCTAGCACGTCGGTTAAATCATCAACCATGGCTATTAAGAGGGTGGTGGGTGGGCAAAGAATGTCTTCGTCACCTGCTTCCCACTCGAGCCGGACATAATTCGGCCCGAGATTCTCTGTCAAACACAGGGTTTTGAATGAGTTTAGTATGTCGCCGAAGGGCGAGTGGTGAAAGATGTCCGCCGCGGTAAACTCCATCACTGGACCCCAACCGGGATCGGCCGGATCGGGGACGTGCGGACTGGAGCCTACAATTGGACACGAGTCTAGGGGCCCGGAGTCACAGGCTTCCTCAAAAGTGAAAGGCATGTGTTCGGCTCCATCACCGATGAGGGTACGGTCTGTGGGGCGGGGTCCAGCCCTCCGTCCTTAGGCAACGCAACCTGTCCCGGATTTAGGTCCGAGGCTTCTGCCGGGATGATATCCCAATCAACGTCTGACAGCAGGTTTAAGCCGTGCTCATCATGACTGTTCGGCGCTTCTGGCGCTGACCCGAATCCGTCGAAGATCAAGTCTCCGCGGATATCCGCCGTATAGTTCAGGTTTCCAAACCTGATTTGATGGTCAGGGATATAGCTATCGATCTGCTCCAGGTGGCCAAGTGAATTGGCACGCAGCGCGAAGCCGTCGAACATGAAGATCTGTCCGGGGAGGAAAGTCTCACCCTAGACAACGTCGTTAATGACGATTGAAGGAGCCATCGAGCCTGACAGCGACGACACAGAGGAACTCTCAATGAATGCACCAATGTCGGTGTCAAAACCGGCGGATCTCGGGTAGGGGGTTCCGATCTATGCATCAAGGCTGATGGTAACAAGAAGTAAGGGACACAGATGTTTACCTAGGTTCGGGACCTCTCGATGGAGGTAAAACCCTAATTCCTGCTTGATTAATATTGATGATATGGTAGTACAAGAGTAGATCTACCACGAGATCGTAGAGGCTAAACCCTAAGAGCTAGCCTATGATGGTATGATTGTAATTTTGATCGGCCTTCTAAGGACCAACCTCTCCGGTTTATATAGACACCAGAGAGGGCTAGGGTTTACATGGAGTCGGTTACAAGGAAGGAAATATAATATCCGGATCGCCAAGCTTGCCTTCCACGCCAAGGAAAGTCCCATCCAGACACGGGCCGAAATCTTGAGTCTTGTATCTTCACGCTTCAATAGTCTGGACGTTGTACACAGTCCGGCTGTCCGGCTACCCCGTTATCCAGGACTCCCTCAGACCTCCCGAGCCGGCGCTCTCTCGGAGAGAACAGCATGGCCGCCAATTAGGACACGCGGGTAGCCGTTGGTCTCCTCCCTCGCTGCTGACGACAGCGTGAACAATAAACCTACACCCCTGCCTGGTCGAGGTTGTCCGACCAGATTTGTGACCAGCCGTGAGCTGAGAGAGAGAGAGTGTGGCCACCTATGTCTTGCTTAGATCTGGAGAGCATGAGAGAGTGAACGAGAGGAACCCTAGTAACGCAAGCGCTAAGGCTCCTGCTTTTATATATAGTGGAGTGATTTTGTTGTACCAGCTTCAAAAAAATGCGCTCCTACGTGTACTCGCGAGTGGGTGTGAGAGAACTAGTGCGTGCGTGCACCGCTTCTCTTCGTGAGAGTACAATATACTATGCCCAAAGAACGTTCACCGCAAGAGTAATAGTATAAGTGTGTGACGTGTCACCTAAAATAAAATGTGCGTGCCGTCTTTTGTTGTTTAGAAGTTCTGAGGGTAGGGTGTGAAGAGCACATATGTGTGTGACTTCTACCTGCAGATAGACGGTGGGTGCGACGTGCGAGTCTGCAAGAGGACTCGGGAGAGTCGTGACTCGTGAGGGTGCATATGCATGAGAGAGAGGGGGGCACGCATCAGTGCAATGCATGTGTCCGTAAATCATTATCCGACAAACGTTCGCCACAAGCCTTTTCCTGACGAACGCCGTAAGAACCATTAGATCGGCATCCGACAGTGTCAGTTTTTCCATGTCATTTAACAAAACAGCCACTCCTCCTACACACAAATCTTCCATGTGAGTGTTAGCAACTGCCGTATGCTCCCTCCATTCCGAAATGCAGTGCATATAGCTTTATTGAAAATTCGAACCTCGCAAACTTTTACCAAGTTTTTGTGTACCAAATTGCACATGTAGAATACCCTGTATATATCATTTCATTCATCTTCGAGAGGTAACTATGAAGATGGGTGAGGAGTCTACATAGAAAGACCATCGTATCACCCGCAGAAATTTCAACCATCCTTTAGTGTCGAGGAATATCATAGGAACTCTATATGATATGATTTTTATAGGATTTTTTCCTTTAGAGCCAACTGGTTCATAGGAATAGATTCATATACTCTACATTTCAAAGGAAATAAACATGATATCATTTCTATAGCTTTAGAGCAACTTGGTTCATATGAATGGA
The DNA here is from genome assembly GCF_002162155.2 of Triticum dicoccoides. Classification (NCBI taxonomy): domain Eukaryota; kingdom Viridiplantae; phylum Streptophyta; class Magnoliopsida; order Poales; family Poaceae; genus Triticum; species Triticum dicoccoides. Next base: position 137,264,321 of record NC_041385.1, read on the forward strand.
TTCCTATACTCCCTTAATTTCAAAGGAGAATAAACATTAGCGTATATTCAATAGAAAAGTTCCTATGATATGAACCAAATTACATCACTTTACTAATCCCTCATAGGAATTGAGATACATGTCATCTCTAGATTCAATACAAAAGTTCCTATAATGTGAACCAAATGACATCTCTTTTCCAATCCCTACCCATAGGAATTGAGATGCTCCATGTCATCTCTTTCCCTACAACTTCCATGTATACATCTTCTGTTCCTGAATAGATAGTACAACCCACTAGTAGCTTTTTTCCAAAACATGCAACTATGGCACAACAACTATATAGTGTGCCAATAACTTTGAAAGATGGTCGCTGGATGAAGCTAACCCGACAGTGCAGAGATGGGAAAATCCAAGCACTATTGGCCGTTGGATATCATCAACATTCCACCAGATCTGCTACATGTACAATTTAGAAGACTCCATGGTTGAACTTAAGCATAATGCACAAACCTCAAAACACAAGCACTTCTCCTTTGTTCTAGAATCTTCTGTATCATAATTGATTATTTTTTTCTAAATGAATTGCCATTATTTATTTTTTACTTTATGATTTACAATGCACAACCCCATGAATCTTAACATTTTTATAAAACTAATTGATTTTGAATGAGATGAACTATAAGAACTAAACGAACATCTACATCATGCATATATGACTCAAAGCTTTACATGCTATAGTGTGTATTTATTCATAATTTGGTTTCGAAATCTCATGCGTTCAATACATGTGTACCTTACTAGTTTTGAGTAGAGTAGCAAATTTCACGCGGCCCCGGGTATCTCAAAATGCAGGGCCCTTGCATCATTGCCTTTTGGTCGAACCTATGTCCACAATTTTTTGTACGTACAATATCTCCATTGGTCCCCTGAACCCAAAATGCTACCTTGTTCCCGTAAAACCAAGCGGCCCACACATATTTAAGGTGTCGACTTGAACCCGTTTACTACGATGTGGCCCCGCACGCTGTAGTACTCCTACAAACCCTACCGCCGCACTCATCATCGGTTTTCTTCAAGAGGACGAGGGAGAAGCCGATTTGTAGTGGAGGCGCTTTCAGAAAAAAAAGGATCTGTAGTGGAGACCCCTACCCTAGGGTGCCCTAGGTAGCTGCCGCATGCATCATTGTTTTCTCTTTTTTCTTTATGCTCTTACGCGCTAGAGTGAAATGATGGTTGCTTCAACCGTCCAGATTAATGCGGGAAAGGTGGGGCTTTGCGATTTGACCCCTCATAGCTCATTTTCTACTACTGCGGCGCTATGACCGGGGTGCCTCCAATTCCAAGCTCTACTCCGAACTGTAATTTGGTGCATCGCACGTGGAACAAGACGGTGGATGAGCCACATGTCTGCCAAATGGGTCCTGTTAAGTGTGTCGCCATTTCGTGTGCGGACTGACCCTACTTGAGTTGCTACGCCAACACGACAGGAGCAGCCTAATACTTGGTTTTTCTCCTTGGTGAATCCCGACTATATTGATCTAAAATGATCCTGTTAAGTATGTCTCAGTTTTTTATTTGTAGGTGTCTCGATTTATAGGGCCTGCACGTAGTTCTAGGTCATCCATTTGACTAACTAAATATGAGTTACTATGTCACAAAAAGTATATCACTGGATTCTTATTGTTTGATATGTGAAGAAACAAGAAAGGAGGTAGAAGTTAATGCACCGCGCCTTAGTATTTTGGGATTATTTGTTTTTCGTAAGATGACTTACTCACCTAGACGGAGGGAGTAGTTGTATTTAAAAGTCGAGGGCGGGGCTTTTGTTGTGTGGTAGGGGGCGGGGCAGTTCCGCCTAGTCGGTTCGACAGAGACGCGAGAAGACGAGGGAGTAGGCTACTGCAAGCATAGGGCTGTGTGATTTGACAACGAGTTACTGCTGGACAGGTGGGGCCCCGTGATTTGACTTGCCATTATCATTTTAACTGTGGTGCTACGACCGTCGTGAGTCTCCCGATTCCTGACCACCTCCATACAGGTGCCTCTCCCAATGCTCCACCTTGTAGTAGAGGCTGGCTCTTGCATGAGAGCCCACTTCTCCACTTTTTCCTTGCCTCTCTTTCCTCCACATATGCAAAAATGCAATGTAAAGCGCACTATTGTACTTACTTGCTCCTACAGGTGCTTAAGCTTGCCACATAGGCATAAAGTATGATGTGGCAAGTTAATCAATAAGAGAGAGACTAGTTTGGTGACCCAAGGAAGAAACGGTGCTAAGCACGTGTACCTAGGTGAAAAGACAATTTTGAGTCTATAGCTAATTAAATGAAGCAAACTTAACAACACCATTTCATTGGAAGAGGTACTAGTACTCCCTGTGTCCCATTATATAAGAATGTTTTTGACACTACACTAGTGTCAAAAACGTTCTTATATTATGGGATGGAGGGAGTACGAAGAAAGAGATAGAGAGGAGTAAAAAAATACACTTATAGCCAACCTTATAGCTAACCTTGTTGTAGTATGAGTGACTAAGTGATGACATGCCAACATCAGATAGCTTAACACACTGTGTTAAATCTCCAAGGGTGCGACTGCGCGAGCGACGCGACGGTCGTGGTAGGCGCGACCATGATACGGACTGCTGGCAGCCCCTGGATCTGAGATCAAATGGTCACATGCTAAGTTGCTGAAAATTTGCAGAATAACCCTCAAGGATAGGATATTCACCCATAGGTCTAGAATCACGCCATGCAACCGTTCGATCTCAGATTCCAGGGCTCTCGGAAGCATGTATCATGGGAGAATGGAAAGCCACTACCCTGCCGTTCGCACGCTGGTAGTTCGCTCCTACTCGTCGCCGCACGTCCTTTAATACTACGGCGGTTCACTCATAGTCATCCCATCCATTCACATTACGGCAGTTCCACTAATCCTAACCCTCCTCCCAAATCCATGGCGTCACAAATCTCCCGGGTCGGCGGTGAGTACAAGGTTAGAACCATCACCGGCGATGAGTTCGACGTCATCTACACCCGTACTTTCGCGACGGCGAAAGGATGCCTTTCTCGCTTCAGACGCATGTTCGAAAACTCAGATGATGAGTGGGTCATTGTGCTAGATGTTGAGTACACCACAGTCGTGGGACGAGAGAAGGATCTAAAGGACGAAGAGAGGAAGAAGCCCGCCGTGATCCAGTTTTGCGTACATAACGTTTGCTTGGTCTACCACATATGCCATGGCGACGTTGAGTGCTAGGATTTTAAGAACTTCCTCGAGGACAAAACAGTGAAATTCGTTACTGTAGACTTTAAGAACGACAAAGAAGTCCTGGGTCGGATAGGCCTCGTTGTAGGCAACCCCTTCGACCTCCAGAAGAATCGGCTGGTGCCCTCTCGTCAGCCCTCAATGTTGACCCTGGCAGGAGTCATGGTTCATCCTTTGTACCGTAAACTGGAGAAAACCTCATTACACGTTTCATCGTCATGCATGGCAGCGGAATGTACTAGATATAGTCCACATCTACTATGCTGCAATGGATGGCTACCTTTGTTTCAATATCTACAAGGGTTGAATGAAGAGCAATATCCAAGTTAGCGGTTCAAGCAAAGAAGTATCGGCCAAGAGGAAGAGGGACAAGGACGAAGTCGAGGACGTGGATGAGCACTCCGAGTAAGGTGGCAGTGTCATTGCTCATGGTGGTTCTAAACTTCTAATGCAGTGTCTACCGGATTAGTTGCATAATTTAATTTCAGGTGTGCTTAGTTTAATTTGAGTGGGGTGTTGTGCTGAGCCCCCAGCAGGACTATGTTATGTTTCTTCTCGTTACTTTAACTCTTCAGTATGTACATACTACTAGTATTTTTTTAATAGAATTTAGCACCCCAATTAAGCACGTAGTAGCTTTTTTAATAGTACTATATGCATAATTTGGCGACGAGCGCTCTCTATATGTACCACCTTTTTTTTAATTTCAATTTTGCTCGATGGCGCAATTCATCGATAGTACTATTGTACAAAAGTATACATTTTTTAAAAGGCTAGCATATTTGACGTCTCATTGCTCATTACTACCATTGGGCCGGTACGAGTGGGGTGCGTCCCCCTGCTGTTCTGCACTGTTATTTGGTGCTTGACACGTCGACCCGGTTGCTATATGTCCCACATGTCAGCGACAGGAAGTACAGAAAATTCATGAAAGGGAGCATCGACGGAGGAGTATACTACAGAATTCATGAAAGGTAGCGACTTAGTTTTGGAAAAATCTGTTTTTACGGAGTACGTACCCACTAGGGTTTATAGGGCTCATCTAAAAAACATTCGCTTTTCCATTTGATAAGTCTCAATTCTACTATACTACTAGTAGTAGTACCATTACATGTTGGATTTCGAGGTGCGTTAGATCATCCGATGCAAGCAGTGTCAAGAGGAAACTAACCAATACATGTACAAGTTCATGGAAATTTAGTGGTCATTCATGCATTCGTTCTAATTAATGCCTCGGTAAACATAACTTCTTGAGAAAAACAAGCGTACTGTGCAAACTACGAAATTAATTCGACCACTCACCGTCTACCTTTGTTGGAGAGATTTTGAAATTGAGCCATAAACTGGAAAGGAGGGAGTAGTAACTTTTGTATCTATTACTATTTGTGGCCTTGTATAGATGCAAAATGTATTTTTTTATAGTGGCCTTGTATAAGTAAATGGAGGGAGTACTAACCAAAGTACGTACGTAGTAGGGACGAGGAGTAAACGGAGGGAGTAGTAAATTTTTCTCCTCGTGCTGCGAGCCACCATGCGCGTGGGCGAGGGAGCGGGCGTAAAGGCATACAGTAGTAGTAAGCTTCACCTCATCGTGCGAGCCACCGCGCCCGTGGGCGGGGGAGACGGCGTACTAAGAAAGCTTCTCCTCGTTCTACGAGTTGACGGGACACATAAAAAGTACTCCAGTGTATAGAGCCTTGCCTCTAAGGTAGGCCCCACATGGTTTGCCTCTTTTTTTTTTAATTTAACATAACGCGTCAAGTCACAATTTGTTTGCTCACCCGTGGTAGACGATCCTCCCTCCACCAAGTGGAAAACCAGTACACGTGCCAAATTACCACGTGGGCTGCATTTTTCGTATAGAAATGAGCTCCACCGTGTACCCGCGCGGGTGTGGTTGGGAAAGAGACGGGAGGACGTGCGCCGTGCGTGCACCTCTTCTCTTCGTGCATGTCCCCCACCTACGTGGGTGTGTGTGAGAGAGATACAAACCTAGACATAATGCGCCGTCCATCCCCATGCCTCCGCCCAGTCCGACCACAAGTCACCACCACGGCACCACGGCCCACTCCTCCTCACCTTATCTCACATATTTCCCGCTCCATTTTATATACAAGGGGCCACTATCAAAATTATAATTTGCAGATATACAAGGCCACTAACACTAATTGATGCAATATTAATGGTGTCTGCCTCGTGGTACTAGCAAAGGAGGACATTAATTATCCCTTGCATACATGCGGGAGTTTGTAAAAAAATGCATCTTGATGTTCCATGCAATGCACGGGCATCTTGCTAGTCCATGAAAACAAGACATGGCAAAACTCCACGGCGAACGAGGGATTTGAATCTGTTCAGAGGGGCTGTTTGGATCTTGCCCGGGGTAGCCATAATATTGGCGACCCTTTTGTACACCGGTGCCTTTGCCACTGCTGAACGAGGAATGGCTGGGTGCTCATGCTATCATGCATCCTCCAGTGCGCATGTTGGAGACGAGCTCGCATGAGCTGTGTTTTTTTGTCCCACAGCGCCGCCCGAGCCGCCCGCAGACCGACCAGCGACCCGCAAATTATGCCATCCAACCGTAGCCGCACACATTATGACAACAACCCAACCAACTAGACGAAATTCATGCAAACACGTAGACAAACTGATATTTCATATAAACAATGACGGAAATCATATAAAATACTGGATTTTCACACAAACATGACGGATTTCATTACATTCAAATGAACTATGCGGTGCTAGTTCTGGACAGCACATGTATATAATACCTGGCCTAAATGGTCGCCCGCCGATCGATTTGTGTTCCTCATGTCCGGCAGCACGATCACCGGACTGCCGGGAGCCCCGGAGGTATATGCTTCAGCGCAAAGGACGGCTCGCTTCCCCACTGCCCAACTGATATCATTGGCTGGTGTCGAAGATGATGGTGGCCGGCACCGGTTCGAGGTCATCACCGGCCACTACTTCGCCATGGCCGGCACTGGCTCGAGTTCATCCTAACATTCCCCTCTTCCGTGGAGCCCATGCGGGTCGACGAAGGTCCTCGCAACAAAAGGATCCGGCAAGACACCTACTGTGTACGTCGGCGTCGCCTCCGCGGTGGCCTTCATGGGACCCAAGCGGTAGCGGCCTCCCGTGTTCTACTTCTCCTCGATGATGGTGGCGAACATGGAGGCGCTGGCCACCGACTCGTCACTCTCTGCGCACCCGGCTTCTGTCGCTGCTTGCATGGCGCGGCCGCCGGCATGGGAGTCTCAGCCACAGAAACGGGAGACGTGGTATGAGGCGGTGGCATGGACGGCAGCAACAACGCCTGTGCGCCACTCTTCGTCGAGCTGGCCTGGAGCGGCGAGTTGCTAAACCGCACGCCGGCTTGGGGCGGCACCTGGCTCCGTTGGGCGACGGAAGGGAGGTGGATCAGCGAGCTGCATAGCTCGTATCCGGCGGGCTATCCAGCCGGCTTGGATGCGGAATAACTACTCTTTGTAAGCCATTGTAAGAGTGGATAGAATGGTGGAGGACATAGGGGAGCGGCGGAGGTGTGCGATTCTTGGCCGGCATTTGGCCTCGTTTAAATAAGAGATTAAATAGATGGCGGACGGGAGGAGCTCTGCCGGCGTTGCATTTAACGCCGGCCCGGTCATGAACGGTCGTGTGTCCAGAGTGGGTTTCTCGGCTTCCACACGGGCGGGTTTCATGGAGGCGTTTGAATGCGGCACATAGGCGTGTTCAGCTGGGCATGCCGCGAGTGTCGCCCTCGACTCTGACCTAGGACACCGCGCAGTTCTTCCACTGACGTGTGGGCTCTTTGGGTGCATGGCCTGCATGTCAGTGACCCAACGCAGGCAGCGCACAGCAGAGGAACCTTTGGTGGGCCAAGGTGGTCAGAAGTGGGCATTTCATAAACTGATGATTGTTCATTGAGTGTGACGTCATCTTTTTCATGTAGTTAAGCCTACTATGTTGATAGCCCGTTCGATACGTTGTGATTCATAAAGACCGCTCCAAACATCAATGTTCTGCTTATCATAGATAAGATTGATTAATACCCGTAACAATCCATGTCCTTAACAAAGGGTGCATGCACGTATAGGTTGAGCGTGTGTCTTGCATCGTGTGCCGTGTGAGTGTTGTGTGCGTGCATGGGTGCGTACATGCGTGTGTTTGTGAGTGCATGTGTATGTGTCAGTGTTGCACGCTAGCATGCGTGCGTGTGTACGTTATGTGTATGTGTCAGTGTTGCACGCCTACATGTGTGCGTGTCTTGCGTGCATGCATGTGTATGTGCGGGGCGACTCTACACGTCACTCGACTGACTTTTTCATCTCTGGTCATTAGATTTTCCAATCGTTGGATACGAAATCAAGGGCCTCCAGTTTATCATCAAACTCCACCCCCCTGAGCCTCCAGACACCACCGGCCGAACCGCCCGCCCCCGCCGCCCGCGGCCGTCCCGCCCTTCCCGAAACCACTCCCCATTGCCGGTCCGCCGCTGCACCGGCCATCCC
>NC_041385.1:137272405-137289106 GCF_002162155.2 Triticum dicoccoides
CCACCCCACTGCCCAACGAACACCCACCCTCAACCGCCGGTGACTGCCAACCAAAGGTCTCATGACTTCAAATACCCACCGACCACTAGTTTATTACCATTTCTGTCCTTCATATACACGCTGACGGGTGAGCCCTATGGTAATGTGCACTACTGAATGTGGACCGTTTGACTGGTCAATTGATCGTGTTATCAACAAATTACGGAGCTGTATGGTGAGCCAGTGACCGTATGATCACCCTAAAATGTACTCCTATTTTTTTAACACAGTACAGACTCAAACTACCATTTCTTTCTTTCATATACGGGCTGACAGGTGGGCCCCATGGTTACGCTCCCCGATGGTGCAACACTAGTTGTGCCGTTTGACTGGTCAATTGATTTTGTCATCAACAAAATACGGAGTTGTACGGGTGAGCCAGTGACCATATAATCATGACATGTATTTGTTTAACATGGTACAGATGCAAGGGCTCATATATATGCGCAAGCACTCACTGCTATAAGCGCACACACGCGAACCCTACCCCTATGAGCACCTTCGAAAGAGTGGGCCAGCATATATGATCTTGAGATTTTACGAAGTCACCATAGGTGCCTTGTAGTCGAGTGGAACGTCTCCTCCCACTGAACGTACATCGCCGGAAAATACTAAAATGAACACAAGATAAATGCGAGCACCGGGACTTTAACCTTGGTGGGCTCGAGAAACCACTATCCCCTAACCATCCAACCACATGTTGGTTAGCACGACAAAATGTATGTGGTGACCGTGATGAGCTTATTCTGAAGTCCAGCGACCATATCGTTCTTTTGCTTCAAATACAATGACCGTAAGTGTCGTCAACAAAATACGGAGCACACATCAAATGCAAAGTCCGTCAGTGTCATCAACAAAATATGGAGACGTATCGTGAGCTAGATACCGTTGTACTATTGTATATGCTTATTTTCTTAGTGGACGATTGTGTGTGTGGTGTGGTGGGCACATCATTTCTAGTTGTGGTGGGTCAACATGACGACTCGGTTCCATCCTGCGCCACATATAGGTTGGACTGAGACGTGTTATACGAAGACCCATGTGGAGGACTTGGCGTACAACATGAAGCTACCAGAGTCGCGGAGGACTCTATCCCCACTGGTGATAAGCCGACTATATATGATTTGTAACCCTAGGCCCTTAGTATGTTATACAAGCTTGGGGGCTAGTTCGTCGATAGTATACACACACACACACAATGCCTGGTATTCACGTGTACTTTGTACACACCTGTATCACTAATATACAGTACCAGGAGTAGGCTCTTTCTTCAACTACAAAGGGTCCGATCTGAACTAGGGTAAAACTTTTGCCTCATATTACCATCCAGCCTAACAGCCAGGGATATCCTACCGAATGATATGATGAAATCATATCTGCCAACTACTATTAGAGAGGTGTGTCGGGGCGGGGGCAATGTGTGCGGGAGAGGCCTAAAGATAATGTGCGTGTGGGAGACACGTAGGCACATATATGTGCGTAAAGAGGGCTAGTAGAGACCAAGCATGTGTATATATGCATGTGAGAGAAATAGTGTTTTCCAACTGAGATTATTGAAAAGAGTGGTACATACTAGTCAGAAAGAGAGAGAGAGAAACAGATAGTGCATGTGCGTGAGACACCCCGACACCCTGAGAGAGATTGTGAGCATGTGTGAAAGAGAAATGCCGATGCATATAAAGTGTGTGCACTTATGCATTAGATAGAGAGATATATAACGCGTTTGTGAGAACGAGGCGAGGCATTGTGCATCTACGTGTAAAAGGCGGTTCTATGCATTAAACTAAAATATAAATGGCATTATTATTTTTGGATGAGATCATGAATTTTGCAAAATTGCGTATGGACGAAAATCGGTCTATTAGAAACCCATACTCTATTGAATTCTAGCATGTGCATGTGTTTATTTCATATTATCGATCCATAGAGTGAGAGCGGTTTGAAATACAGTCAATGGATGCTTTTGCAATTCATATATAAACATTAATTAGTGCAAGTGTGAAGCACTTTATACATTTGTCACTTGCATGGATACATTCCAAATTGCTAGCTACCAAATAAAATACATGTCAAATTCAACATAAAGGGGGTTCCAAAGATTTGAATTCATAGGAAGTGCATTCATCTATTTGAACCCGAGATAATGGCATTTGTAAATCAGATGTAAAAGGGGGCATCAATCTTTGTTGTGAGTTTGAACATGCTATATATATTCATACGCATATCTAACTTTTTTTTGCAACTAAGGAGATTATATCTGGAACCATGCATGAACTAAGGTAAGTTGCATATTTTTTAATATATACTCGTGTACAATGTATATTAAAATGTATCCCCTCCATTCCAAAATAATCGTAGCTTTAGGATTTTCAAGAGTAATGATTTGTGAAGTTTGACAAATCTTGAAACTTCAATTCAAGAGAACCGAAAACGTTAATGCTTCTGCTCCCAAATATTGAACGAAACCGTGCCAAATAGGCCTCTGGTCACCCGAAACCGTGCGAGACTAATGTTTTGGTGGTAAGAAATTCCTGTCCTGACTCTGGCCCATGTAGCCTATTGACCCGATGTCCAAAGGTCTAAACCGGGGTAGATTTGTAACTTCACCAAGACGCCAGTCTCAACTGCCTCAGAGAAGCATTCATACACCGTGGGCGCCTAAACACCCATGCGCTCGGCCGAAATCTATCCCGCCCACATTTGGGACACCTGACAAGACTGTCCTAGCCCCAACCCGCAATATGTCTGAAATTTTAGATGGCAACAAAGTTTAACTTTCCCCAAATTTCAAACAAGCGTGTCTCAAACCAAAACATTGTTCCCCCTTAGTTCCCCGTCTCCCTCCGTTTCCCCATTCATACTCCATGTGCGCGAAAACACCCTCTCCACCAGCCGCGAGACCCCAGCCTCCTCCGTCCTCCACCCCATAGCGGCCAATCCACCGCCGCCCTCCTCCATCACGCCGGAGCCGGTACCCCGATGTCATCGTCCAATGCAACCGGAACCGCAACGCCCTCAAGGACTTAGCAGCTGAAGCCGAGGCAGAGCTGCCTCCATGACACCGACGCCGACATGCGCCGTACCAGAACCACTCTGACCACGCCGTCCTGCGCCTCACTGCTGCGGCTCCACTGTCGCAACCGTCCACCGCACCGGAGCTGTTCCCGCTACGCCGTCGTTCGCCGCCTTGGATCTGCTTCCCCGCCGCCGACAGACGGCCACCGCACCACACTCAACAACTTGGCAATGGGTTCGTCCAAGGCTGCACCGTCCTCCACAACTTTTGGTTTCCAGTGAACAACAAGATCGTCGGAAAAACAGACGGAGGACACAACACTGCCAGCAGAAAGAGGTACTCCTCTTCCCTTATTCGTGCAAATCTTACGTCTCCGCTCACACCGTATTCATCACACAAAAGAAACTAGTTGAGGTTCTTACTGCATCTTCTTCGTGATACTAAATGCACAAGGTTTCCTCCCTTTTACAATTTCACCTTTGATAGAGGTCAGTAGCCCGCCTGGATTTCAATTCAGGGTCAGTCGAACCGCAATTAAAAGAAGCAGCACCCGCTTAGGCGCGCGGAGCACCTAGTCCGCCTGTTCCCCGGGGAACCGGTGTAGGAGCTGCTTGCGCCCGATCTGGAGGTCGGCGGGGCTTGAATGGATGGCCGAGGGGTGGTGCCAAGCACGACGATGTGGTGAGGTCGAGGGGAGGGCGCAGGCAGGGGAGGAATACTGGGCCGGTGGTCGCTAGTGTTTCGAGGAAGATCGTCAACACTGACTGACTGGAGGTAGATGAAGGTGATCTGCCCGTTCTTTGTACATTGGATGGTGCAGAAAAAATGGACTGACCTATTTGCTTTTAGTCGACTGTTATTTTCATAGAATCCTGTAGTAATTGAGTGTGCCATGCATGTTGTAGAGCTATCATATGTCTCCCTCATTTATTTCTCGCCGACCTGCTATCTGCTACCTCTACACTGTACTAATTGTGCACACACTTCATCCATACTCACACTATTGTTTTTTTATGCATGGGTATTTCAGACTCTGACACAGTGTTGATGAATGCAGAAAAGAAAAGACAGAAGTCGCTCAGTGTAATTTGAAGATAAGCACTCAGCGTTTCAGCGCTCTAATGGGTGCAGTGTCAGCAGTTGGAGACAGTAAATGTAGCTCTGCAGTTGATGATCTCAATTGCCACACACAACCATCCCAGGTGCTTGCTTTAACTTCGCGCTGTCAAATGTGGTTGCATGTTGCATATGGTGTCTAGCTTGTATTGCTTCCAATTTGGTTAAATTGCATCTGCTTACTTTACACATTATACCTTTGATAATGACATGCCTTCCTGTTTTTGATACATACTACATATGTCTATTAACCATGTTCGTACATCAAACTAATGCTCTTTTGTATCCCTCGTCAATCACTTATGATGAGACAGTCACCCGGGTGGGTTACTGTGAGATGCCCTACTCGTTTAAAGAGTGTAGTGTCATCCTCCCCACATGATTCTCAAGAAACAGCAAGGCTAAATAAAGATAGTCAACGTAGCTCTCTAGTTGATCACCGCAATTCCCCCACACCACCATCGCAGGTGCTTGCTCTTACTTGGCAGTGTGATATGTGGTTGCATGTTGCATATGGTGTCTACCTTGTAATGCTTCTAATTAGGGTAAATTGCATCTGCCTAGTTAAAACATTGTACCTGTGAATATGACATGCCTTCCTATTTTTGGTACATACTATGTCTTTCTATTAACCATGTTCTTACATCAAACTACTTTTATTGTGTATCCCTCATCAATGCTCCTAATTTGTTAAATTGCATCTCCTTAGCTTACACATTATACATGTGAATATGACACGCCTTCCTGTTTTTGGTACATACTACATCTGCCTATCACACCATGTTCTTACATCAAACTACTATTCTTGTGTATCCTGCGTCTATTGCTTATGATGAGACAGTCATGCGCGTGGGTTAATATGAGATGCAATACTCTTATAAAGAATGCAATTTCATCCTCTCCACATGATTCTCAAGAAACAGCAAGCCTAAATGAAGATATTGAACGTTGCTCTATACTTGAAGACCGCACTTTCCCTACACCACCATCACAGGTGCTTGCTCCAACTTCGCAGTGTGATATGTGGTTGCATGTTGGATACGGTGTCTATCTTGTAATGCTTCTAATTAGGGTAAATTGCATCTTCTTAGTCTACACACTATACCTGTGAATATGACATGCCTTCCTATTTTTGGTACACACTACATCTATGTGTTAACCTTGTTCTTACATGAAACTACCTCTCTTCTGTATCCTGCATCAATCACATACGATGAGTCACCTTTATTCGTTGCACATTGCATATTATTTCTAGCCTGTTGCCATGTATTGCTTCGAATTTTGTCAAATACATTTGTTAGGCCACCCTTTTAATTTGGTAGAGTGATATTGGTTTCATCTTTCATATGGTTTCTAGCCTGCATCGATTCTAACAAGTTCAAGCACCTTGTGCTTAGTTTACACTTTATACATCATACATGTCAATACGTCACGCCGTCCTGTTTTTCATACATATTCGGTCCTCCTATCATGCGGCTGCCTTACATTAAAGTAGTGTCCGTCGGTATCATGCATCAATAAGTTCTGAAGAGCAAATTTTATTCCTTTTTCTTGTGGGTTTGACATCAAGAAAGAGGAAGGAAAAGAGTAAGGAAGGCGATGATGGTGGTCCTCTGCAGCAACGTAAACGGAGCATCTGTACCGATTCTCCCTGTACTGATAGTGCATTACAAGGTCCAAGTCTCCGCTCCCCTACTCCACCATCCAAGGTGCTTGCTCTAACTTGGCAGTGTGGTATCTGGTTGCATGTTGCATATGGTGTCTAGCTCGTATTGCTCCTAATTAGTGTAAACTGCATCTGCTTAGCTTACACATGATAGATGTGAATATGACACACTTTCCTGTTTTTGGTACATACTATATCTGTCTATCACACCATGTTCTTACATGAAACTACTCTTCTTGCGTATCCTGCATCAGTCACTTATGATGGAACACCTTTAAGTTGGCAGTGTGATATTGGTTTGCGTCTTGAATATAATTTCTAGCATGTATTGCTTCTAGTTTGATGAACGCCACCTATGACGAGACAGTTTTAACTCGGCAGAGTGATATTGATTGCACCTTCCATATGGTGTCGTGTAGTGTTTCTAATTTGTTGAAGTGCCTTCTGCTTAGTTACCACATCATAGGTGTGAAGTCAAGCCGTCCATTTTTTCGTACATATTCCATCCTTGTATCATGACTTTGCCTTTTCATCAAAGTAGTGTTCGTCAGTATCATGCATGAATGAGTGCTGCAGAGTGAATGATATTCCTTTTTCTTGTCGGTATGACCTCACAATGCAAAATCAATAAAGCTAAAGGAAATTAGCAAGGCATTGGATGATGGTGGTCCTTCCGAGCACCTAAAATGGAGGTTCTCTAAAGATTCTACTCCGCCATCCTCCCAACAAGATTCGCAAGACAATGCAAGGCTAGATAGTCAACGTAGCTGTGTAGATGATGGGCACATCTGCCCTACTCCACCATCACAGGTGCTTGCTCTAACTTGGCACTATTATATGTGGTTGCATGTTGCGTATGATGTCTACCTTGTATTGCTTCTAACTTTGTTGAATTGCATCTGCTTACTTTACACATAATGCATGTGATTATGACATGTGTTCCCATTTCTACATCAGACTACTGTTCTTGCATATCCAGCATCAGTCACTTATTATAAGGCACCTTTCAGTCGCCACTGTGATATTGGTTGTGTCTTGCATATGATTTCTAGCATGTACTGCTTCTAATTTGTTGAAACGCCATACAATTTGAACTTGGTATAGTGATATTGGTTGCATCCTTCATATGGTGTCTAGCTTGCAGTGCTTCTAATTTGTTGAAATGCCTTCTGCTTAGTTACCACATCATAGGTGTCAATATGTCACACCATCCTGTTTTTCATACATATTCCATCCTCGCATCATGTGTTTGCCTTTCATCCGAGTAGTGTTCGTCAGTATCATGCATGAATGAGTTTTGAAGAGCGAATTTTATTCCTTTTTATTATCGGTTTAACTTCACAATGCAAAATCATTACAGCTGAAGGAAATTAGTCCGGTAGTGGATGATGGTGGTCCTTCGGAGCAACTCAAACAGGGGTTCTCTACAGATTCTACTCTGCCATCCTCCCAACAAGATTCGCAGGACAACACAAGGTTGGACAGTCAACGTAGCTGTGTAGATGATGAGCACATCTCCCCTACTCCACCATCACAGGTGCTTGCTCTAACTTGACACTATTATATGTGGTTGCATGTTGCGTATGATGTCTAGCTTGTATTGCTTCTAACTTGAATTACATCTGCTTACTTTACACATAATGCTTGTGAATATGACATGTGTTCCTGTTTCTAGAACATACGTGTACATGATGAGCACATCTCCCCTACTCCACCATCACAGGTGCTTGCTCTTACTTGGAACTGTTATACGTGGTTGCGTTTTCCGTATGATGTCTAGTTTGTATTGCTTCTGATTATGTAGAATTGCATCTGCGTAGCTTACAACTTATACCTGCAACAATCACTTACCCATTAGACACATTTAACTTGGGACTGTGATGTAGGTTGCATCTTGCATTGTCTTCTAGCTTGTACTGCTTCTAATTTCTTGAAATGGCACTTACGACGAGACACTTTTTACCTGATAGAGTGATATTGGTTGCATGTTCATATGGTGCCTAGCTTTCATTTCTTCTAATTTTGTTGAAATGCCTTCCGCTTATTGTTTTTTCATACATATTCCATCCTCCTATCGTACATGTGAATATGAAACGCTGTCTTTTTTTGTATATATTCCATCCTCCTATCCTGCGTTTGCCTTACATCAAAGTAGTGTTCGTCTGTATCATGCATCCACCAGTTATGCAGAGCTAATTTTATTCATCTTCTTGTGGTTTTGACTGCATAAGGTAATATCAGAAAATAGAAAGGAAAAGAGTAAGTTAGGGGATATTGGTGGTACTCCGCACCGACGCAAACAGAGACTCTCTAGGTTTGCCACTCCTACTGCTAATGAAGTTGAAGTCCCAAGTCTACATGATGAGTTCATCTCCCGTACTCCACCATCGCAGGTGCTTGCTCTAAGTTGACAGTGTGATAATTGGTTTCATGTTGCATATGTTTTCTAGCCTGTATTTCTTCTATTTTGATTAAATTGCAGCTGCTGAGTTTATACGTTATACATGTGCATATGACATGGCTTTCTGTGTCTAGAATACACTGCATCTATCTATCATACCATGTTCTTACATAAAAGTACTGCTGTTGTGTATCCCGCATCAGTAACTCATGATTGGACACTTTTGACATGGCAGTTTGATAGTGGTTGCATCTTGCATTGATTTGTACGTTGTACTGCTTCTAATTTTTCTAATTGCCACTTATGACAAGACACTTTTAACTTGGCAGAGTAATATTGGTTGCATCTTTCATATGGTGTCTAGCTTGCATTACTTCTATTTTCTCGAAAATCCTTTAGCTTAGTTTGCACATCGTAGCTGTGAATATGTCATGTCGTCCTGTTTTTCTTACATATTCCATCCTCATATGGTTGTCTTACATCAAAATATTGCTTGTCTGTATCATGCATCAATGAGTTCTGAAGAGTGATTTTATTCTTTTGTGTTGTGGGTACAACTTGACATGGCAAAGTCAAAAAAGAGCAAGGAAAATAATATAATAGGGAGTGCTGTTACTCATCGGGTGAAACGGAAAAGGTTCTGCCGTCGAGAATCTGCTGGTACTTATAGTGTAGTAGAAGGTCCAAGTCCACCGTCTAAATCTACAAACATGTAAGTGCATCTAGTGCCCCTTAGTGATTTTGGTGTATTGAATACTTATAGGTTAAGGGACTGATGCATTTGTGATTGTACACAGGTCTATAAGTCTATGAGGAGTTTGATATTTACAGAGAAAGTTGACCCCTAAAAATGAAGTTCTTCAACTGAAGACTTTGGATCTCTGAAGACTTTCTAAAGACTTTGTAAGTGAAGAAATGGGTGTGACCTTGAAGACTAGGCAATCATTCGAGGAACATGAAGCGTGAAGACTTTTGTTTTCGTAGTTTCATTTTCTATTTCTTGAGTCATAGGAATCACCGTATTGTTAAAGGGGTCAAGGAAATACTAAGGAAAAATTTCCATGTGATGCTCAACCCAAAATCCTACACCTACCAATCCCTTCGAGTGAAGCCACTGGAAATCTCATACAGTTCAGTCATATTCTTCAGTGACAGAGACAAAGTTCTTCTAGTCTCTGAGAAATTTGTTCTGACTGAGGAGTTAGGAATTCACCAGTGTGAATTGCCTACACAGTGAGGAACATGATATCCCTGACGATTTTGACAGTCAAAATTCCGACCGTTGCTGTGCTATGCACCAGCGGTTCCAAAATATCTACCCACCTAACGGTCATATCAGCCAAGGGCATTTATGTCTTATCATGTCGGGCTGCTCCCTAGGCTATAAATAGCCGCCCCTTCAACCACTAGCTGGTTGGCTGCTCCGAGAGAAACTAACACTTGTCAATTGAGAGCATCCCATCCTCCGTGCACTTTGAGCGAAAATCATCATGTGAGGAAAACCCAAACCCAACACCTACAAACCCAAAGTGATTGAGCATCACTGAAGAGATTGATCCTGCATGGATCCGACACTTGTTTCCTTTGAAGACTGTGCTTCTTCCAAACGGTTAGGCTTCAAGGTCTAGAGCATCCAAGAGGAATTGTGGATCGCCCAGTGACCGAGTTTGTGAAGGTTCGGAAGTCACCTGAAGACTTACCACGAGTGATTGGGTGAGGTCTGTGTGACCTTAGCTCAAGGAGAATACGGTGAGGACTGTGTGTCCTCGATTTTAAATACTCAGCCGCTCCAACCAGATGTACAACTGAGACAACAGTTGGAACTGGTCTACCAAATCATTGTCTTCACCGAGCTAACTGGTTCTATCTCCTCAACCCTTTCATTTCCTCATGTATGGTGTTGTGTGCCTGTTCATATCTCTCTGAATACATTGACTGAAGACTTTCTCAATTTCCTCAGGTCTATTTCTTCAGTCTGTCTGTCTTCTTCCGTGTGTTATCCTGTGTTTACGCTTTCTGTACTCTGTGCTTGTCTTCATTTCATCATGATGACTATGCTTGTGTTCTGTTATGTTCCTTTCTGAGTACTTATTCCGCTGCAAGTAGTTCTTCATTTAGGAATTTCCTCACCAACAAATTCCTCAGTGAAGAATTCATAAAAAACGCCTATTCACCCCCCTCTACTTGATATAATGCACTTTCAATTGGTATCAGAGCGAGGTACTCCCTTGTTCTGTGTGATTTTGGTTTAACCATCTGGAGTTTTAGTTATGTCGACCGCAGGTATGATAAAGGTCTTTGCTGGGTGTCCTACCTTCGATGGAACGGACTACCCCTACTGGAAAAACAAGATGCGAATGCATCTTGAGGCAATTGACAATGATCTCTGGTATGTTGTGGTAAATGGTGTTCCCTCAGTCACACCTTCTCTGAACGCTACTGATGTGAAGAGATTCAAGCAACTCGATTCTCAAGCGAAGAATATCATATGTGGTCATATGAGCAAAGGACAGTATGGAAGAGTGAGTGCTTTGGAAACTGCCAAGCTTATCTGGGATAGGCTGTCCAAAGTAAATGAAGGAGTCTCAACTCAACATGACTCTTGTGTTGACGTTCTTTGCAATCTCTTCAACCGCTTCAAAAGATTCGACAATGAAAATGTTCAGCAAACCTTCGATCACCTCACTGACATCACCGACCATGAGATGGTGAAGAAATGGTTGAGATTGCTAGATTCTTCATTTGATACTCTGGCACTGATGATTCAAGAGCGTGCTGACTACAAGTAACTTGATCCCGCTGATATCCTCGAGAGGCTAAATACTCATGAGTTCCAGCTTGCTGAGAAGACAGATCTCTACGGTTCGAGCTATGGCAGGTCACATGCTTTGAAGGCCAAGGCAGTCTCTGAGTTTGAAGATGAAGACTCTACTAGCAGTCTTGGTGATCCTGAAGAATTGAGCCAGGAACTTGCACTGCTCATGAAGAAATTTCAGAAGTTCTCTAGACGTGGTCGCTTTGGAAAACCCTCAAGGAGAAATGATTCCTCACCCAATGACTACAAGAAGAGGTTGTGTCACAAATGCAAGAAACCTGGTCACTACATCCAAGATTGTCCTCAGTGGGATAAGGAATCAAAGAAGAAGAAATACAAGGATTACAGTTCTGAGGACGCAAAGAAGAAGAAGAAATCCTCAAAGTCTTCATCATCAAAATCCTCGAGGTCTTCATCTCACAAGAAGAGCAGCTCCAAGAAGGCTCGGGCATTTATTGGCAAGGAAATGGACTCCGAGGCTGAATCTGAGGAACACGAGGACGAGGAGTCATCTGAGGAGTCCGAGTCTGGTGTGGCGAGTCTAGGTCTCGCTATTGCATTCGTCAGCAAGTATATCTTCAACACTGAAGAAAACGACTTCACCGACAAGGCTGATGAAGGCAATGATGACTACACTCCCACATGTTGCTTCATGTCAAAGGGTGCCAAGGTAACTAAATACGCCTCCTCTGACTCTAGTGAGGATGAATCTGATGAAAATCTCAAGCCCAACTACTCTAAACTTGCTAAAATTGTTGTGAAACAACAAAAGGCTTTTGAAAAGGTTCAAAACATGCTAGACAAAAGTGATGATATGTTGGGTGAAGAAATGGATCGCACTAAAATCTTGACTGAAAATCTTCAGAGACTTCAGTCCAGGTTTGACAATCTTCAAGGTCATCATAACACACTCTTATCTGATCACGAGAATCTTTCTTATGAATTTCTTCAAAGAAAGCAAGATCTTGAAAAGCTAAGAGTGGATTATGAAGATCTTCATAAGGAGCGCGATTCATTACTTGCTCAACAAATCAGCGCTACCCAGGAAGAATTTGTTCCTCCATGTCTGAAGTGCATTGAACGTGAAACTGCTAATTCTTCACCTGAATGTTCAAATGCTTCCAATGCTACAAATTCTTCATATATCTCTGCTGTCACTAATTCCTTATCTCAGGACAATGCAAGTATCACTGATGATGCAGGGCTGAAGGAATTGTACATGACAGGCATGTACAAAAGCCTCAAAGGGCATCACACTCTTTGTCGTGTGCTCAAAAAGTAGATCCTCAACAGAAACCCTAGGAAAGAGGGTATTGCCTTTGAGAGGAAACTCAATGGTAATGGAACATATTGGAAGCCTGAGCAGTACCCCAAAACCTCATGGGTTGCTGCAAAGGGACCTCCAGTTGATCCATCCAACTTATGTGGCTTTACATGTGAATCTCCTCATTCTTCTGATGAGTCATTTGACTCTAACTATAAACTGTTCAAAAATCAGAATGGTGAAGTATTTGCTAGATATGTTGGGACTAACTGCATGAACAGTTCTCCTATGAAGAAAATCTGGGTTCCCAAAAGTTGCCTTCAAAGTCTTCAAGTGAATGTCCTCATGACACCACCTGTGAAGAAAAGGAACTCCAGATCAAATTCTTCACATGAACCAAATTCTTCATATGGATCCAAGTCCTCAGGTGGACCAAATTCCTCACGTGGTTCAAATTCCTCAAAAGGATCAAAGTCCTCGTATGATTATCATCGTGCTAACCCTTCTGTTTCGCAGGGTAGAGCAAAGGGCTATGAATATGTGCATTATTCTTCAAATCATTATGTTCATAAGTCCTTGAAGAATTTCTCTACTTATTCATATGCTTACCATAACCCCTCTTATGTGAAACGAAGTGGACTGGCGTCCATGCCACCTTTCTCCTATGGTGCTCGCAGAATGATGAATTCTTTGCCACCCCTCCAGATGTGGGTGGTGAAGAAAAAGAACTAATCTCTCATGCAGGGTCAGGTTTCTAGTCGTGCTCAAAACGACTGAAGAATTTGCTGGAGACCTGAACAGTGTCTGATAGGACGCAGGCTAATCATGATGAAATGAACCTTCATTTCATACGTCCTCATACTGATTATCTGTTCTAATTGCTTGATGAAATTGACCTGATGATACTGATGTCATATTCTTCACCGATGAAGTATATGAGTTTCTAAGCTGCACTAATTCATCTGCAGGATGATCAACCCAAAGCAAATGAGTGGGTCCTCGATAGTGGATGTACAAATCACATAACTGGTGACAAGAACCTATTGATGGATGCTCCCTTATCACCATCACATCTGAAGTATATCATCTTCGCTGACAAAGGCAAAAGACAGGTATTGGGTCTAGGTAAGGTTGCTATCTCTAAGGACATACACATGGACAAAGTCATGCTTGTCATGTCCTTAGGATACAACCTCATGTCATGCTTTGTGATCTTGATATGGTTGTTGTCTTTGGAAAGTATCATTGTGTTGTGATCTTGGAAGCTGACAATTCCAAAGTCTTCGAAGGCTTTAGGGGAGGAGACTTGTACATTGTTGATTTCTCTACGGGACCACAGCCTGCCGTGTGCTTACTTGCAAAAGCTTCAGAAGGCTAGCTATGGCATCGATGACTTGGTCATGCTGGCATGAGGAATCTGCACACGCTCACGAAGAAGGAGCATGTCATTGGCATTGAGAATGTCAAATTCCTCAAGGATCACTTATGTGGAGCTTGTGAAGCTGGGAAGATGACAAAGGCCAAGCATCCAGCAAAGACTATCATGACTACCACTCGACCATTTGAATTGCTTCACATGGATCTCTTCGGTCCTAATGATTATTCTGCTGTGACAAATGATGCATCTCTACATGGATTTGTTATTGTTGATGATTATTCTCGTTACACATGTGTACACATTGTCACTTACAAACATGAAGTGCAGGAAGTCTTCAAATGATTTTCCTCAAGGGCTTCTACCAACTTTGGTGTGAAGATCAAGCACATCAGGAGTGACAATGGAACCGAGTTCAAGAATTCCGGTCTTGATGACTATCTTGATGAACTTGGTATTACTCATGAGTTATCTGCTCCTTATACTCCTCAAAAGAATGGCGTCGTGGAGCGCAAGAACAGAACTCTTGTTGAGATGGCTCGCACTATGCTTGATGAATACAAGACGCCTCGTCATTTCTGGAGTGAGGTAATTGATACTGCTTGCCACATCATCAACATAGTATATCTTCACAAATTCTTCAAGAAGACTGCCTATGAACTCCTCACTCACAAGAAACCCAATGTAAGTTACTTCAAAGTCTTCGGTGCTAAATGTTGGATTAGAGATCCTCATCACAATTCTAAGTTTGCACCGAAAGCGCATGAGGGTTTCATGCTTGGTTACGGAAAGGACTCGCACATCTACAAAGTCTTCAACAACGTTCTTCACAAGGTTGTTGAAATTGTGGATGTGCGGTTCAATGAAACTAATGGCTCGCAAAGAGAGCACCCACCTTTTGTGATAGATGAACCAACACCTAAGGATTCTATCAAGTTCAAAGCCACTAAGAATGTCATTCCTACTGAAGAATCTACTGAAAAATTCATTCCAGAACGTGATGAACGTCGAGCTGGCACACCTAAAGAAAATGGTGCTGAGGAAAATGCTCCTAGAATATCATCGATGACATTGAAGCACCAAGTCTTCTGACACGCTCAAAAGCTTCACATTTATCTAACTTTTGTGGGCACTTTGCGTTTGTCTCTTTCACAGAGCCCGCTAAGGTAGATGAAGCATTTCTAGAGCCTAAGTGGATTCAAGCTATGCAGGAAGAATTACATCAGTTCGAGCTCAACAATGTCTGGGAACTGGTCAAACGTCCAAATCCTCAGAAGCACAACATTATTGGCACAAAGTGGATCTACCGCAACAATCAAGATGAAAATGGCCTTGTGGTGAGGAATAAGGCACGGCTTGTAGCTCAAGGCTACACACGGGTTGAAGGAATTGACTTCGATGAGACTTTTGCACCTGTTGCCAGACTTGAGGCTATTCGCATATTACTTGCGTATGCTAACCATCATGATATTATCTTACAACAAATGGATGTGAAAAGTGCATTCCTCAATGTAAAGCTTGAGGAAGAAGTATATGTTGCTCAACCCCTAGGTTTTGAAGATCCAAAGAGTCCCGACAAAGTCTTCAAGCTCAAGAAGGCCATGTATGGCCTAAAGCAAGCCCATCGGGCCTGGTATGATACCTTGAAGGAATTCTTCATGAAGAAAGGTTTCAAACCCGGTTCACTCGACCCAACTCTTTTCATTAAGTCTTATGATGGTGAATTTTTTGTGTGCCAAATATATGTTGATGATATCATTTCGGCTGTACTGACCAACGATATAGTGATGAATTTGCCTATATGATGAGTGAATAATATCAAATGTCTATGATGGGTGAGTTGAAATTCTTCTTAGGTCTTCAAATTCGTCAATAGTGCAATGGAATATTCATATCTCAGGAGAAATACCTCAAGGACGTATTGAGGAAATTTGGCATGCAAGATTGCAAAGGGGTCAAAATTCCAATGCCCACAAATGGCCATCTATGCACTGATGAAAATGGTAAAGACTTCGATCAAAAGGTATACCGCTCCATGATTGACTCTTTATTGTACCTATGTGCATCTAGGCCGGATATTATGCTTAGTGTTTGCATGTGTGCCCGATTTCAAGCTACACCGAAGGAATCACACCATAAGGCTATGAAGCATATTCTTCGATACTTAGCTCACACACCAACACTTGGATTATGGTATCCCAAGGGCTCCACTTTTGATCTCATTGGATATTCAGACTCTAACTACGCTGGCGATCGCATGGACCGCAAGTCAACATCTGGCACATGTCATTTCCTCGGGCGATCTTTGGTCTGTTGGTCCTCGAAGAAACAAAACTGCATATCACTCTCCACTACAGAAGCTGAGTACATTGCTGCTGGATCGTGCTGTGCTCAACTACTATGGATGAAGCAAACTCTCAAGGACTATGCCGTCAACGTGAAGAATGTGCCTCTCTACTGTGACAATGAGAGTGCCATCAAGATTGCTCATAACCCAGTTCAGCACTCGAAGACCAAGCACATCCAGATTCATCATCATTTTCTTCATGATCATGTGTTTGAAGGCGACATCTCCATTGACCACGTCAGCACTGAAGATCAATTGGCCGATATCTTCACAAAGCCCTTGGATGAGAAGAGATTTAGCAAGTTGCGATGTGAGCTAAATATCCTAGAATCTTCGAATGTTCTATGAAATGGACACACCTCCTAACACTTATGCTGACTTGATGACTTAGATGCACAACACATGAAGTAACATTTTTCTTCAATCAATGAAGACTAACCCTCTAAGCGTGAAGGAATTAATGAAGAAATTGATTCTCAGAGCCCTACAACAATTGTACGCGGTGTCTGAAATCAGCTTTCTTATACGGTGGGTTACGCCACCAACCAAAGTTGAAAATCTTCAAGTTGAATTTTTCTTCGTTTTTGAAATTCCTCAATTTTTCAAATTCTTCAACTTTGCATTGTCTTCACTCTTTCCGGTGTTGTTCTTCATTCGAATAT
>NC_041385.1:137289591-137315634 GCF_002162155.2 Triticum dicoccoides
TTTATGTCCTCAACAGCATTCACTTATTGTTATTTCTTCAAGTTGATTTCTTCTGCTAAGTGAATGTGATCGGACCCTTCCCCCTCTATGCTAAACTCAACTCAGTCTATTCACAAATTCCTCTTATGCGTTCTATTTGAAACTCGTTCAAATTCTTCACTGTGTCCTTGACAGCTGAAGAAATTGCGAACGGAACTTTTAACTTATCTTATCTGAATTTTCGGCTTTGCCGCTCAAACTGTTCCGCTTCTCATGGCAATACTTATCTATTCACCCACGATCCTACACGATCGCCACCTCTCAGTACGTGGGTGACACATGTCAAGCGATTGAGAACAGGCCAGGGGCATGTTCATCCGATTTCCTCGGTTGAACTATTTTTCACTCCCTCTATAAATACCGCTGTCTCTTCCTCACTTCACTTTCACCTCACTCGTGCTCTCTGTCTCTCACTCGAGCTTCCCAAAACCCTAGCACCGCGGCTACTTCATCATTGCCGGTGAGGAAGAGCTTCACTACCTCGACCTCGTCATCGTCGTACTCGTGCCGGTTGCGGATTTCTTCACTCCACCGCCACCGTAGCCGTCTTCCTTTGCCAAGTTAGGGCGTGGAAGATCTGACCTGACGAACTTCACTTCTGTTCTTCCCAATTCGTCGTGTTATTCACTTCGGGTAATTAAAAGTTACTTTTAACTGCTCGCTTTGATTCTCAAGTTTTTCTGAAAATCTTCAAAAGTGTTTATTCTTCAATTCTTCACACACATAAACACCTCACATGTCATCTGCTCTTGATTCATTTCTCTAAGCAAGGATTTTCTTCAAGATTCCTCAATTGTGTGGATTGTCAATCTACACAACTCTGGAACCTAAGACAAAGAATGCTTAGTGAAATTCCTCAAGACTCATCTGGTCAAATTCCTCAAAACCTATTCTTTTTGAAAAACCTTCTGAGAACGCATATGACCTCTCCAAATTCCTCACAACTATGCTCTGTTCATAGGTACAAATCTCCGCTGCTGAATCACTAGGTTCTCATCAACTTAACTCAGTTGCAGCATTCCTCGAAGAAAAGTTGCATACCTCTTTAGAAACTTCAGTTGTTCATATCCTCAGCTGAAGAAAATGGGTGACAAAAGGCCACAGAAGGGAGGAAAGAGGCCCGAGGTCAATACTGCGTTTGAAATCCCTGAGGACATTTATGCTAGGTACTGCACACCCCCTGAGGAAGATAGAAATCAGCGCAAGGTGCGCATTCAGAAGATAGAGAGGAGATGGGCACGGGAATGGAGGGAGTACAGGTATGTAACTCCCAAGTACATGAAGAAATTCTCTCTCAACCCTCCATGCCCAAGACCTCCATTGGCACAAGGCTAGTTGGCAGATCCCACCAGCATCAAGCGCGGTGAGGATTATCCTGATGAATGGGCAAAACGCCAAGCCAAACTGGCTAAGCAAGCAAAGGAAGCAGTGAAGAAATTCGACGCAGACTCTGCTGCAGCTGCTGCCTCTGCTGAGGCCTCTGCTAGTCAGCCAAAGAAGGCAATGCACAAGAATCCTGCACATAAATCCAGTGCTTCACCTTCAATGCCCTCATGGCCAAGCTCCTCTGCTACACCATCAAGGCAAGATTCCTTAAGGCCCTCACAGCAAATTCCTCAGACTGCTCCTTCAAAGTCCTCAGCTCCTCCGTCAAAGTCTTCAGCTTCTCCGACAAAATATTCGGCACCCGTGCATCTCGCCACGTGCCAAAGAACTTAAGGCTTCTCAATTGCCTCAGGAGCATCTGCAAGCTCCTCAGCTGCTCGAAATTCCTCTGATGGTCCCTCTCTGCTGAAGACAAAGGCCACTGCTGGACGAGGAACTCGCCCAAGTCCTCACAAGAATCAAGTCGCCTTCCATGTACCCTCTGATTATGATGAGGCTGATGATGAAGAACTTGCCGAAATCATCAGAAACAGGCAAGCTAGGGCCGCTAGAGCCAAAGGCAACAATGTGCCGCTGATGCTAGATCCAAAGTTGATCCTCGACTACATTGACCTATGGCACAAGGATCCTAACACACCTTTGTCGGAGATGAACCTCACTCCTGGTCAAAGTCATGTTCTTACTGCCTTCATTTAAGAAGAAAAATGGAAATTTGAAGAAGGCAGAAGTTTGAAGAAAGCGCAGTACAAGAAACAGTGCTACCTCAAGGACAATGTCCTCACTCTCACTCCTGATCAGCTCCTTGCCTTGCAAGTTGAAATCAAACAGCCGAGTGATGAATTTGATCGCTACCATGCTGATTGGAATGGCGCCAAGGTGCGTTTCATCAATCTGACAAAGAAATTCACTTCAAGTGCTGCTCCACCTGTGCACGTTGAAGTTACTCAGGCTGAGGCATCTGCTCAGCCTACTAAAGAACTTGCCAGCACCGCTGATGACATTTAGGCTGCTGAAGAAAATTAGAGTGCCAGGGCTGATGACTCCATTCTAGCCGCTGAAGATATTGCCAGAGCATCCACTAGTGGCACCTGAAGAAACTGAACAATTCAGGGCAACTGCATCAGTTGCGCCTGAGGAAAATGAACCAAAGTCCTCTGCACCTCCTGCGCCTACACCAATTCCGATCCTTCCATCTGCATCAGATGTGAAGAAGACCAAGGCTGCAGAACGTGCAGCTGTGAAGAAAAGGAAGGTGTCGGTGTCAAAACCGGCAGATCTCGGGTAGGGGGTCCCGAACTGTGCGTCTAGGCGGATGGTAACAGGAGACAAGGGACACGATGTTTTTACCCAGGTTCGGGACCTCTCGATGGAGGTAAAACCCTACTCCTGCTTGATTAATATTGATGATATGGGTAGTACAAGAGTAGATCTAGCACGAGATCAGAGAGGCTAAACCCTAGAAGCTAGCCTATGGTATGATTGCTGTTCGTCCTACGGACTAAAACCCTCGGCTTTATATAGGCACCGAAGAGGGTTAGGGCTACACAGAGTCGGTTACAATGGTAGAAGATCTACATATCCGTATCGCCAAGCTTGCCTTCCACGCCAAGGAAAGTCCCATCCGAACACGGGACGAAGCCTTCAATCTTGTATCTCCATAGTCCAGGAGTCCGGCCAAAGGTGATAGTTTGGCTATCCGGACACCCCCTAATCCAGGACTCCCTCAGTAGCCCCTGAACCAGGCTTCAATGACGACGAGTCCGACGCGCATATTGTCTTCGGCATTGCAAGGCGGGTTCCTCCTCCGAATACTTCATAGAAGATTTTGAACACAAGGATAGTGTCCGGCTCTACAAAATAAGTTCCACATACCACCATAGAGAGAATAATATTAACACAAACTCAATCTGCTGACGTATTCCGTGGCGTGACATCACACGGCGGCCAAGCCTTTATTCGAATCGTTTTTACTGTCCCACCTCAGCGCGTTTTGCGAGGCGGTTTCCTTGGCACGTCTTATTGAAGCAGAGATCGTGTCCCTTTATTCCGGGATTCTCATCAATACGGGCGTGGGTAACCCAACCGTGCCATTGATTACGTCTCTTGGGAGATAAGCGAGTTTTACCAAGCTGGTGGGGATGCATAGTTTCGCCCGTCCATATAAGGGGATAAGGATCCACTTTTTCACACACGCCTTCTTCCTCCTTTGGTCATCCATTTCCGCGCACTCGAGCTCCAGCGCCCAGTCCGCACATCCCACCTCAACCTTCTCCGGCCATGTCAGGAGCGAGAGGCAAGTGGATGGCCTCCTCCGGCACGGAGGGGCACATCAAAAAGTTGAGGAAAGCCGGATACCTACACAATGACATTGCGCACCGGCTTCCAGACGAGGGGCAACTCATCCCCACCCCAGGCCTCATGAGAAGGTGGTGTTCCTCCCCCATTTCCTCCGTGGACTAGGCTTCCCACTCCACCCATTTGTCCGGGGGATCATGTTCTACTACGGCCTGGATTTCCACGATCTGGCCCCGAACTTCATCCTCAACATCTCGGCGTTTATCGTCATGTGCGAGGGCTTCCTCCGCATCAAGCCCCACTTCGGCTTATGGCTGAAGACCTTCAATGTCAAACCGAAGGTGGTGGGCGGCCAGCAGGCGGAGTGCAGAGGTGCCATGGTGGGCAAGATGCCCAACGTTATATGGCTCGAGGGCTCCTTTGTGGAAACCATCAAAGGGTGGCAATCGGGGTGGTTCTACATCACCAAGCCGCGTGACCCCGAATGGGCAGCAGCCCCCGAATTCCGATCTAGCATCCCCACACGGCTCACCTCCTGGAGAGTTCAGAAGAGGTGACCGGACTCCAAACCTGCGTCCAAAACCTTGTGAACAAGAAGGTCAAGCTTGTCAATGTAGTCCAGGTCATGCTCATCCGCCGGATCCTCCCGTGCCAACAACGAGCATTCCATTTGTGGGAGTTTGATCTGGCACAACACCAAACCTTGAGAAGGCTCTTCGACACTACGTACGAAGATGCCTGGAAGGTGATGTTCAAGGGCGCCGAGGCTCCCGCATCCGCTACCGTAGATCGCGGATTTAGATTGCAGCGTCAAGCCAGCGAGGTAAACTATTTTGCCCTTTACAGGACACTTATTTTTCATAGTTTGACTCTATGCGGGATCTAAAACTCCCTTACCTTTGACAGGCCTGGCAGAAGAAGTCCGGGCAGGTTAACTTTCTGGCTCCCCTGCCAGAAGACCCAGCGGACGCCCGATTGACGGGGTTGCTGGTTCTGGCACCTCACGTGGTGCCGGAGAAGAAGGCCACGAGAACTCGAAAGAGTTCCCGGCGCCAGGTGTTATCGGACTCACCGTCCGATGACTCTAAGGAGTACTCCTCCCGCGAAGACGGGGAGGAGGAAAAAGAGGCCTCTCCCCCAGCGGGGGGGAGAAGAAAAGGAAGGCCGCCCCAACTGGGGAGGGCGGAGGGTCCAAGAAGGGAAGGTCCCTTCCTCCGGACTACTCCACCAACACCGACGACAGCGAAGAGGAGTGGCCGCTGAGCGATAAGCCCCCGGTGACATCGTAAGTATCCGGATACCAGAATAACTCATGGCGTTTCGTTTGTCGTATAGAGTCTCCTAACACCGAATACAACCCTGCAGCCCGCCCAAGGACGGGCTCGACACCTCGACGAGTGGCTCCCTGGCTCCATCGGACGTGAATAGCACTTCACTTCCGGCTGCCTCCTCTCCTCGCGCCGCGGATGACGCCGAGCTGGGCTCCCAAATGTGGCCCAGCTAGGAGGAGGAGGTCCCGGAGGCTCCGCAAGGCAACCTCCCGGACTCCGGGCCTAAGGGGGATCAAACCCCAAAGGGCTCTAAGTCGGGCCCTGGGCCGAACTCCACACCGGAACCTTCAGTGGTTCCGGAGTCCGGCAGGCGACCTCTTCGTAAGAAAGACGAGACTGCGACACCAGAGACCTCCATCCAACCGGAGGCACCGGATAATTTGCTGGAGGCACTTAACGACGCCTCCATTAACGAGGAGCACCGCACTGTTATGAGTGTGGTGATCCAGAAAGTTCAGTCCGCCAAGAGAGGGCTGACTGATGCCTGTGCTAGCCTTCTAACAGGCTTTGAGGTATGTGTTTAAGATATGTAAAAATATTACCGCATAGACAGTAGCCCCTGATGCTCAGTTTCGTGTTCGGAAAAAAAAGCCGGACTGAGGATCTAAAAAGATGTACGCAGGAGTCTAACATAAGCATGTCAATATGGGGAATGCAGGCTGCGCTACTGACCTCTGCCGCACTGACTACGGAGGTCAATGTATTGAAGCATAGCCTCGAGCGGTCCGAGAACGATGTCGGCCATGCCAAAAAGCAGCTCAAGGACAAGGAAGGCAAGTAATACCTTATCTAAGTATATAAAAGATGTGGTTGCAAAAGATAGCAGGAATAACATGAGAATTGCAGGGGCCACAAACGAGGTGGCGACCCTGAAGGAAGCGGTGTCCAAGGCCGAAAGCAATGCGGCCGCGGAGCGCACCGAGCGAGAGAAGCAGGAGGCGCGGGTGGCGGAGGTGCGACAAGAGTTCCAGGCTCTCGTGGAAAAACACGAGAGTTTGGAGCATGACTCAAAGACTCGAGAGTCCGAGCTCGCCTCGGCTCTTGAGAGCGCCAGAGCCGCTAAGGCCGAAGCCCAAAAAGCCCTCCAGGAAATTGAGACGATGAAGAAAGTAGCAGCGGGAAGGCATTCTTCATGCAAAGCAAACACGTGAAGGTGAATTATTTGTTACTTACCCGAATCCGGAGCTCTCCAGGAGCGTTCGCAGATCTGCCCCGCAGTGTGTCTGACGCTGCCGCATTCTACCGGGCCGAGGAGGGGAGCTCGACGGAGAAGGTGTTCTGGTCTCAGTATGCTGAGGCCGGACACCCGGTGCCATTGAGCGACCAGACGAAGCAGCTGGTCGAGCTCCATAAGTTGGCCGAACAGGCCATGAAGGGCCTCATAGTTTGGCTGTGGCCCAAGGAAGCCATGCCTGGGAGCTACTTCGGGCTGGTGCGGCGGCTGGTGGATGCCTGTCCATGGATTGAAGTCGTCAAGCGCTCCGTCTGTATCGAAGGTGCCCATAGGGCCCTTGCCCATGCTAAAGTGCACTGGGGCAAGATGGATGCTGAGAAGCTTGTGACGGACGCTCCACTGCCGGGCAAGGGGTATCGCACGTCCGAGATGTATTATATGGGCGTCCTGAAGGGTGCCCTCCTTATAGCGGGTGAATGCTCCAAAGATGTAACTTTTGGGTAAACTCGCATTTGTTATCATGTACGCTTGAAAACTTGTTCATGTGCGCTAAGCAACGCTTGTGAATTTAAAATATTACCTTCTGTGCGGCCGTTTATTAAATTTGAGAGATGGCAAGTCGTCGGCTTCTGCCCCCATGCCACGAGTGCTGGGGTGTTCGGGATAAATTTGAGCGCTCTTGTTCCCATTCTTGGGTACTTCGAGGGAGGCGCTCAATGCAACGAACAAGGCGACCGGACCATAATGCTTGAACACTCTCACTTAGCCATAGAATTCTATAATTTTAAATTTCGGCGAAGCCCCTAGTATTCGGAAGACCGAGTTCGGGGCGCTATCCACGCCTGGGCCAGACAAAGACGGCTCCTCGCTCTAAGCGGCATAAGTCTTTAGGGACTCAAAGAACCTCTTGAACAGTGACCGGCTCTCGCCCTATCATGACGGTCAGTTTTAGCTTTCTCCACTGAGGTGCTCAACCCAGCTCAACCGGGGCACAATCGCAGTGGTTCTCCCAGCGCCACCTTAGCAGATATAACGGAACATAAGGTAACAAAACATGGGAGCCGGGCAAACCCAACTATTGACCCAAGACATGATTCAGAGCCGATGCATATAATGCTATAAGTTCGGGGTGCCGCACTTGTGAAAGTGTTCAGACTTATCACACCATATTTTGGGGTACTTAAGCCCCTGGTGTATTTGGCCGTACCAAAGCATACGGATGCAACATGTCATAAATGAACATATATAGGTAAAACAAGGAATGCAATAATAGACAAAAGCTATGCATTGTTAATATAAAAAGGTTGTGGTAAAAGCAAGACGATACAAATAGTGCGATAAGCAAGGATGGGACTATTTGACATGTCCCCCTCCAGAAGCAAGCTGCGGGATAATATGTAAAACAGGTATACTGCTCGTTATGGAGACCACCTGGACACTCGATGTAGCTTTCAGCTTCCCTGGCTGTTGCATCGTGTGTTCGGCGATTCTACTGTCGGGCGGGGCTTCTTGGTAAAGGAGTCCTGAAAGTAAGAAAAAGAATTACACAATCGGGAGCCCCTGGTGCGGTTGAGCCGCATTCTGGGCCTGCCATGGTCGTGCCCCTCCCCCTATACCCATGATATTTCTAGAGCATAATTATGTACGCGTAGTACTGGTTTCGCAATGTCGTGAGGGCTGGGGTTGGGGCCGCATTGCTACGCATGCTCAGAACGTGCCGGGCGGTCATGTTGTAGGTTACTCTGGGCGCGCTTGGCAGTGTCCGGACGTTTAATGGCCAGACTCGAGAATTGCCATAAAAGGCTGCTTTGTACTTCCGCTGCGAGAGCCGCCGTGTGCTCCTCCGTTTGGAGAGAGCGTTCGGTGTTAGCTGCTGCGGATAGCTGCAAATGTGGTTCGTCCGAGCAGTGCGTGATAGCTGCTGCGGAACGGGACTATGTCGAAGATTAAATCCTCGCTTCGGAAATTATCCGGAGATCCGAAGACCACTTCAAGTGTAACTGAGCCTGTACAGTTGGCCTCTACACCTAGTATGACGCCTTTAAAGGTCGTCTTTGTGGGTTTAATCCTTGAGGGGTCTATGCCCATTTTGCGCACTGTGTCCTGATAAAGCAGGTTCAGGCTGCTGCCGCTGTCCATCAGGACTCTAGTGAGGTGAAATCCGTCAACGATTGGGTCTAGAACCAATGCAGCGAATCCGCCGTGGCGGATGCTAGTGGGGTGGTCCCTTCGATCAAAAGTGATCGGGCAAGAGGACCACGGGTTGAACTTTGGGGCGACTGACTCCATCGCATACACGTCCCTTAGTGCATGCTTCCGCTCCCATTTGGGTATGTGGGTTGCGTATATCATGTTCACCGTCCGCACTTGTAGGGGGAAGCCCTTCTGTCCTCTATTGTTCGGCGGCCGGGGTTCCTCTTCATCATCGCTATGTAGCCCCTTGTCATTGTTTTCAGCATGTAACTTGCCTGCCTACTTGAACACCCAACAATCCCTGTTGGTGTTGTTGGCTGGTTTTTCGGGGGTGCCGTGTATTTGGCACGAGCGATCGAGTATTCGGTCCAAATTGGACAGGCCCGGAGTATTTCTTTTGAATGCCTTTTTCCGCTGACCGGTTTTAGAGCCTCTGAATCCGGCATTGACTACCGTATCCTCAGCGTTATCGCCGTTAATGCGGCGCTTATGCTTGTTGCGATGCGACCTGCCATTGCTGTCCTTGGTATCCGAATTACCAGGGCTTTTGGTCATGTTGTTACTATGAGCTAGCCAGCTGTCTTCTCCCGTGCAAAAGCGGGTCATGAGTGTTGTGAGGGCTGCCATGGATTTCGGCTTTTCCTGTCCTAGGCGCCGGGCAAGCCACTCGTCGCGGATGTTATGTTTGAAGGCTGCAAGGGCTTCTACATCCGGACAGTCGACGATTTGATTTTTATTGGTTAGGAACCGTGTCCAGAATTGTCTGGCCGATTCTTCTGGCTGCTTAATTATGTGGCTTAGGTCATCGGCGTCTGGTGGTCGCACATAGGTGCCCTGGAAATTGTCGAGGAATGCGGCTTCCAGGTCTTCCCAACTACCAATTGACTCCGCTGGCAGGCTGTTAAGCCAATGTCGAGCTGGACCTTTGAGCTTGAGTGGGAGGTATTTGATGGCGTGTAGATCATCACCGCGGGCCATGTGGATATGAAGGAGATAGTCCTCGATCCAGACCGCAGGATCTGTTGTTCCATTATAAGATTCAATGTTTACGGGTTTGAAACCCTCAGGGATTTGATGATCCATTACTTCGTCTGTGAAGCATAGTGGGTGTGCGGCGCCCCTGTACAGGGCTATATCACGACGTAGCTCAAATGATCTTTGTCTGCTCTGTTCGGCTCGGCTGGATTTGCTGTATCCGGCATGACAGTTATCGTCACGTGTAGTGAGGTGCCCACGCGATCTGTAGATCGATCTTGTTTTCCTTGCCCTGTCCTCCAATATATCTCGCAGGTCTAGCGCATTTCCCCGTGCCTTGGTACTTTTTGAGCGACGCCGGGGTGTGGCTTGAGTGGAGGGCCGAGAGGCCTCTCTGTCGCGGCCACGAGGTGGCCGGTCGGTCGCATCATGCGCTGGTTATGTAGGTTTGGGTGCTTCCTCCTCTAATCAGGGTAGCAGCCTGCGTTTTGGGAAGCTCTTGGAGGGGCGTTCGAGTTCATACTCTTCGGCCGCAAGGACTTCAGTCCATCTGTCAGCTAGCAAGTCTTGATCAGCTCTAAGCTGCTGCTGCTTTTTCTTGAGGCTGCTTGCCGTGACCATAAGCCTGCGTTTGAAATGTTCCTGTTCGACGGGATCCTCAGGCACGACTAATTCGTCGTCATTGAGGCTTGCCTCATCTTCGGAGGGAGGCATGTAATTATCGTCCTCTACCTCTCTGTCTGCCGCCATCTCATGAGGGCTGGCTTCTTCATCCTCCTGTGCTGAATCCTGGTGGAGGGGGTTGTCTTCGGCACTTTCCGGGGTGTTATTGTCTCCCGTGCCGGAATCATCGTTTTTGCTGTGGCGGGATTTTGAGCGGCGCCGCTGACGCCGATGCTTAGGCTGTTTCTTGGAGGGGTCATCCTCCGTTGTTCCATCGCCGTTCCCGTCTTTTGGTATGTCCACCACGTAGATGTCGTATGACGAGGTGGCCTTCTAGTGCCCTATAGGCACTGGTTCTTGGTCATCTCTTGCATCATCGTCCATAACGTCGATGTCTTCGGAGTCGAAGTCGAGCATGTCGGTTAAATCATCGACAGTGGCTACGAAGTGGGTGGTGGGTGGGCTTTGAATTTCTTTTTTGTCCGCATCCCAACCTTCCTAACCATAGTCCGGCCAGGGCTCTCCTGATAGAGAGAGAGGCTTTAGTGAATTCAGGATGCCGCCAAAGGGCGAGTGCTAAAAGATGTCCGCGGTGGTGAACTGCTTGACTGGTGCCCAATCGGGTTCGATTGGCAGGGGCTGGGAAGGTCCGGAGTCCGGAGAGGAGTCCGGTACCTTGGAGTTACGAGCCTAGCAAAGGACAGGGATAGTATTCGGCTCAATCGCCGTAGAGATAGCAGCCCCCGAGGCCGTGTCCAACCATCCGTCCTCGGTCAGCGAAGTTGGCTCCGAACTAAGGGTTGGAGCGGACACTTGTGCGGCCTCCAGGGCACTGTCTGGCGACAGAGCTAGATCGTGCCCATCGTGACAGTGCAGCGCGCTTGGCTGTGGCTCGAACCCGATGAAGATCAAGTCTCCGCGGACGTCGGCCGTATAGTTCAAACTTCCAAATCTGACCTGGTAGCCAGGGGCGTAGCTTTCGATCTGCTCCAGAAGGCCAAGCGAATTGCCCCGCAGTGCAAAGCCGCCGAATACGAAGATCTGTCTGGGGAGAAAAGCCTCACCCTGGACCGCATCGTTGTTGATGATCGGAGGAGCCATCGGGCCTAAAGATGACGACACAGAGGAACTCTCAATGAAAGCACCAATGTCGGTGTCAAAACCGGCGGATCTCGGGTAGGGGGTCCCGAACTGTGCGTCTAGGCGGATGGTAACAGGAGACAAGGGACACGATGTTTTTACCCAGGTTCGGGACCTCTCAATGGAGGTAAAACCCTACTCCTGCTTGATTAATATTGATGATATGGGTAGTACAAGAGTAGATCTACCACGAGATCAAAGAGGCTAAACCCTAGAAGCTAGCCTATGGTATGATTGTTGTTCGTCCTACAGACTAAAACCCTCTGGTTTATATAGGCACCAAAGAGGGTTAGGGTTACACAGAGTCGGTTACAATGGTAGGAGATCTACATATCCGTATCGCCAAGCTTGCCTTCCACGCCAAGGAAAGTCCCATCCGGACACGGGACGAAGTCTTCAATCTTTTATCTCCATAGTCTAGGAGTCCGTCCAAAGGTGATAGTTCGGCTATTCGGACACCCCCTAATCCAGGACTCCCTCAGAAGGCATCAACTTCTTCAATTTCTTCAGCTTTGAAGAAGATGAAGACTCTGATCAGTTCAATTGATAATCCAATTGATGCCATTCCAGTCTTATCAATGCCATCAAAGGATGTTGTTCCATTTGGTGAAGATTATGTG
The DNA here is from genome assembly GCF_002162155.2 of Triticum dicoccoides. NCBI lineage: Eukaryota > Viridiplantae > Streptophyta > Magnoliopsida > Poales > Poaceae > Triticum > Triticum dicoccoides. The sequence goes on from NC_041385.1 coordinate 137,301,408, forward strand.
ATTCCTGATGAATCGGATGAAGAAACTCTTTCTGCTGCTTCGTTACAGCAGTTGGACAAAGAAATTGAAGTGGCTAAGATCCCTTCAACCCCAGTCATTTCCTCACCTATGCCTCAGTTTACTACTGAAGAGGCAGGTGTTGAAGAAATTGAAGATGAGGATGTGGACATTAGGTGTACCACTCCTGTGCTCAATGATCAATTTTGGGACAGTCAACATCCAAACTCTCCAATGTTCACTCCACTCCAAGCTATTCCTCAGTCCCCTGTCGCCACTGAAGTGCAAATGGGATCTATAGAACCTCATGCAACCCCAAGTGTTCATGAAGAAATTCCAGCCACTAGTGCCGAAGAAATGGTCAATGAAGAATTGACGAACCGGGCTGAAGCTGCTGAAGAGCCTGAAATTCCTCAGCCTGAGGAACCTGAGATTGTGATTCCTGAAGTAGTGCTGCAATTGACTGACACTCCTCAGTCCAAGCCAAAGGATCCTTTCTCCAAGAAGAAAAAATTCAAGGCTGATAATTTCTTTGGCGAGCACGTATTCTACACGGAATTCAACCCCTATGACAATGCTCGTCTTAGAAAGAAGCGTTTCTGGACTGCCAGCCAGGCCAACTTCTATTCCTTAGTGCTCTTCAACAAGGACAAAGTCTTCGACCATGAGCATATTCCTCATGTGGACATGGAATCCATGCCTTGCTTCTCGCAAGTCCTCAGTATGATTCATGATGCTAGCTTGCTCAATTTCTGCTCTGACATAGTTGATTGGAATGAAGAACTTATTCTTCAGTTCTATGCAACTTTGCATATCATAGGCGATGTTGCTGACGTCAACTCATGGGTGTTGGACTGGATGACTGAAAACACTCATTACAAGGCACCCGCCTCTGAATTCCTTCGTGCCCTACCAATCAGTCCTCCACCCGACGGTGCTCATTGTCTGTATGATGAGCATGTACTCACTGATCACTATATGCAAGTGCTCATGAAGCCGCTGAAGCCGGGACAAGCTCCAAGAACCAAATTCCTGATGAAGGAATTGCTCTATGTGCCAAGAACAATCTACCGCATTCTGACTAAGACCATGAGTCCCATCAAAGGCCATGACTCGTCCGAGGAAGAAATTATCGGAATGATGAAGGACATGCTTTTCAACATCATGCATGGCATTACCATAAATTATCATGATTTCTTCATGAGGACTCTGGCGAATGTTGCACTTTCTCCATTTGAACTGAAGCCTTACGCGCCATGGATCATGAGATTGCTCAGAACAAGGTCTTCACTCAACTACAAGGCTGATTTTCAGAATCACCTCAGCTACTTGCCCCCTATTGAAGTCCTCAAGCGGACAATTTCCTCATCTGATGAGAAGGGCAAGTCACCAGCAGTTATGGATTAAGGCATTCGTCCATTGGATGGTCAGTTCTGCAAAGTTGCATCTTACTCCACCAATGATGACTCTGCCACGCATGATATTGCTGCCATTGCTACCAAGACAAGTCCTCAAGCTACTGCTCCTCGTCTGCTGACTGATCGTGAACTGCTGATAAGTCTTCACGAGAAGGTGGATCGCAACCACAAGTGGGTTAAGCGTCAGTTTGGTTCTATTCTTCACAACATGGGTTCCACACATAATGCAGTGAAGAAAAACCACTACTACCTCCATGAAGTGTTTGATCGCACCTGGGCTATTCTGTCACATCTATATGGTGAAGAAGATCTGATGCAAATGGGCTTCAAGGAAGACTTTGACTGGTCTGCTCCTCCACCGAAGAGATTCAAGAGGGTCAAGGTTCCTTCCGTGGTGGCCAGCTCATATTCTGCATCACGCACCACGGATGAGCATGATGACTTGGACGACACTACAGCAGGCCCTACATCAACTCAAGATCCTAACAACGCTGGCGCTCCTCAATCTTCATGATATTCTTCAGGGGCGTTAGTCCTCAGTTTCAACCCTTTTGGTCATTCAATGACAAAGGGGGAGAAATTTGAGTTAGTCTTCAAGCGAGTCTATCTTATATGGGCATTTTTTTTGCTAAGTTACAACTGTCGTTCTTTTGATAACTTTCCCGGCTCAAGTTGTAATCTTAAACTCTATGGTGACCTAATACTTTTGATGTGTTCTTCAGCATGCATATTCCTCATTAATGTTAATGAACGCATGCTGAATTACATTAGTCACCATATTTCATCATGCATTTCAAATTCTTCATATTATATATCAAATGCATGTATGAATTACAAGATATAGGGAGAGATCTCCATGATTATACTCTTCAAGTGTGTACTGCTTCAAAAGCAAATTCCTCACTATGCACATCTTCAGGGGGAGTTCTTCTATATCTTGCAATCAAATTCCTCAATATCAGTATTTACACTCCACATGTTTATCCCCATTGAAAACTTAACCTATATTGTCATCAATCACCAAAAAGGGGGAGATTGTAAGTGCATCTAGTGCCCCTTAGTGATTTTGGTGTATTGAAGACTTATAGGTTAAGGGACTGATGCGTTTGTGAGTATACACAGGTCTATAAGTCTATGAGGAGTTTGATATTTACAGAGAAAGTCGACCCCTAAAAATGAAGTTCTTCAACTTAAGACTTTGGATCTCTGAAGACTTTCTGAAGACTTTGTAAGTGAAGAAATGGGTGTGACCTTGAAGACTAGACAATCATGTGAGGAACATGAAGCGTGAAGATTTTTGTTTTTGTAGTTTCATTTTCTCTTTCTTGAGTCATAGGAATCACCGTACTGTTAAAGGGGGGCGGGGAAATACTAAGGAAAAATTTCCATGTGATGCTCAACTCAAAATCCTACACCTACCAATCCCTTCGAGTGAAGCCATTGGAAATCTCATACAGTTCAATCATATTCTTCGATGAAAGAGACAAAGTTCTTCTGGTCTCTGAGGAATGGTTCTCACTGAGGAGTTAGGAATTCACCAGTGTTAATTGCCTACACAGTGAGGAACATGATAGCCCTGAGGATTTTGATAGTCAAAATTCCGACCGTTGCTGTGTTATGCGCCAGCGGTTCCAAAATATCTACCCACCATCGGTCATATTAGACAAGGGCATTTATGTCTTATCATGTCGGGCTGCTCCCTAGGCTATGAATAGTCGCCCCCTTCAACCACTAGCTGGTTGGCTGCTCCGAGAGAAACTGACACTTGTCAATTGAGAGCATCCCATGCCCCGAGGACTTTGAGCGAAAATCATCAAGTGAGGAAAACCCAAACCCAACACCCACAAACCCAAAGTGATTGAGCATCACTGAAGAGATTGGTCCTGCGTGGATCCAACGCTTGTTTCCTTTGAAGATTGTGCTTCTTCCAGACGGTTAGGCGTCCAGGTCTAGAGCATCCAAGAGGAATTGTGGAACGCCGAGTGACCGAGTTTGTGAAGGTTCGGAAGTCACCTGAAGACTTACCACGAGTGATTGGGCAATGTCTGTGTGACCTTAGCTCAAGGAGAATACGGTGAGGACTGTGTGTCCGGGACTGGGTGTCCTCGAGTTTAAATACTCAGCCGCTCCAACCAGATGTACAACTGAGACAGCAGTTGGAACTGTTCTACCAAATCATTGTCTTCATCGAGCTAACTGGTTCTATCTCCTCAACCCTTTCATTTCCTCATGTATGTTGTTGTGTGCCTATTTATATCTGTCTGAAGACATTGACTGAAGACTTTCTCAATTTCCTCAGTTCTATTTCTTCAGTATGTCCGTCTTCTTTTGTGTGTTATCCTGTGTTTACGCTTTCTGTACTCTGTGCTTGTCTTCATTTCATCATGATGACTATGCTTGTGTTATGTTATGTTCCTTTTTGAGTACTTATTCCGCTGCAAGTAGTTCTTCATTTAGGAATTTCCTCACCAGCAAATTCCTCAGTGAAGAATTCATAAAAATCGCCTATTCACCCCCCTCTAGTCGATATAACGCACTTTCAAAACACAGTCTCACCTGCTCCACCAGCTGCAGCATACGCTTCAACTATACCAGCATCTCAACCAGTTACTCGTTCGTTTGCTCCGGAACTGGCCAGTTCCCAAGCTGCCTTCACACCTAACACTACTTCCGAAGCACTGCTGACACAACAGGACATGGCAAGATCAGATGAACCTCATGAGCATCAACACCAAGACGTTACCAGACCGAGTCAAGTTGAAGTTGCATGCTCCTTTATATGTACTCTCACAGTTTGATGTACACTAACACATTCCATATTCGTTGTTGAACTAGCACCACGGTGCAAGCGGAAACAGACATCAGGGATAATGCTTGACAGATTAACAAAATCTAAAGGAGGAACTATGGAGATCCATCTTGAGGCAGGTTTAAAAAGGCCACGTGATGCTACAGAGTCAGCCAAGTTAGTATAAGAGGCAGCCATTGCCGTTAGGTGTCATCCGCGTATCCTCCCAACGTGGATCTAGTACAGGAATGAGAAAGATAATACCCAGTTTAACACCTTCCTTGACCATTTATCCATAAGTAATGTTATTAATCACAATTAGTACTATTGTCTTGCTCTGTCCCATACTTTCTAGCTTCCTCCTAATAAGACTCACATTTTTTTTTCAACAGATGAGGTTCAAGTTGGATCCGAAAGATGATGCAACTAAACAAGCATGCACTCATGTTTTTCAGTCTGCTCTACGACAGTGTCGGTACCACCATAGAAAATCTCACTTTGAAGGCAAGGCTAACAACAAAATCGCCCAAACATCTCTAGTGGAATATATTACAGATGAAGACCGGACAGCCTTCGTTAAACACTAGTCTGATCCAAAGTATTAGATAGGCTATATGTATTTGATCAGGCCACATATTGAACTTGTATTTATCTATGTGCCTTACAAGTGTATCTTCTTCTAGGATAACTGTTTGAAGAACAAAACCAACCGTTCTAAAGTGAAATTCCAACAGACAACACGATCTCGTAGCTATATTGCACACTGCGAGGCTCTTGTAAATAGCTACTACTTCCTTCTTTTTTTGTGGCATATTATCGTATCTATATTGACTTGTTCCGAATACAGAGGAAAGCTCGTGCGGAACAAAAAGAACTTGAACCGAATGCAGTGCAAATCTTCAAGGATTGCCACACCAGCAAGATGAAGGACATGAGCAAACCAGTTCAAGCCGTTGTTGTAAGTCCTTACTCCTCCTGCCTTGAACTGATTGGTACTGTGATGTGTTCATTTAACTACTTGGTTTGCAGCCAATGTCAGTTACTCTGTTCTCTTTTATACATAGTTGTCTTAACGTATCATTTCACCTTACATGATTTAAAAGAGATGAAGGATATTCTTTTGGTCTTGATCTGTAATCTAGTTGTTATGTTCACGTGCGCACACAGTGATAAAATAGCCTGTTTGTTATATATTTGTTTGCCCCATGATACGAATGATGTCATACTATGTTCACCCTACTTTAAACCATGTCTCTTTATCCTAAGATGTCAACGAATGTGAGGAAATGGACAATACAGTAGGCATGCTACATGGACATCTGTTCCGAAAGTGATTTTATTATGTAGTTGGCACTACAATACATGCTAATGTATTACAGTAGTTCACCAAAATAAGTTATGTATAAATGTTTAACCTACTTTGTTTGTTTTTATCTCATTAGTAACTTATCTGGTACACTAATCTACAAGTTCAAACTTTCAGGAAGCTATGGAACAAATGATTGAACAACCACAACCACCTGAAGGTGATGAGGCTACTACAGGCACAATGTCACCTCTTGCTGCAGTGCGTCAGTATCTCTCCACTAAAAGTGCAAAAAGCACCTTCCTGCGTAATTCGGGGTTGGTTGTCAAGGTAACCTCATCCAAATCGCCTACTGAACAAAATCTTCCCGCTAGACAGAGTGATATATCTATGCTCCGGACACAAGTCCAATCCCTAATGGACGTTGTTTTGGAAACAAGAATAGTGGTTGAGAAATGTCGTTACGATATGAATGGTTTTGAAACCAGACTATCAGACATTCACTTCATTGTTCAAGAGCAATGGCGGAAAAAGGTGGAGATCGTGCTGCTCCATCAGATTCTACAGCCTGAAACATTAGCACTCGGGTCAAATGATCCGTGCTTCTATACATCTGATGGTGCTTTTATCTAGAAGGACTGTAAACTTTATGCCAACATGCCTTTTGTTGTATGGTTGGAATTTATTTTGTTGTGATACAACATTTATGATGCTGCCACAGGCTACAGTAATTACGACGCTATTTTTGTATAGTGTAGGTTTATCTTAGTAATGTATTCGTCCAAAAGCTTCGTAGGAGCCCAACATGCCACATTCGTCGGGCCCATTCCAATTGGGCTAAAAACGATTATGGGCCAAAATTGGCATGTAACCCACTAAAAATATCTGGGGCTTAAATCAGCATAAGCTTTCATATTTTTCTAGTAGGCCTGTGCCCATAGTGGGCCTTTAACAGGCCTAAACATAATTTGAGCCCTCAGTAAAAATAGGCCGTTTACAGGTGTAAATATCTCGAGCCCATTAAAACATGGGCCTTTAATAGACCAAAAGTGAGATTGGGCCCTGATTTTGCCAAATAACCCACTGGACTTAGCAGGCTGAAATGGTGGCCCATTTACAATGTGGATATTTGACAGGCCGAAATTCGGACGGGCCGTAAATGCGCTGACCTAATACACGGGCCTTTAACAGGCCGGAACTTCGGTCGGGCCAGATTGTCGTCATTTTTATATGGGCCGTTAATGGGCCCGATATGACATTGGGCCGCATATGGCCCGTGGTTTACGTCCGTCGTTAACAGGCCGAAAGTGGCCCAAATCTATAGTGGGCCTCTAACAGGCCGAATGACAGACATGGCCGAATATGACCCAAATCCTTCACGGTTGTTCATGGGCCGAAAGTTTTGATGGCTTGTAAATGGGTCCAAATGAAGCCGGGACTTTAACAGGCTAGAAATACACCGGGCCGTAATTCGGCCCAATTACTTAGCGGACTGTTCACGGGCCAGAAGTGACCGTGGGCCGCATTGATGACAAGTTTAGACCAGGCCATTGATGGGTCGATTTGACAGAGAATGTTGGCCCTTTAGCTGGCCGTCCCATTATGGTCTGCAGAGTCTTGTGGGCCTTTAGCTGGGCCGGCCCACTGTGGTCCGCAAAATCTTGTGGGCCTTTAGCTGGGCCGGCCCATTATGGTCTGCAAAATCGTATGAGCCTTTAGCTGGGCCGACCCATTATGGTCCGCTAAATTTTGTGGGCCTTTAGCTGGGCCGGCCCATTATGGTCTGCTAAATCTTATGGGCCTTCGGTTGGGCCGTCCCATTTAAACTTTGTGGGCCACTTTTGGGCTGGTCCACGTGTCAACATATCATAGGCCAAACTCGACCATTGGATGAGTGACACATGTGCCAACACGGAGCTGACACGTGGATCCGTCGGCCAATGAGAATTTTACACGTGGAAAATCGACATTGGTCGTGGCTATTAACGGGGTATCGGATCCAAATTCCGACCTAATAACTTAACAACGTTCCGTTACGGTGGATGCCACGTGTTGGTCACCCTTGATGAAAGCACTTCTGTGACGCGCGATTTATCGTCATGGAAGTGGACACTTCCGTGAAGATAATTTTGGTAATGTCATGGAACACTTCTACAACAGCACAGGTATGACTATCTTGATTCTGTCATAAATTTGTCATGGATGTACATGCATGACAAAAAATGCGACCTATTGTGACAAACACTTATCATCACGGAAGTGTATTTTTTGTAGTGTAAGGATCTATAAGTATATTTATTATTGGTATTTTGTAGCCATCGAGGGAACATAATAAGAAATTGTCCAAAGACCTCGAGTTGGACCATACATAGTTGGCTGATGCAAAAGCCAAACTAGAGGCAGTCAAGAAATTCACCAGCAAAGCCCATGGTGTGGATGAATGCTTTAGAATTCTTGAATTAGTTAGGGTACCTTGTTCAACACAGGCTTCCCTTATAGCAGTTGAATCCATAGGTCAACTACAAAAGGACCTAGACGCGGCCATATAATCTCGGAGGTACGCTGAGTCATAGTATGAAGTTGGCCACCGAGTACTGACACGAAGACATGATGAAAAGAACAAAATGAAGGAGGAAACCAAAAAACAGGCCAAAGAAATCGAGAGTTTAAAAGTTCAATTGGCAGAAACCCTTGAGGAGAACCATAGATTGAAAGGTGGTATGTTCGGTAGGTGATAGTTCGGCTTACGTGCACGCAGATACTCGTCGTGTCTTAATGTAAAGGACATGTTGTGACTTGTGATATGTCTCCTGACGGGGCATCTCGAAGAAAAGGTCAACTTATTTGGAGGGAATATTTTGAAGGAGTTGCCCATTGTGCACAAGAGAGCTCGGAAAGCCATGAAAAATATGGTGAAGGCGTTGTGGCTGACCGAGACACCTCCAGAAGTAATGGCCGAATTGGCCAATTGCTTCAAAGGAGTGTGGTGTTGTTTTGAGTTATGGAAGATATCAACTTGTCTAGAAGGATCGCATGAGGCCCTGGCCATGGTGAATACCCGGTATACCAAGCTCGATCCAGAGCATATGGCTCGTGTTGGACCGGCAGGGCCGAACATGCAAGAAATACCGCTTCGCCTGGTGTATGACCAAGTGATGTTTGCTGCTTGGTAATCACAAGAGGACTGTGAGAACTTGATAGACAATATTGACAAAGAGTAGGGTGCTTGATTTTATGTATCTATGTGTTGTACATCAAACCTTCTCGATCCGCATTGAAGACGTTGTCTTAACCGGCCATCGGCTTCTGCCTCCCCAGCCACTGGTCGGGGAGTGTTCCATACAGTGTGACCTGAAAAATAGGAATCACTTTGGGTAACCAAGAAATCCAGCCATTTGGTGTAAGCAGACGAAAGCGCGTGCAGAGAGTTATGTTATATTACTTTTGAACGTAAGAAACATCTTCGGAAGAAAATAGTTCCTTCAAGGGTTCCTTTCTTCGGGTTTGAGACCACAACCATTGTGTCCGGATACATGTAGTATGTGGGTGTTAGTCATGTTGGGAGTTGACCCCGGGATTTTGTAGTGAGCACCTGATTATTTTCACTTCCCTCGTGGCCGAAGCATTATTTTCTTAAGAATGCTAGCTTTTGGCTTCACCCGTCTGAGGTACGTACATTGCTGACACCGGTCGTAGCAATCGCAGAGGTGTTCCCTTTGCCCCCTAGGGGAACAATCAGGAATTTAGGGGTAAGCACAGGAGCCAGGCAGCCCAGCTTGGCAAAAACTGAAGTCAAGTTGGTGCATATAATGGCTTAAAAGGTACAGGAAGGGTGTAAGCACGACCAAGATGAATACATGCACGAAAAGTATACTAAGTTGCTTCTTTTAGAAGGATCCCCCGAGTAGATCTGGGTAGTACATTTGAAGATGTATACTTAAGAAGCCTAACGCGGTTCGGTTTATCTGAACATAACCCGGGAGGTGACAACTCCCAAAAGGTAAAAAACTAAAACAATGAAAAGGGGAGTTAAAGTGAAGACACCGAACTAGCTGTAGAACCACCGAAGCCGAGCTGTGTTCCATGGGTTTGGTTCGAGGCGATTGTCCGCTGGATTGCAAAGATTATACGCTCCTCCTCCTACTACTTCATCTATTACAAAAGGGCCCTCCCATCTGGGCGACAGCTTCTTCTTCTGCTTCTCAAGGAGATGGAGGACAAGTTCTCCTACATTGTATGCCTTCACCAAACTTCCCTGCTCTGATAGCATTGGGCTTGCTATTGATAGAATGTAGAGCGAGCCCGAGCTATATCTCGCTCCGTTTCCAGGGCATCCAGGTCGTCCTGCCGATCCAGCTCGGCTTCCTTTTCTTCGTACATGCGTACCCTAGGTCTATCATAGATGAGGTCACATGGGAGGACTACTTCTGCCACGTATAAAATAAAAAAGGTGTGTATCCCGTTGAATGATTGAGGGTGGTGCACAGTCCCCATAATATGGATTCAAGCTCCTCTACCCAGTAGAAATCGAATTGTTTCAGGGAATGGACCAGACGAGGCTTTATGCCACGCATGATTAGTCCATTGGCCCGTTCTACCTGTCCGTTGGTTTGTGGGTGAAACACCAAAGCATAGTCGAGCTTGATGCCCAAGTTAGCGCACTAGTCTTTTACTTCATGGGCCATAAAATTGGACTCATTGTCCATGATTATGCTATGGGAAACACCATAACGGTGTACCACGCCCGGTATAAAGTCGACAACTGGTCTGGATTCTGCGGAAGTTACTAGTTTCGCCTCGATCCACTTAGTGAATTTGTCGACCATAAATAGTAAGTATTTCTTTTTCTTGGTCCCCCCTTTAAGTGGTAAGACCATGTCGAGCCCCCAGACCACGAAAGGCTAGGTTATCGGTATTGTCTAAAGAGCCATGGGGGGGCATATGGCTTTGATTTGCAAAGAGATGGCATCCAACACAGTGTTGGACTAAAGTGTGTGCGTCCGCGCGAGCGGTGGGCTAGAAAAACCTACTTAGAAGGCCTTGCTTACCAAAACTCCAGCTGCCACGTGGTGGTCGCCCATGCCAGCGCGTATCTCAGCCAAAAGTTTCTAGCCCTCCTCTTTGGATATGCACCTATGGTGGACTCAAGTAGTGCTTTTCTTATACAGCTCACCCACGTGGACCTTATAGGGTTTAGATCGCCGGACTATGCATTGTGCCTTGGTCTGATCATCCGGGAGCTCTTGTTGTAGAAGATAGGCAAGGAAGGGCTCAGTCCATGGTGTGATTACGGCCATGACTTCGTGAGCCAAAAGTGTTTCTTTGAGCGCTGAGCCGCCGATGATGTCGTTGTCTGGCTCAATTTCCGGACGGACGATCTGCTCGGGCCCATTAGCAACACCGCCATTGTGCCTGTCTTGCCACACCACGGATGGCTTGAAGAGTCGTTCCAAGAAGGTGTGCTTAGGGACTGGGTCACATTTAGCACCCATGCGGGCGAGGACATCCGTGGCTTGGTTGTTGTCTCTAGAGACATGGTGAAATTCTAACTCTTCAAACTAGGTTGATATCTTAATGATGACATTTCTATATGCCGCCATTTTTTGGTCTTTGGCATCAAATTTGACGTTGACTTGGGAGAAGGAGAGGTTCAAATCTGCCCGCACCTCGAGCCATTGTGCACCCATTAATGCTGCCATCCAAAGACCATGCAACAGGGCCTCATATTCGGTTGCATTGTTAGAGTCTGTGTACATAATACGTAGGACATACCGAATATTATTGCCTGTGGGAGATGTAAGGATCACCCCAGCCCCTAGTCCGACTATCATTTTGCAGCCGTTGAAGTACATTGCCCAATGTGAATATGTGTTGTATATTCCCAGAGGAGCTCGGCTTCTGTCCATTTGGCCAGAAAATTGGCCAACACCTGAGGTTTGATAGCTTAGCGCGGTTTGTACACAATTTAGAAGGGAAGGAGCTTGATGGCCACTTGGCAGTGCAGCCCGCCACGTCCCTATTATTAATGATGTCATTCAAGGGTAGCTGAGATCCCCCGAACACTCTTGGAAATAGTGTCAGAGCTTTCGGGACGACATGAAAACTGTATAGGCTATCTTCTGACAATGTGGATACCTAGACTTGCATGGGGCAAGTACTTCTGATACATAGTAGACTGGCTTCTGTACCTGGAAATTGTTGCCCTCCGCTTCTCCTTCTACCATGAATACCACGCTAACCACTTGATTTGTGGCCGAGATGTATAATAACATGGGTTTGCCAATGTCGGGTCCTACTAGTATAGGATTGCCTGCTAGTATTGTATTTATTTCCTCCAGTGCAGCAGTTGCATCATCTGTTGACTCGTACTGTTTGGTCTATTTGAGAAGTCTGTGCAGTGGAAGTGCATTTTCACCAAGGCAGGAAATGAGGCGACTCAAGGCAACCATGCAGCCTGCCAGCTACTTGACGGGTTTAAGCTCCGTGGGTATTTCTAGCTAGGACAAAGCTCGGATTTTAGCCGGATTGGCCTCAAACCTTGCCAGGGTTATCTCGCGGGGCGGGTTCGTGAGACGACAGATGCCACGAGGTGGCATATGGTGAGGGCAAGACTGCTTTGGAGACCCAGGGACGGGATTGGGCAAATAGCACGCGGTGGTTTACCCAGGTTCGGAGCTCTCCGGAGAGATAATACCCCTACTCCTGCATGGCAGAATATATATGCAGTGTACATGTCTGGCAGTTTAAAGTGCTCCTAGAGCCATATTACAGAAGGCAGTAGAGCGCCTTGTGCGTATTTGGGTGTGTGGCGTGGGAGCCAAAGGTTCTGGGTGAGCATGCATGTATGTGGCCAAATGGATGGATGGCTAGCTAGCTTGCTTTGTAGTGTGGCTTGCTACCTTTGTTAAGTATGTGCCTTCTTGGACAAGGGAGCGACCTCTTCTCCAAGAAAGTGCCTCCCCTGGGTCACTTTATAGAATAATGCCCAGGGACAAGTAGCACTGTACATGATGTCGCATATGACGAGTGAATAGTGTATGCTTTATCAGCAACAGTGATTGCGGTATGGCTGCCTTATCGGTGTTGCATCGGATGTGATGTCGCGGTTGACTTCACGTAGCAGGCCGGCTGGAGTAGCCGGACAGGGACCCGGTCGGGCGGCCGGGATGGTGAGTTTGGCCGGGTTGAGGGACTTGGCCGAGTTGGGCAACCAAGCCAGGCGCGAGCCGAATTGAGGGGCATTGCTGGCCCCAATGTTTTTGAAGCATCGTTCGCCATCTTGGGCCTACCCGGGGGTCATCCCCCCGTTAGTAGCCTCCGAGCCTCCGAGTAACTTGGAAAAGTTGCACGGAGGGTTTTAGCGGGTGTCGATGAAGCAGTAGATGTCGATGATGGCCGGCCGTGGACCGCAGCCGGCGGCTTGCTTCCAGTGGGGGCGCGCGAGTGCACCCATTGGGTGTAGCCTTCGAGCCTCCTGGAAAACTTGCACGGAGGGTCTTGCCGTTGTTGAAGAAGCCGACGGTTATGTCGAGGGTGTCGGGCACGGACGCGGAGTCCGCTGGCTGGAGGGCATAGGGCCCGCAGGACGCCGACGCGGAGTCCGCCGGCTGAGTGGGGGCGCCGGGCGCGGACGCGGAGTCCACCAGCGGGAGGGCACGGGGCCTTGCCGGATGCGAACCCGGAGTCTGCCGGCTGAGTGAGGGCGCGCGAGCGCACCCACTGGGTGTAGCCTCCGAGCCACCGGGCGACTCTAAGAGTCGGCCGGAGGGTCTTGCTGTTGATGATGTGGACAGCGGCGATGGAAACACCGGTTTCGGGGGGCGTCGGGCCCGCAACCCGCGTGTAGTCTCCATGTCTCCGGGCGAGGAGGGGGTTCCCCACAGTGATGATCGTGCAAAAGACAAAGTTAGTTCGTGCAGATATATCAAATGTTTGCTTTCAACATTGTAAGTTTTATGCGGAGGGTGCCGACTCGGTTTCGATTTTGGCGTGGCGCGAAAGTATGCGGGTGAGGAGGTCACATTGATTTTCATGTAGACGAGGTGGAGGTTGTCGATGACAGTCGGCACGGATTGGCGCTAGCGTGCCGACACACACACTGGGGGTAGCCTTCGAACCTCCGCGTGCTTGAAGGGGGGTCCCAGCCGGTTGGGTCCGACCGAACGGGCGTCGAGGCGGGCTGACGGCTGGGCCGGCTTGGTGTCGTTGTCCTCGAGGTAGATGAGCAAATGGGTCGGTCCCCCAACCGGCAAGGCGTCGAAGCCGGTAGGCGGACTGGGCGGCCAAATGGTGACACGAGTAGGTCGCGGCTGGAACAGTCGGACGCATCTCTCTCTCTTTCTCTTTTCAGCCGGTTGACTTTTCTTTTGCATGCAGCCGGTCCCATCTTTTTCCAGGAGCAGCCAGAAGTAGTGGTAGCCGGCATGGGTGCGGCCAGAGGCGGGGGAGGTCGAAGACGGCCGGGCACGGGCGGAAACCCAAAGCCGGCACAGGGCCGACGTGCAGAAGCGACAAGGATGGCGAAGGGGAGTCGGCGGCCGGGACGGCGGCAGGACTGGGCGCGGCGATCCAACAGGCCTGGGGAGCCGACGGGGTGCGTCGAGCCGGTGCGCGCGGAGTGGGGAGCCGAGGCCGGACCGCGCGGGTGTAGCGGTAGTGGCCAGCCGGAGCGGCGAGCCGATATCTCAGAGGCAGAGCCAGCGTGGGGGCGGACCCGGC
>NC_041385.1:137316041-137359453 GCF_002162155.2 Triticum dicoccoides
GGGGGATGGGGAGCTGCGGGCGGCGACTTGGTTGTGGACTAAAACTTGCAGACGCGGGGACGCGGGAGGTCGAGCGGCGTAGCCGCCGTGCATCTACCCGAAGAGACAAGGCAGATGCGACCAGACCCGATGCTTGCGGGGAAGCCGGCCACAGGTGGAGGAGCGGCGACGGCTGGGTGCTGGGACACAGCACGGGCGGAGACAGCCGGGTGCGGAGAAGCGGGGGCAGGAGCCGCATCAGATAAGCGAGCAGGAGTGAGCCGCCGTGGTCGTTGCTGCCGCAGGTCGGAACGGAGGCGAGCACTGCGCATGTGCGTAGATGAAGAACAGTGGAGGGTCTATCCTATGTTTTTAAGGCGGTAAGGCAAGGCGAGGCGCTGGGGGGGCGCCTCACTGCCTAAGCGCTGAGGCATAAGGCGAGGCGACGCCTTAGAGACTTGTAAGCAATAGAATTAAGTAGAATTTGGTAGGAATTAACCAACTAGGCATACAACCACACTGTCACATCCCTAGTCCTGGTATGACCTAGACTAGCTAGTCATGTGTGCATCATGTTTATATTTCAATGAATTTGAAATGGGAACATGTGAAAGCCTCAGAGGTCATTTTTTAAAATGACCAAGATAAAATTGCTTCAAATAGGTCCAAGAAAATGTTCATGTTTCTCTCTAAAAATATTGGCCTGAGGTAAAATTCAAACCAATATTTTTAGGATCTCACAAATATTTATTTTGGACATTTGAGTTAATTCAATAATTATTTGCATTGGAGTTATATTTGTTATATATTAAATATAACTCCAATAACTCTGAAAGTTTGTAAGTGGCTTTGAATACTTTTTAAAAGGCCACATAATAATTTTCAAAAGATTATTAGATGATCTTGTATTTAAATAAAATCAAAACCAATTGCAGAAAATAGAAAACATAAATAAATAGTAAACTAGAGAGAGAGAGGGAGAGAAAACCTACCTGGCGCCTACCTGTGCGGCCTATTGCTGAAGCTGGCCCAGCCCATCTCCACCTCCCCTGTCGTCTTCCTCCTTTTGCCAGGAGGATGAAGGGCGTGTGCCCCGCACGCGCACACACGAACCCTACCACCTCCTGCTTCCCGCCGCTTCTGGAGGCCGCTAAGGCCGCCACACAGCACCCTGGACCCCCTCGAACACTCCCCTCTCTCCCTGCCTCGCCTCTCTCGCTCTCTCTCCCGAAGCCGAGCGGAGTCATCGCCGCCGCATGCTGCTGCCGCGCCCTGAGCCATTCCCTCGCCTCTCTGATGTGTCCATGAGCTCCGCTTCGACATCCTCGACCTCCTCGCGCTGCCACTAGACACCAGGTACGCTCCTCTGGCCTCACCGAGCCCGTCCCCGACTGCCGTCGCCGGAGATCACCCGCGCCGCCTCGCCCAGCTCCGACCTTCCCCGAGCCGACTTCGACGGCCGTCGCAACCGCTGTGAGCCCCGCCTTCTTTCCCACTTGTTTTCTCCCTCGCGCTCGAGCTCTAGCCATGCCTGCCGCCACACCCGAGAGCTCCCCGCCGGCCATGTTGCCGTCGTGGGCAGGGCCCGTTTAAGCCACACCAGAGCACGTTCTTGAGCTCCTGCATCTCCAGATAACCCAACTGTGTGCCTAGCTTGCTTCCCCGTGCATCACAGTGCCATTCTGCTCGAAGTCATGGCTCCGCCGCCGCAGGATCTCGACGCCGTCGACGTTCCCGGCCGTCCCCGTGGCACCTGAGGCCACTGTTGGATGCGCGCGAGTGAGAGCCTCCTCCTGGTGCCCTTCGCTCGCCTAACCGCCCCTTGTAGCGCCGTCCCGAGTGGACTCCGCCGCGCCACAAGGTCGCCGACGGCTTAACCCCGGCCATGCCGACGTGGTGTCGTCGTTAGCGGCTAATGAGGCCACTAAGTACTAGTTGAGAAAAGTAGTACTGGTACTGCTACAGTACGAGTACGTACTCCTCCTCATATAATGTAAGACATTTTTTGACACTAGTTGGCGTGTACAAAAAATGGCAAAAGCATACCAAAAATTTCTTAATCCACGCCAAAAACTACTACCTAGTGCCAAAAATTTCTTACTAGTGCTATTCTTTACATTATAATGCAATCCCATAATGTTCCATAATGCTAGTACTGGTAGTAAATAATAGCCTCACCCCTTCGCTGAGGAACGATCTACAGTTGGAAGGTACGAGGCCCTGCGGTTACTATGCTTTTATCTCCTCCTTGCTAGTTCCCCCCCCCCCCCTGAAGAGAAGGTAGTTCATCCCTGCTCCCATGGATTCGCCAGGAAGTTCTCCTCCTCGTCGGGGCTAGGAGATCATGGATGACGATGCTCTGGGATAAATCGCACGCCGCTCCGACGTCCTCACCGCCGCAAGACTTGGTGCTTCCTGCACCAACTTTTTCAAGACGCTGCTTAAACAGGCTTGGGAAAAGGCCATGCTTGTTGGTCTTCCTTGCGTCCTTGAGGAGAAGGTTCTTCTATGGGACAATCCTTCGAACAGTCCACCGCTCCCTGGCCATGGTTCCACATTGACTCCGCTAGAGTTGCCGACGTTGAGAGGTAGTCGGATTTTGTCCGATGAGCAGGTCAGTAATGGATTTTTATCATGTAGTACTTAGTTATTCCATTTCCATCCCGTAATTTCTCCGCTGCCCACCATCCTATATATAGGTCTGGGTCGGTGCCAACAAAGATTGGCTTGCATACCTCTGGCCGGGTACCACCATCATTTTGCACAACATCCACAGCAGTGCGGCCGTTCCGGTAGACCCCTTCTCGACCATTGGGATTGGCCTTCCGGACTGGCTGGGCTTGAATACGTATGATGATGTCTACATGAGATTGAAGAAGATAGCAATTGCGGACCCGCCGACAAAGCGACGCGGCTACGATGATTACTATCTCATCGCGGTGTTCGACATAAGGATTGCCATCAATGCAAGACGCAGTAACGGTAGAGGCTGGCGCATGTTGGCGACCACAGATTTGTACCCCTACACGTTCGAAGACGTCGTGCTCCATCTAGGCCGCATCTTTGCGGTGACAAGCCAAGGGACTTGTTTCATTTGGTTGCCATCCTACGGTACGAGAGATTACAAACGGAATGCACAAACCATAATTTGCATCCCTAACGGTACTCCATTATTTTGCAGGGACCAGTCATCCCCTGATCAAAATAAGATCGCCGATCCTGGATGTGCATTTGCATTCGCGATTCGGTCTAACCTGGAACCTTGTAGCTGACTTTGGCATATTGGGATCAACTATCTTAGCAGTCGTTACCCATGGTACCATTGATGTGCAACATGGTCACACAATCTACCATGATCGGACCGTCACCATCTACCCAGGTATTCCAACTTTTTAACCCTCTCGTCTTCTCTTTCATTGTTGTACTAGTAGTATACTTAGTAGTACCAGTAGGAGCACTTTTTACCTTGGAGGACGCGTATAGCTAGCTAGGACCTTGAAGACTTGAACCCACTAGCTGCCACCATTTTTGGTTTTCCATGTCGTACTATCTCATCCATGTAGCCAAGAGTGGCTATATATAATAAGCCGGTTACTTTACTTCCTCTATACCGAAGTAGTACTATTTGCTGCACAGTTCTACTGACCGCCATATTTGAGCACAACATTATTATGCATGGACCTTGACTATGTACGTCACCATGTGTCCAGATAAGGGATGCCGCATGTACCAGATGAATGGCGCCGAGTTTGACCCCTGTGATGTTACGTGGGTGCCGAGGAACACTCGTGGAGAGTACTCGCTTTTCATCGGGGATAGCTACCCCATTGTGAAGCGGATGCCACCTTCTGTGCACGACACGGAAGGCCTTCCGTTCATGAAGCATGGGTGTGTCTTCATTGCTCACTGCCGGATGAACGACATGCTGGGACACGCTATCCCTGATTTATGCCGCTTCAGCTTGGACGAGTCTCCATCGTGTGGAACCAGACTAGAAAGCGGTGACAATGATTCCCATTGCCCACCGCTATGGATCGTGCCATCCATGAAGAACACCTGGGACTGTAACCTGGAGGAAAACATGCATGTAGCCCATCTATAACGTCTAAGTGGAGTACAATAATTGTGAACGGCAGCGCTGTGAATATATCTAGACTAGTCGTGCACAAATTTATCACATGAATTGGAGATGAACTTGTGTGGCATACTGGCATTTTTCCTTTAGAATTTATTACTAGTAAATGTGTTATGTGTACGTGCAACTTGTGTGGTTGTTGCACGGGATCCAACACTCTCTTTGAGAAAAAAAAGGTGGCACAACTTTGGATATACGTGACGTGGCGGCATCATACAGTAGCATCGTTTGCTATAGTTGTAGTACACTCCTACTAGGATGCCAACTCCTATAAAACCTTGTGCTGGGCTCCTTGCCTCTTCGGGAGGTTCAACAGTTCATACCCGTGTGAACCTTGCACTTGGCTCTTCGCCTCTTCGGAAGGTCCAACAATGATGATACTACAGTACAATATGCTTCTGGCAATCGGACACCGATTGAACTGCTGCATGTCCACCGTGAGGGAGAGGGCGAGGGTGAGGGAGAGGGACTAGGAGGGAGAGGGAGGGGGCGCTGTAGTCAAAACCCTCTCCTCGTCCTGCGAACCACCGCGTGCGTGGACGAGGGAGAGGCGTAGTAAGCAAGCTTCTCCTCGTTCGACGAGTTAACGGGGCACATCAAAGGAGTACTAGTACTAGTAGTAGTCCATACTGCGTCCTTTCCGATTAATATGGCTTAATTTGAAATGAGAAAAATACACTAGCGGTCAACGTATGTAACAATACGCTCTTTACAGTCAATATATATAGTTTGGCGGTGATTATACGATCACAAGCTCATCGTAGAGCACCGTATTGCACCCTACTAACCGGCCACATAGTCGACGTGGCACTTTGTTGGATGGTTAAATTGTCACCTTGTTTCTTTGTCCCACCTGTCAGTTGGCAGAGCAAAGAAATCAGTTAAACAAAACTTTACACAGGCGCGACATGAGTCCAACCCTTGCATGCGAACCGCCCTAGCTGTGTATGTGAGTGCATGCACATGTCCTCCCTCGGTCTTCCAACAAAGAGTGTACATCGGCTACAAAACAAAGAGTGTGGTACATAATGTACATCTACACTTCCAATGCATTTAGCCTTTAATCTAAATCGATATTGATTGACTAATGCACCAACTTGTGCTGTAGGTATAGGCTACATGTCTATCCTTAATTACAGCATGCAACGGCCTTCATTTAATCTTCTTATCTCAATGGTCGCATGCACACATAAGTCTGCTACTTTTGGGTGTTAATTATGCCCCGGTCAATGTGTAAATCTCTAAATGTACAGTCTTTCACGGACGTAGGGAGTAGGTTGAGCACTTGAGCGTGAGCTGTGTGTGTCGCTCGTGTGCTGTGTGCCGCATGGGTGCGTGAGTGCTGCGTGCGTCCATGTGTACGTGTGAGTGTTGCATGTTGCATGCATGCATGGGCCTTACTCCCTGCCATTGACATGTTCATATTTCAAGCTTCCTCTATTCCCTCCATATGGTGATACTCCCTCTGTTCCCAAATAATACGGAGTAAAAGCCTCCCTCTGTTCCCAAATACGGAGCATTTGTCTTTCTACATATTTCAGCAAGTGACTAGGTACGGAGCAAAATGAGTGAAGTGAGCATAGAGGCATAGGGATACTGTAGAGAGGAAGTCCTCGCGATCCATTATTCCCCATCTCAGTCAGAGAGAACTATTCAACTAGTCTTCACAGTGAAGTGACAATACACGCTGCAGCATATGGGACACGTAATTAATAAGCTGAACCAGCGCGTTGTTGTTACTAAATCAGCCTTACCCAGTACTGCCATCATGTTTGCCAGTAGAGCACGCTTCTGCAAATATGCCTACACACCTCTGTCCTCCATTAACTGACATACGGGCCCTCTTGTGGTAGACCCACATGGCATCGGTGTAACTATTTACACTCCGAAGGACGGTATATCTTGGTAGTAGTACTAGTAGAATTGAGATTTAATGCACTTTCTTCCCCGTATTCCACTCTTCTTCCTCCTCTCTTCCCCATCATCGGCTGCACAACATTTACCCCCGCTCACTGCTCGCCCGCCCGCGCCATCTTCCTTGGTAGCTCGCGTGTACCATATGCCCCCGCTCACTGCTCGGCCACACAAGGAGAAGCTTCTTCGCTCGCCCGCCCGAATCCACTTCCCCGTTGGCTCGCAGGCACCGAAAACCCCAATGGGATAACCGACAGACACACAGAGCCGCGATTGGAATTCCCTCCCCGGTGTTCTCTTGGAGCAGATCCGTAGTCGTATGGACCTACTCAGCACCGTCCGTCTGGACGCATGCTCGGTGTCTTTGTACCGTCTACTCATCTGCAACCGGCCGGCTCTTTTCAAGACACCCTGCTTTCTGATGCCCGATCCTCGCAAGTGGCCCAGACACCGACTTGACGATCCTACGGAGGTTGCCATGGTGCCCCTCGACATGCTAACACTACCCGTCCACCTGTCCTTCATGCGCGGCCACTACTGGGCGGGCATGAAGGCCAACTGGATCGTCCTCATCCACCACAACGGTAGTCCGTGGTGTCTCATGCATATCTACACCCAGCGAGAGATCACCCTTCCATCGTTGGATAGCACTGACATTGAGCCTCGCGGCCCGACGGACACTCCTGCCTACTACGCACGAGACGCGTCAAGCTTTTGGCTCGACCTCTGTTTGCAGAAAGTTGTAATCATCGAAGTGCCCACACCATCAGAAGACTACATGGATTACAAGCTCATTGCCTTGTTCAACATGGGATTAGTCTATCTGGAATCCGGTCGCCATACATGGTTATGGCTCATCATCAATTCTGTTGAGGCAACATTTCTGTCTGATGCTATA
The DNA here is from genome assembly GCF_002162155.2 of Triticum dicoccoides. Classification (NCBI taxonomy): domain Eukaryota; kingdom Viridiplantae; phylum Streptophyta; class Magnoliopsida; order Poales; family Poaceae; genus Triticum; species Triticum dicoccoides. The sequence goes on from NC_041385.1 coordinate 137,322,968, forward strand.
GTGCATGATGGCATCGTTTAGGTGGTCGGCGCACAAATTGGCTGCCTATACTGGTGGAATCTATCATCGTGTAATTGTTCTATCTCATCTCATCTTTACCTTATGAATACGACTGCCTGTTCATTTGTTACAAATTTAGAATGCATAGCATGTCTATAACCACATCATTGCTATATGTTCCTCCCATTTCCTAGATTTTTATGACCACACATGTTATTGTTAGAGTTGATATGAGAACAATTGGCATCTAATGATTGTTAGAATACATATTATGAGCATGACATCATGATTGCTATATGTTACTCTCATTCACGAGATTGTTATAACAACGCATGTTATTTCTTAGAGTTGATATGAGAACAGTAGTAGTAAGTGGTATGGTAGAATATGAGTAGGCGCTGTCATAGCTGTTTTCCTCTCATTGTTACATGATGTTTGAACCATGACATGTTGCTAGAATATGAAATTCATTGGCTTATTTTTTTAACTTGGGGTATGATTATGACCACGGCATTGCAATTCTCTGTCTATGATATGTGTCACTATTATAATAATCTTAATTCCACACATACTCTGAACATGATTGTTTATTTTTGTCCTTTTGGTCTCCAATTTGAATTGTTGTAGCACACGCAAACGCACTGGCCTTCATGATTCCAGGACCTGGAATCATACCAGCCGATGGGTGGTGGTTTATCGCTCGTTCAGCTGATGGTGGTCATTTGATGCTCATTTGCACGTACCAAATTGACCAAACCATTACATCAAACCACATGCAGTGCAATGCATGGGGCGTTCATGACATTGATGGCTATGGCTGCTTCGTGTTCGAGAAAGATCCCAGCTCGTTGGGCCAGGCGTATTCAACTGGAGGCGGGTTTACAGCCTCGGCAACCACTCCTTGTTCCTCAGGCTCAATTATCCGATCATCCAACCAATCATCAATCATATCACCGGCGATGATTACTGTGCTATGCAACTTCCATTCGCGAGGGTGGCTGTGTTTACACATCATACCATGGGTTTCACGAATCACCATATCCAGAGAATCGTCGACACAGCTTGTTGCCAGGTAATCTTCAGTGTGTGAAAGGCATCAAGCTTCCATGCGATGGATGGCTTCTGCAAACCCGACATGCGGCGATGTGGTTCATGCCAACAGCAAATATGCACAACTTGATTCGTGCTGATATCTAGACTGATCCATGTATTCTGCTGCTGTAGCACGACCCTCTTTTGTTGGATATTATGTACTGTTGTTAGTTTTAAGCACTCCTCTGGTTGGAAGGATAGATACCTTCCTGGGATCAAGTGCATCCTAACACCTGCATAGGATGTACTGATAATGATGATGGAGATGCTGTGCGTAGGATATATATATATATATCAGTTAGGCTTCAAGTGCGTACTTGTTAGTTAAACCTATGTATAAATTTTGACACTAAGTACGACTAGTAAGTAGTAGTAAAGTAGCAGTACTAGTATACGTTGGTCAAATTATTCATCATGTCCACACATTGAATTGACGTGACAATATGCTGCGCGTGAGGTGACACAAGAATCCCGACGGCGTGTTCGGGTATTCTGGACTTCAGATTAGGAGTACCACTTATCTGTCGAAATATTTCATCATTCACTTAAAACAGTCGATTGATCATACGTTGAGTACCATATAACTAGAATTACCGATGCAAGTCGAAGAAGGATTGGCCGGTGCTGCCGGCTGGCGTCAAGTTCGATCCCACGTATCAAGAGCTGATCGAGCACCTTGAGGCCAAAGTGAGTGCTGACAGCACGAGATTTCAGTCTCTCATCGATTTGTTCATACCAACCATCGACAGCGAGAACATCATATGCTACACCCAACCTGAGAAACTTCCAGGTAAGACACCGATCGGCCGTCTACTTGCACAAACATATTCCTTTGTTTATAGCTCTATTTTTCTTTTTAGATGCAGACCTTGTGAAGCAATTACAATTTGACAGTTAATAAAAAGTGAAACAAGTGACTGCAACATGCCAAAGATGTTATGAAAATGCCAACTACGTACACTAAAACCTGTATTCCACAATACTGCAGGTATCACACTGAGTGTCCTAAGGAAGCAATTCTTCCAGCGCAATACCAAGGCATTCAAAAGGGGCACGTGGACGCACCGCAAGATACAGTTGGAGTGCAGCATGCACGCGATGTCGCACAAGACAGGCAATACCTTGCCGGTGATGGTCAACGGCTGGGAGACGGGCAGCAAAAAAGGTTCTGGTGCTGCACACCAACAAGAACTTCGACTAGCAGAGGACCAACTGGGTGATGCACTAGTACCACCTCGGGGACCTGGAGCAAGAGAAGGAGCGGCAACAGTTCCTCTGCAAGATTTTCTACCAGACGAACACTAGGGCCAGGAGTAAAAAGATTATAAGTTAGTTAGGTATTGGTAGTTGTACTACCTTGTCGTCCGCAAGTTGGTATTGTTGTTAACGCTCTTTTGGTATGAACTTGCATTTTCTTGCAACCATCATGCCGAGGGTCGGCGTGGATATAAAGCTGAATCATTTGTTTTGAAACAAATTTTCAGGCACCTGATTTTTATTTGATGGGTAGCATAAGCACCCGCTGTTCGAATTCCCAATTCTCCAATTTTTTTGAAACAATTGCATGCACTTATTAGCACGATAAAGAAACAATATCCATGCTGCATCCCAGTTATCAGTCTGTACTTGCAGAATTCTCTCATTTATTGCGCACGTATATTGTTTTTTCAGGTCAAGCAAGTTTCAAGTGGGCTGCAGACTGCCGAGGGTTGGTTTTGTTTTTAACAGGCCCAGCCCATGACGACAACGGGGCACAAAGATCCAGCAGGTATCTACTGGCCTCTGGCCCGCCAGCCTTACTTATATTTTGTCTTACAACATCCGCAGGAAGTTTTTTTTACTGAATCTAACACACAGCCGAGTTCTATCTTCCTCTCGAAACGCATGCACTACATCCGTTTTCTAATCTCTACCTATAGTTTTACTAGTTCATATACACGTATCATTATATTGAAAACACATGAAATTCCCTTTTCATATTTACATCCTTATTTTTGTTGTTTTTTCCCACCCAGCGCTGATTTTTTTACCACCGGTTTTCCCTTAAACCAACTCAATTGTCCCACGTCTTATTTGCTCACAAAAACAAAACAATTTTTTGGCAAATCAATAAGTTCTTAAAAAATGTCTATCATTTCGGGATTACAACAGTTCGGACTCCACCGAAATATGCAAAATAAGGTTGAACTTTTTGACCGTGGTCCTGGGCAGAAAATTGGCTGTAATAAATTACTTAAGAATTAGCAAATGGGCTGCAAATTATAAAAATGGCAAATGGGCTTTATGTTGTCTGCCACAGATTTGGAGGCTGACTTGTGGGCCTACCAAGTTCATGCGTACACAAGGTTTCGCAAAAAAGAAACTTAGTCAATAATCGACTCTACCAGCGTCAGACCGTTAGATGTCAATCTAACGGCAATCGTGCCTTTTCAGTCTCTGATCTCCTGCCCCAGCCACCCAAACCAGTGAAAAAAACGTTCCCCCCGCTGTCAGTTCGGACCCACCGGAAGTACCTCCTTATTACGCACAGAAAAATGAATACTCCCCCTGCTAGCTGGGGCCCACCATGGTGGGAGGCTGACTTGTGGGCATCCTAAGTTGACGGGGACGGAGGGCTTTGTCAACTTAGTCAATATGAATGATTCTAGCTCCAGTGACTGTTGGATGTCCATCCAACGGCCGTCGTGCTTCTTCAATCTCTGCTCTTCCTGCTCCAGCCGCTCAAACAAGCATCGGCGGGACTGCCTGCTCCCTCCTTCCCGCGGCCACTCTGCTGCCGTGCAGGCCTCACCGCCCTACTGTACTCCCATTGCTGGCCTAGCCATCCCTCTACTCACCCACACCTGCTGTTATTCTCCGGAGACGGCAGACAAACCAGTAAACCCTCGTACAGTCGTACTCCCCTCCTCGTGGGAAACAACTGCCGAGTCTTCCCTGCCTCTGTGTCGTTACCTTCCTAGGCCTCGCCATCGTCCACCGCCCTGGTGCTCTCGGCGCGGCCTGGTCAACATGGTCAACAACCGACATGCATCCTTATTACACACCAAAAAATGATTACCCCCTGCTAGCTGGGACCCACCATAGTGGGTGGCTGACTTGTGGGCCTACTAAGTTGACAAGGATGGAGGGCTTTTTCAACTTAGTCAATCTGAATGATTCTAGCTCCAGTGACTGTATGATGTCCATCCAGCGACCATAGTGCTTCTTCAACCTCTGGTCTTCTTGCTCCAGCCGCCCAAAGCAGCGCCAGTTGTGCCGCATGCTCCTGCCTCTCGTGGCCGGCTATGATGTTGCGGAGGCGTCACCGTCCCCTACTACTCCCACCGCTGGCCTAGGGTATCCCTCTACTCACCCACACCCCATGTTATTCTGCGGCGACAACAGCCTCACGCCACAGCCGAACCAGTGAACCCTCGTACTCCTCTCCGCGTGGGCATCCACTGCCGCGTCTTCCCCGGCTACGCGTCCTCCCCTTCCTAGGCCTCGCCGTCGTCCACCGCCTTGGTGCTCTTGGCACAACGTGGTCAATATGGTCAACGACTGACTTCCTTCGGAAGAGTACTGTACGTGGAAAGGCTGACAGCTGGGTCCAAGGCCACATCCTAGTTTTTTTGTGATTTGCCAAGTAAGTCGCTTTGTGAGGCCTGTTGGGCTGCAAATCTTTCGAGACGAGGAGAGCTTCATTCGGTTGGCCGACAAAATGGCCTATCAGTAATGAGAAATGGATGTACATTTTTAAAACACATCAAACCGGCAATTAGTTTCAAATATCTTTTTTTCATTTCGAGATTTTAAATTACACTAATTTTTATGTGTGGAGAATTTGTTGGATTTTTTTGATACACATTTATTTTTAAAATCAGTTTGAATGTGAGTCGAAATTTTGGGATTAAAAATAGTTCAGACCGCACCGAAATATGCAAAATTTCGTATAATTTTTTAACCGTGGCCACAATATGGGCTGTAATGCTAACAAAAAGAATATGGGCTCCAAAAAAACATTAAGAATTAGCAAATGGGCTGTAAATTATTAGAAATAATGGCAGATGGGTTGTATGCTGTTTTCCACAGATTTGAGGCTTTCCTAAAAAAAGGTTGACGCACAAGCAGTGACTGCTGGATGTCCATCCAACGGCCGTCGTGCTTCTTTAATCTCTGCTCTTCCTGCTCCAGCCGCTCAAACAAGCGCCGGTGGGACTGCTTGCTCCCTCCTCCCCGCGACTGGCTCTGTTGCCGCACAGGACTCACTGCCCCACCATACTCCCATCGCTGGCCTAGCCATCCCTCTACTCACCCACACCTGCTATTATTCTCTAGCGACGGCAGACGAACCAGTAAACCCTCGTACAGTCGTACTCCCCACCGCGTGGGAAACAACTACCGAGTCTTCCCTGCCTCCGTGTTGTTCCTTTCCTAGGCCTCGCCGTTGTCCACCGCCCTGGTTCTCTCGGCGCGGCCTAGTCAACGTGATCAACGACCGACATGCATCTTAAGTGGACTATACGTGGAGAGGCCGACGGCTGGGTCCACGGCCGCACGCAAGGAAATGCCTCCTTATTACGCGCAAAATAATGATTCCTCCACCTGACATCAGGGACCCACCAAAAGGGCCTCTGTATTTCGCGAAAAAAATGTTACCACCGCTGACAGCTCGGACCCACCAGCTATATCTTCGCACGCAAGGAAGTGCCTCCTTATTACGCACAAAAAAAATGAATACTCCACCTGTTAGTTGGGACCCAGTATAGTGGCAGGCTGACTTGTGGGCCTATTAAGTTGACAGGGACGGAGGGCTTTGTCAACTTAGTCAATAATATGCAGGATTCAAGCTCCAGTTACCGTACGATGTCCATCCAACAGCCGTAGTGCATCTTCAACCTCTGGTCTTCTTGCTCCAGCCGCCCAAACTAGTGCCGGTCGTGCCTCGTGCTCCTGCCTCCCATGGCCGGCTGCGATGCGGCGGAGGGCTCACCGCCCCCTACTACTCCCACCGCTGGCCAGGCCATCCCTCTACTCACCCACACCCCCTGTTATTCTGTAGCGACGGTAGCCTCACCCTCGTACTCCTCTTCGCATGGGCATCCACTGCTGCGTCTTCCCCGGCTCCGCATCGTCCCCTTCCTAGGCCTCGCCGTCGTCGATCGCTGTGGTGCTATCGGCGCGGCATGGTCAATGTGGTGAACGACTGACTTCCATCGGAAGAGTACTGTGCGTGGAGAGGCTGACAGCTGGGTCCACAGCAGCCGCAAGGAACTGCCTCCTTATTACGCGCAAAATAATTATTCCTCCACCTGACAGCAGGGACCCATCGGACGCGCCACCAGTATTTCACAAAAAAAATGTTACCCCCCTGACTGTTGGGACCCACCAGCTACATCTTCGCACGCAAGGAAGTGCGTCCGGGCAAAAAAAAACCAAAACGATTCGCCCCCCTGACTGCTAGGACCCACCAGCTACATCTTTGCAGGCAAGGAAGTGCTTGACAGACGGGACCCACCTGGTCGAAGCGTACATAGCGTTGTCATCCTGGTCGCGAAAGTGTACGTACATACTGATCGATGTAGAGGCACGCACGTCTCGTAGTAGAGGCGCGCACATGTCGATGTAAAGGCGTGCACGTAGCATGTACACGTATGTACAACGGCGAGGGTGCAAGAAAGAAAATACAGCCACATACGTACAGACGGGCAGGGTCTCGAACGCCTAGTCGTGCATACGTACATGGCTGGGTTGGAACGGAGAAACGGCGTTGTCGTCGTGTTCATGGGGAGGCAACAGAATGCGTCGTCTTCATGGGGAGGCAATGGAATGCGTCGTGTTCATCGGGAGGCAACGGAACGCGTGGGAGCCAACTGGCTGGGTTGGAACAGAATGCGTGGTCGTGTTCATCGGGAGGGCTTGGACGGAACATGCGATGGAAACGAGGCCTGGCGTACCGCACAACAGAGGAAACGGACCTCCTACATTCGGAACAGGGTCCTGCTGATCGGGAGGGGTGTGGCGTACCGCAAAACGGAGGAAATGGACCTCCTACGGTCGAAATGGGGGTCCTGTTGATCGGGAGGGGTGTGGCGTACCGCAAAACGGAGGAAACGGACCTCCTACGGTTCGAAACGGGGGTCCTGTTGATCGGGAGGGGTGTGGCGTACCGCAAAACGGACGAAACGGACCTCCTACGGTCGAAACAGGGGTCCTGTTGATCGGGAGGGGTGTGGCGTACCGCAAAACGGACGAAACGGACATGTGTTGGAGCGCTACGGTTGAAACGGGGGGGAGTGGTGTGGCGTACCACAAAACGGGACTCCACGGGATACTGTTCATCTCCACCGTCGACCTCCTCCAGCCTCCACGGGCTACCGTCGACCTCCTCCAGCCTCCACAGGCTCCTGTTCATCCACCCTCCACTGCGCGCTACTCCACCGGCTACTGCTCAACCACCCCTCCACGGGCACCCCTCCACCGTCTACTATTCATCCAACCCTCTACACCATGGGGTCCTATTCAACCACCCCTCCACGGCACCCCTCCACCATCTACTGTTCATCCAGCCCTCCACACCACGGGTTCCTGTTCGTCCAGAGGCAACGCCACCGCTCACTGTTCATCCAAACACCCCTGCAATGCTCACAATTCATCCCAGAGGCAGCATCGATCGGCTTCAGTTAGCAGCAGTAGCGAAGGAATCGACCCATCGGGTTCAGTTAACAGCCATCGATCGATCGCTCGGGTTCAGTAACGCGTAGCCTGCACTGCAATCGCTCGGGTTTAGTTAGATCCCCACGCCTCGCTCGGGTTCAGTTAGAGCCAACGCCTCGCACACACGCGCATACCTGTAGGAGAGAAACGCGCATTTCTCCGCTCCCGACCTCCCACCGTAACCGGCAACTCCCCAAAATTTTCGTCCCCCTTGCTTCTACCACGGTTTTTTTCGTCATGGACGACCCAAAGAATGTCATGCAGCTGCGTCTCCGGCCCGCCCAGGACGAAAAGCCCATTTTCTGTCATGATTTTTTGTCATAGAAGTAGGAGCCCACCACATCTATGATGATACCGGGTTTTGTCACAATTATCGTCATAGAAGTGTCATATGTATGACACAAATTTTTTTCGTTCGGTCCAAAATGTCACGGATGTGTCTTTTTTTGTAGTGCCTACTCCGTCCGCCACCCCATCCACCACCGTCCTCCTCCACCATGCCGGAACTGGTACCCCGACGCCGCCGTCCATTACAAGAGATCGACCTCTCTCATCCATGCCTTCGGACCGGGATCCTTGCATCCCGTCCTCTCGCTTCATCCTCGCCGTCGTCCACCTTGCCGGCGCCGCTCCTACGACCGTCTCGTCCACCGCGCCCCGCAACCACCGTCTACCCTCCTAGATCTGCTTCCACGCTGCCGACAGCCATCGCTACCGCAGCACCATCAAATTCTCACCAGATCCGTACACGACGTCGCACCAGAGGCGGTACTCTTTCGTATCTACTCAACTTATTTATCGCAGCAAGAAAATAGTTCGCCATTGCTTTACTCTGATTTCTTGTCTTGGTTGTGAAGTTGCCTTTGTCCGGTTTGCACCTTCAGATCTGTCATGGCACGCTCAACACTATACTCACAATGCTTATGGTTTTCCCCTTTTATATTCCACACTACTTAAATCAAATAGACTAAATTTCAAAATTGGGTCAGTCGATTTTTCAGAGCTCGCTGGACTTCGCCGGTGCGATCCAAGGGGCTCGGGTGGTTGTGGGGCCTCACCGAACAAAGAAAACTCGTCGTGGGTGGGGGGTGGGGGTGGCAGAGGAACACATGCGGTGGGGGCCGGTGGTCCGTCCGGCGGCCAGTGCGGTGCTCTGTATGGGAAGAATCAGAGACGAGGAAGAAGAAGGGTTAGGAGACATAGGATCTTCATCAAACCGCCTGAAATGGTCGAGAGACAGCTGGGTTGCATTCTTAATGCGCTCTGGTCATCATGTGTGTGCACTGCGCAACCAACATTTTATTATCCAAAATCTGCATGCTCTTCTTTACCATGTTCGATAGTGCTGGCCTATACGTGATCGATAGGCTTTCAATTACTAGCGGCAATACAACACCGTATTTTCAAGCTTGTTCCACTTTCCCGATTTATATATCGTGTTTATGGTGTACCCCTGTTATGTACACTATGATCTGCCTAGTTGCTGTGTGCTCTTGTTATCATGGTTTGGCAATAAACTATCTATACAGTATATTATGAACCTATCATCTGCCAGCTATCCTTACTTCTGGAGCCTATTTTTTTGTGTACTTGTGCCAGATTATATAAATGCACGCATGATATTACAGCACACATGAGCTCTCTCATCAGAATCCAGTGATAGCACATAAGTGTTTACAGGGGTGCCCCTATATTAGAATATCATCTGCATTACAAAGATAATCTCACAACTATTTATGTTTTCATGGTTCTCAGATATTATATGCAATTACAGTGAATATCAGAATCCGTGCATCAGAAGAATATTGTGGAACACTGCGATGACTTACAAAATTGGCACCAAGGCATTGAGTGCCATTCTGGAAGCATTGAAACTCGTACGCTCCCCACCTGTTGATTCTTGTTCAGAATATCATTCTAATGACTATTCTAACCTCGAGGAGTCAAAGAAAGATGGCGTGTCCTGTTCACCCATCAAGGTGGCTGTTCTAATTTGGCAAGGTTTTATTGATTGCGCGTATCTTGCATATGTTGTCTTGCATTTCTTCTACTTTGTTGCACCACCATCTTCTAAGTTTACTCATCATATAACTCGAGATGTCATGCCCATCCATTATCAATACATATTCCATATGTCGTCATACCATGTTTTTTCACTCAAATGTTGTTCTTGTGCATCAGACATCAAAAAGGAAGAGGGTGATTGCCGAACCTGAAGGAGCACCAGCAAAGTCCTTGAAAAACATGGTGGTGCCGGAGAAATCAGAGAGCGCCCACTTATATTGGATGTACAACCAGTGTAACAAAACATAGGACCGACTCCAGCAGACTGTACCCATACTTCACTCGCCACACCACTAGCCCCACCACACTAGACCTACACTCCAGCAAAAGGTATACCGATTTCATTTGCCATAGCACCAGCCGTACCACAGAAAAATCCCACTCCAGCAAAAAGTACAGCAAGTCCACCGGCCGAAGACCTATCCCAACTACAGAGACGGCCAATTCCTGCAGATTGGAACCCCATTCCGTTTATTCCCGGTTTAAAAGACAATGCTTTCAATGTTGTTAGGGACTACGTGCATATATTCCCATCATGGGAAGATTATAGTGAAGAGAAACACCATTTTCACATCTTCCTGTCCAACTTACGTGTAAGTGCTATTATTCATGGTTATTATTTTCCTGTTTTTTGCTGATCGAACACATCAATGATGTACATTACATTGTTGTAACTAGGTGAGGGTCAATCTGGATAGTCATGACGAGCAAAGCTTGCTAGTGCTTTTCAAGGAAGCATTGCAGCAGTATCGGTGTTACCTGAGGAAATCACACTTTGATGGCAAGTCTATAAATGAATTTCCGGTGAAGTCTCCTGTGCTAAATTTAGAAGACATTGAATGGAAAAACCTTGTTATGCACTGGTCTCGTTCCCAGGATGAGGTACTGTCTATGAAATCACATGACAATTTGAACTTCTACTTTTCCGCATGTGCCTTACGGATCTTTTTTGCAGGAAATCAGCTCGAAGAAGAATTCCACTTTGAAAAGAATGACAGGATATCGCAAATATGCTGTCCACTGCTTTGCTCTTGTTAGTACCTGTTGTCCTGTATCACTGTACTTGCATACATACCTGGTTCATTATGTGACAGCAGTATGCATGATAGCTTGCTTATCAATTGTTCGCTCCAAATTATCTGATCTGTATGAATGTTTACATTAGTGTAGAATATATCCAATGCCAATAAATTTTTTTAGCTCTGCATTGTTCTTGTAAGTACATGATGTCCTTTAGCAGGGTACTTATATTGACAGGTAGTTGTTCATGTACCATCACTCTGCAGCTTATTTTCCTTTGCCCTCCATTTTCTACACATCAGATCTATATTTACTCTTACCATAAGGTTGGTACTAAAGAAGTTTAGTTGTGCATTGCTCTTCGCTGTGCCTTTTGCATGTATCGCTGCACATAAATTTATAGCTACTTGGTTATGTAGCATCACTCTTCATCTTATCTTAAATATTCTCCATTTTTTCGTATATTATCACATCTATATTTACTCTTAACAAAATGTAGAATAAAGGCAATGCTTATGAAGAACATTCTGTGCTAAACTTCTTGAATTGCCGCCCCCCCCCCCCATCAGCATGGACAAGGGCTTTATAGAGCATGTCTTCACAAGTAATGTAAGTTTGTCCTTCTCAAGCCTTCAAACTTTGTTGTGTATATTTTGTTAGGCATAACTGCAATAGCTGTTTATTTTTGGTGTTTGCATCAAATTGCATGTTTAAAGTTTATTATGTATTTCATAAACAAAAGTTTGTCCTTCTCAATTTAAGTTTTCAGTTGTACAACCAAGATCCTTATTCATACCATGTAAATTAAACTATATAGAGCAAGTGATCTTCTTTTGCACTGCATGTATGCTTCTGTTCTTCATCCGTAATCCAGTGGTGTGGTGAACCTACCCACTACAGGACAATGTCATATTCTGTAATGTCTTAACTATGAACAGTGTCATATCATTCTACTATTATTTAAACCGCTTCTTTATTTGCCAATCTGAAATGGGATAAATTGATAGCACACTAACCATTGATACTTATGGGTTCTTGATCTGTAATCCAGTGGTGTCGTGAAGCTGCCAACTCCTTCACAATGTCAATTCCTGCCATGTCTTGACCTGAACAATACCATATTGTGTTAATGCAATTTTAAAAGTGTCACTTTATTCGTGAGTAAGAAATGTGATGAATTGTCGGCACTGATACTTTTATGTGCAAAATTTGTCATCTGTCTGCTTGTTTATCTTTCAGAGTGAGGAAGATATAACTGTTGAACAAGCGCAGTCTCATCATCTTGCTCAGCTGCTTGCGCTGTAGCTCCCCAGCAGGGCTAACCTTTCTTGAACTCTACTGAAGTGCTGTCAGTTTTGTATATTATTTTGTCGGCGTGTTTATTTGCACTGGTGGCGGTCTTTGATGCCCAGTGTATGTAATCTGTTGTCTGCTTGTGCTTTATTATCATAGTGGCGAACTTTGATGCCCAGTGGATGTAATATGGCGTAATTTCTTTATTGTATAGTCTAGGTTTTTTCTTATTCACGATGCTGCAGTTATTTTACTATATATACACCCTGTCTTTGCAGTAAACCGGCCAAACCATAAAATTACGGTACATAATCGGGCCGTCATGCAATCACGATGTATGATCCGCATCATGGGCCCCGTCAAACTGGCCCACTAGTAGATTCGGGCCTTTAATAGGCCGAGTAACCCCCGACCCTCTTTTCGCAAGAAAACTCAATGGGCTTTTAGGAGGCTGAGAAGTAGGTCGGGCCTGAAACGTGCCGAATAGCTCACGGGCCGGCGGCAGCCTGAAATGGACCCCGGCCCATGAATGTGCGAATCAATTCATGGGCTTTTAACAGGCCAAAGTTGTCTTGGTCCTTGTTTGACCCAATCAGATATTGGCTGCGAGAAGGCCGGATGCAAACCGGGTCGTAGTTAGGCCCAACTATATGACGGGCTTTTAACATGCCGAATTTAATATAGGGCCGAAATGTTAAATGGGCCCTTAACAGGCAGAAACTAATATCAGGCCGAATTACTAAATGGGCCTTTAGCAAGTGGGCCCAAAAGCATAGCGTCCAGTCAACGGGCCGAATCTGATATGGGCCATTATTGAGCCCAAAGCCTCTTAAAGGGTCGGACCTGATCTGGGCCGTGATTTTGCCCAGAAAGTGGGAGGCTTTTAACGGGCCAGGTCTTACATGGGCCATTATTAGGCCCGGAACGTGGCAGGCCATTAATGGACCGGATCAATTATGGGTCAACATTTGGCCCAAAACATGGCAGCCAGTTAATGGGCCGGCCTACTAGGGTCCTCAAAATCTTGTGGGCCTACAGCTGGGCTGGCCCATTAATGTCGGCGAAATCTCGCGGGCCTTTAGCTAGGCCGGCCCATTATGATCCACAAGAATTTTGTGGGCCTTTACCTGGGCCGGCCCATTATGGCACACAAAAATCTTGTGGGCCTTTACCTGGGCCGACCTATTATGGACCGCGAAATCTTGTGGGCCTTTAGCTGGGCCAACCCATTATAGTCCGCAAAATCTCGTGGGCCTTTAACTAGGCCGGCCCATTATGGGCCGCAAAATCTTGTAGGCCTTTAGTTGGGCCGGCCCATTTAAACTTGATTGGCCATGCCACGTGTCGACATATCATAGGCGCCTTCTGTCCAATGAGTGGATGACATCTGTCCCAACGATGAGCCGACACGTGTTTCCTCCAGCCAATGATGATTTTACACGTGGAAAATCCCCATTGGTCGGGGTTGTTAACGGGTTATCGGATCCAAAACCTGACCCGATAGCTTAACGGTGTTCCGTTACGGTGGATGCCATGTGTCGGTCACCCTTGACGAAAGCACTTCTGTGACGCGCGATTTATCGTCATGGAAGTGGACACTTCCGTGATGATAATTTTGGTAATGTCATCGAACACTTCTATGACAGCACAGGTATGACTATCTTGATTCTGTCATAAATTTGTCATGGATGTACATCCATGACAAAAAACGCGACCTACTATGACAAACATGTATCATCATGGAAGTGTATTTTTTTTGTAGTGCCTCTTTGGTGCAAAGGAGGCAAGTGCAGGTGTGGAGTTCCAAGGAATCATCCAAAGGTTGCCATTTGCATGCAACGAGACCAAGATCGCTAGAATGGCAGGATGGATGTCATCACTGACCCCACCACGACATCACGATCAGAAGTTTTGCAGGAGAAAACCACCTTTCGTCAGGATTAGATGTACTTCTTGTCCCCTTTCAAATTTGGCCATTGTGGGATCCCTTCCCGCCTCTATTCTGGAGGAAGAGGACCAAGGCTACTCTAAAAATAGCCTAGCCACGACTGGAAACCATCGGGTAATCAGCTCATCGAATCCCCAAGAGCTCATCACAATAACACGCCTCCTGAGGCTGTCCTTCCACTTGTACCAGTTCATCCTCAGCCCCCCACAAGGCTAATCCACCACAAAGAAGGAGTAGAGCATCACACCGTAAGGTGGCCCAAACCTGGGTAAACAGCCACGTCTTTCTCCTTCATGTTGATCGAGCTAGGTCGTGAGAGCAGCGGATCGATCGGCTTGAGAGGTTGAGTTCTTCGCACAAGCCCCTGAGTTCGAACCTTTCTTGGGTCTGCGGAGCCCAGAATCCGACATTGAGTGCCAGGTAGGGGCGTGTCGAAGCCTCTCTTCTGTCAGTTGTTCCACCCCCACTCCGTTGTTCTCATGGCAGACCCTTGTCGAGTTCGTGTCGATCGTCGGGCAGCCCTTGTTGTGCGCATTGCTCAGACGGCACCTGCGGGCAACGGTGCTCCTCGCCGCTCCCTGTGGCCCATGGCCAACACTACCATTGACCTTGCAGCCCACGAGTAGCAAAATTAATCGTTGTTGCCCTCCATGGAACGTGACGGTCGCACCGCCACTCTGTCGCTGACCCCGGCCGCTACTTCGTCCTCCCACGCCCGTCGCGGGCCGGTGACCGCGGAGTCGGCGCTGCTCATGGCACGTGAGCTTTTGTGCTACTGTCCAGCCGATGACCTCTACCGCACGTGAGCTTCTGTGCTACCACACATGAGCTTCTATGCTACCGCATTGCTGAACTCGTCAGCGCTGTAGGAGAGGCTCCTGCACTCTCCCGTTCGCTGCATCCCCCATAGCCCCAGGCAGGCGACGTAGCTCATGGCGCGCATCCTCCTCCTGTCCGTCAAGATGTCGTCCCCGAGCCAAGGCGCGAGGCCCCTAGCATGACCAGTCGTGCAGGGCGCCTGCCACGCGATGAAGAAAGCTATCGGGTCATGCAGCGGCCCCAGGGAGAGGCGCATGCGCTCCTAGCTCCTCCTGCACCCCCACGTCGATAGCGTGCAACCTGAGGTGGTTGCACGCGGGCGTAAAGACCTGGCTCCCTGTTCGAGGCGAACCACCGAGGCCACGGTGGGATACCGGGCATTCACTCCAGAGCTTCGCCGTCTCATATGGCCCGGCATGTTCAAACCGGATCTGCCTCCGCACAACGATGGCACACGCAACCCGGCCGAGTTCCTTCAGCTCTATGCGCGGAGCATCGAGGCAGTGAGTTGTGATGAGAAGGTCATGGCGAACTGGTTCCCCATTGCTCTCAAGGATGGCACGCGTCTGTGGCTCCTGAACCTCCTTGTGCGGTCCATATTCTCCTGGGACGAGCTGCGAGAGCGCTTCATTGCCAATTTCCAAGGCACCCACGACCGTGCTCCTGCAGCTGGCGACCTGCGGCGCATCAAGCAACAACCAGGAGAGACCTTGCACAAATACATCCAGCACTTCACCAACGTTCGCCTCAAGATCCCCAAGATGTCAGACGAGGCCATTATCTCAGCGTTCACTGATGGCGTCCGAGACATCAATATAAAGGAGGAGCTTGCCATACATGTTCAATATGGCGGCCAGGTGCGCGAGGGCAGAAGAAGGCTGTCTCTCGCTCCTCGGGCTCGCAGAAGCCGATCCCGAAGACAAGAAGGCCAAGGCGAAGCACGTGAAGAGCAAGGGCTCGGCGGTGCTCGCAACAGAGCCCGACATGAAGTGCAGCTATGATCACCCTGAGTCCTCGAAAGGCAACTGCCCATTCTGCGTCTTCCACAACGTGCACATCCACAACACCAACGACTGCCAAGAGCTTTGGCCGACGCCCTGAGCACAACAACCGTGGCTATGACCATGGAGGAGGTCGCGACGGAGATCCCTGGGATGGTCGTGGCCCCCGCCAGGGTTGG
Organism: Triticum dicoccoides; assembly: GCF_002162155.2. Lineage (NCBI taxonomy): Eukaryota > Viridiplantae > Streptophyta > Magnoliopsida > Poales > Poaceae > Triticum > Triticum dicoccoides. The sequence continues at coordinate 137,339,080 of NC_041385.1, forward strand.
CATGACCAACCTCATGAAGACCGCTGGCAGGACCAGCCTCGCGATGGTCCGTGGCGGGACCAAAACCTCGTGAGGACCGTCCTCAGGGCAACGTTGGCTTCCCTCTGCTGCCACCACCGCCAAGAAGGAACGATGACCACCGCTAGGGCGATGGGGTTGGGGGCTTACAAGAGCCTCGTCCTATCGCTTGCATCCTGGGAGTTGCTCAGGCCCCTGCCTCCCATCACATCTTTAAGCAGTTCGCTCGTGAGGTGAACGCGGATCTCCCCAAGCTCAAGGAATCGCGTCCACTTAGGTGGTCCAAGTACGCCATCACTTTTGACTCTTTGGACCAGCCCAGGTGCGTAGCCACTTCAGGCGCGCTCCCCATGCTCTGCTCACCTACCATAAACAAAGTTCTCATCACGAAGACACTCGCCGATGGCAGCGTTGGGCTCAATGTCCTCTCCGTCGAGACATTTTACAGGCTCCAGGTGCCATATGACCAGCTTCAGCCCACCAAACCATTCTCAGGGTTGACCGACGACTCCATGCACCCCATCAGGGAGATTTGCCTCCCCGTCACCTTCGGAAAATGTGACAACTACCGCACCGACCTCATCGACTTTGAGGCCACTCACATTGGCCTGCCGTACAATGCCATACTAGGGTACCAATCCCTCGCCAAGTTCATGGCGGCAACGCACCACGACTCCAACGTCATCAAGATGCTAGGAAGCGGTGGCATCATCATGGTCACCTGCGATGAGAAAGACATGGTGTGCTCCCTCGAGCGCGCCTACCAGGCAGCGGTGGTCGAGAACTCGGATGGCGAGAGCGTCACCTTCCCCCTGAGGTTACCCCCAAGAATAAGAAGCAGCTCCTCCTCAGGGGCACTCAGGACGCGGGCATGCCTGATTGAAATGACTCGGGCCCGTCGCCCTCTGCTGGGGTGCCTTTTCCTCTCGCATAGGGAGACGCACCCAGCGCCCCCCTCAGGTTAGGCTCGAGGGCTCTTCTCTTGAAGGGCTCCGACTTGGCCAACGTCACGAGGGAGGTGTTCGGGCACCATGTGGAGGCGTGAATCAAAGCGTGCTTCCAGGAGCAAGCCATAGGGCGCGAGGCACCAAGCATGCAGGAGTTCATCACCAGGGCAATCGAGGATCTTCAAGAGGCATGGGTCATGCGAGGCGGGCAACGGCCTGCATCACTCAATGCAGTTGTTGCTCAGGACGCGAGCGGCGAGCTGCGCGTCTGCGTCAATATCCCGGACCTCAACAGAGGTGCTTCTTAGGAGCTCTTCTGGACGTCTAGTGTCGGCCGGTGTGGAGGCTACCCCCATAGCTACGTCTGCATGCCATTCGGCCTGCCGGGTGCGGCTGCCTCGCCCCAACGATGCATGCGTGGCATCCTGGCACCTCGTGAAGCCAGGCGCCAGGCAGTCCTGACGGAGGAGGAGGCAGAGCCTTCGGAGCCCCCCTCCCCCCGAGGCTTAGGAGCCTGCTGGCTCGTGAGGAGCAACTTCTATGGCACACATCTTCAACTACTTTAACACTTCTACCCCAATGGTGCTAGGTGACTTTTTAGTTCGTTCAGTTGAGGGCCCTCCTCGGGCTGCATTATCCTCAAGTTGTATGGTTTTGCCCTGCAACATGTATCATTTTGCGCATATATCAGAACTGATTTTGCCCTTTTACAAGCTGCTTTATGCTATTGCTAGCATCATATCCATTGCCCTGTTATTTGCGAGGCCGCCCTGTGTGGCTCCCGCATGCTACTAACTCGCCTTGAGTTCATCCCGCAATGGGGGCTGTTGGCACGACACCTATGCATGGGTCCGTCCCTACAGCGCTGAAAAACCTGAGAGACCGAGCTGTGGCTCGCGGCCAGATCCGCATACATCAGCTCACCAGGTCCTTAGTGCCCTCACCTTCTCGCGGAAGGATCGCCAGCAGGTCGGCAAGCAACATTATATGCCATGCTTCGTCCCTCCAGCTAACCTGCAGGAACCTCAGGACCTGGTGCGGCAGGTCGCGATCACTCCGAGGCGCCTATGCGAGGCCAGCCGTCCCTTTCCAAAAACCCAATTCGCTTGCGCGTTAAAGGGGCAGCCTCTAAGCATCGCACCTCAGGGCCCCCTACCGGCCCCCAAGCACTCACCCCCTGGCCTTGTCCATGACATCGTGACCTGGCATACCAGCGGTGGGTGAGCCTCGCTTGGGAGCCGGGACCTGAGGACGTAGAGAACCCAGATGAGGGGAGGGGAAGGGGTCGATGCGAGTTTCGCTTAGGGAGTGTCGCGGCTGTGGAAACACGACCATACATCGCACAAAGGCTGCCACCGCAGTGTGGAGATAAACACGGATCGCAAGATAAATCTCCAAACATGTGCAGAGCGTTAATCTTGTGGTCGACATCACGACCCTTGCGACCTCGCTGGGGTAAGGGTGCTTCCCTTTCTGTCCTTCGGGAGCTGCTTGCGCATCAAAGGGGACCTCCTGAGCGTCGCGCCTCAGGAGCTCTCATCGAACCTCGGGCCGCTCACCTCCTGGCCTTGACCATGACATCGCGACCTAGCATACGAGTGATGGCCGAAGCCTGCCTGGGGACTAGGTCCTGCCAACGTAGAGTGCTAAGCTACCGCAAGAATGAAAGAGGGACCGTGCCATAGTGGGAGACGCAAGCATAGCGCTGATTGAAGAGTAAAAGCTACTAAGCAAAAGCATTACAGTTTTTACATGCCCCCAAGGGGTTCGTCATGACATGCTGCGAGGACGAAACAAATGAGGAAATCCTAAGGTGAGCGCGGCCTCAACGGCTTCACCGGCGACGCCGGGCCAACGCCGTTCCTTAGGCACGAGCGCGGCGGCTTGGCGGTTCGTAGCTGACATCGTCACTCGAGTCCTGCTTAGAAGAAGCACTACTACGGTCTGAAGATGTGTTGCCGCGGTCAGAGGAGTCGCTGGCAAGGCCAAGGGCATGTTCGTTGCTAGCGGTCCTGTCTCCGTAGCCACCTCCCTCCGGGTAGCACCCCAACCGTCGGCCTTCCTCATTGAAGACCTTGAAGAAGAGCTTCGATGCCCTGTCGTACACGAAGTGGATGGTGTGCCCCCCCTCCGGGTGGCACGCACGAGCAATCGTGCCCCATCCTCAGGTCACCAAGGCGTCGCCGGCGTCCACGACCTCGACGGGTCCCCTCGGCGGCATATCCCCCGCGAAGGACCTCAGGAGGCAAATCCACGTGTGCGGCGGCATTGCCGCCCACACCATGAACTCTCAAGCCGAGCCTTCAGTGTGGGACCGCGAAGGAGGCAGCCTCACAGCCGATGCTTGCCCTCCTCCACGGCTCCTCTCCTCGCGGCGCCGGTTATCATGCGCAGTGCCCTGCACGTAGGCGTACAAGGGAATTCAAAAGCCCAGCGGGGCCCGCTCATGCCAAGGCCGTGCCATCGCAACCTGGTCAGCGCCGCCTCGGGGGCATTCCCTTTCTCCGCTATGGAGAACCTCCTGATTGTTGCCATGGATGCACTAGCAGGGCGATGAAGCAAGGAGAAGGAGGAGAAAGAAACAAGAAGACGAACATGGTCAGGGGGCTCCACCCGCTCCCCCCATTTATAGCCCAGAGAAGGTAAATCATCGGCTTCCGACGATCTCAAGTAATGATGATTTTCTCTGCATGAAAAAGGTAGTTGTCATGTCGAACGGTTGTCGAGGCAGCATGGGGAAGCAGAGCGCCCATGTCTTATCGAGCACAACGCATCGGCTCGGCCAGCAGGCGATTGGGGCCTGGGGCATGTTGGAAATATGCCCTAGAGGCAATAATAAAAGCATTATTATTATATTTCCTTGTTCATGATAATTGTCTTTATTCATGCTATAATTGTGTTATCTGGAAATCGTAATACATGTGTGAATAATAGACATCAACATGTCCCTAGTAAGCCTCTAGTAGACTAGCTCGTTGATCAACAGATAGTCATGGTTTCCTGACTATGGACACTGGATGTCATTGATAACGAGATCACATCATTAGGAGAATGATGTGATGGACGAGACCCAATCCTAAACATAGCACAAGATCGTATAGTTCGTTTGCTAGAGTTTTGCAATGTCAAAGTATCTTTTCCTTAGACCATGAGATCGTGTAACTCCCGGATACCGTAGGAGTGCTTTGGGTATGCCAAACGTCACAACGTAACTGGGTGACTATAAAGGTAGACTACGGGTATCTCCGAAAGTGTCTGTTGGGTGACATGGATCAAGACTGGGATTTGTCACTTCGTATGACGGAGAGGTATCACTGGGCCCACTCAGTAATGCATCATCATAATGAGCTCAGAGTGACCAAGTGTCTGGTCACGGGATCATGCATTACGGTACGAGTAAAGTGACTTGCCGGTAACGAGATTGAACGAGGTATTGGGATACCGACGATCGAATCTCGGGCAAGTAACATATCGATAGACAAAGGGAATAGCGTACGGGGTTGATAGAATCCTCGACATCGTGGTTCATCTGATGAGATCATCGTGGAGCATGTGGGAGCCAACATGGGTATCCAGATCCCGCTGTTGGTTATTGACCGGAGAGTCGTCTCGGTCATGTCTGCTTGTCTACCGAACCCGTAGGGTCTACACACTTAAGGTTCGGTTACGCTAGGGTTGTAGGGATATGTATATGCAGTAACCCGAATGTTGTTCGGAGTCCCGGATGAGATCCCGGACGTCACGAGGAGTTCCGGAATGGTCCGGAGGTAAAGATTTATATATGGGAAGTCCTGTTTCGGGCATCGGGACAAGTTTCGGGGTTATCGGTATTGTACCGGGACCACCGGAGGGGTCCCGGGGGCCCACCGGGTGGGGCCACCCATCCCCGGGGGCCACATGGGCTGTAGGGGGTGCGCCTTGGCCTGCTTGGGCCAAGGGCACCAGCCCCACAAGGCCCATGCGCCTAGGGTTTCCAAGGGGGAGGAGTCCTACTAGTGGAAGGCACCTCCTAGGTGCCTTGGGGGGGAGGGAAACCCCCTAGGCCGCCGCACCCCCTAGGAGATTGGATCTCCTAGGGCCGGCCACCCCCCCTTGGCACCCCTATATATAGTGGGGGAGAGGAGGGACTTCATACCTTGAGTCCTTGGCCTTTGGTTGCCTCCTTCTCCCTCCCCAACGCCTCCTCAACCTCCATAGTGCTTAGCGAAGCTCTGCTGGAGTACTGCAGCTCCATCAACACCACGCCGTCGTGCTGCTGCTGGTGCCATCTCCCTCAACCTCTCCTCCCTCCCTTGCTGGATCAAGAAGGAGGAGACGTGGCTGTTCCGTACGTGTGTTGAACGCGGAGGTGCCGTCCGTTCGGTGCTAGGATCTCCGGTGATTCGAATCACGTCGTGTTCGACTACATCATCCCCGTTCTTTGAACGCTTCCGCTCGCGATCTACAAGGTACGTAGATGCATCCAATGACTCGTTGCTAGATGAACTCCTAGATGATCTTGGTGAAACGAGTAGGAAAATTTTTGTTTTCTGCAACGTTCCCCTACAGTGGCATCATGAGCTAGGTCTATGCGTAGTTCTTCTTGCGCGAGTAGAACACAATTTGTTGTGGGCGTAGATTTGTCAACTTTCTTGCCGTTACTAGTCCTTTCTTGCTTCAGCGGTATTGTGGGATGAAGCGGCCCGGACCAACCTTACACGTACGCTTACGTGAGACCGGTTCCACCGACTAACATGCACTAGTTGCATAAGGTGGCTGGCGGGTGTCTGTCTCTCCTACTTTAGTTGGAGCGGAATCGATGAACAGGGTCCTTATGAAGGGTAAATAGAAGTTGACAAATCACGTTGTGGCTTTAACATAGGTAAGAAAACGTTCTTGCTAGAACCCTAATTCAGCCACGAAAAAAACTTGCAACAACAATTAGAGGACGTCTAACTTGTTTTTGCAGCAAGTGGTTTGTGATATGATATGGCCAAAGTTGTGATGAATGATGAATGATCTATATGTGATGTATGAGATGTTCATGCTATTGTAATAGGATTCACGACTTGCATGTCGATGAGTATGACAACCGGCAGGAGCCATAGGAGTTGTCTTTATTCTTTTAATGACCTGCGTGTCATCGAGAAACGCCATGTAAATTACTTTACTTTATTGCTAAACGCGTTAGCCATAGTAGTAGAAGTAATAGTTGGCGAGCAACTTCATGGAGACACGATGATGGAGATCATGATGATGGAGATCATGGTGTCAAGCCGGTGACAAGATGATCATGGAGCCCCAAGATGGAGATCAAAGGAGCTATGTGAAAATGGCCATATCATGTCACGTTTATTATTTGATTGCATGTGATGTTTATCATGTTTTGCATCTTGTTTACTTAGAACGACGGTAGTAAATAAGATGATCCCTCACAATAAAATTCAAGAAGTGTTTCCCCTAACTGTGCACCGTTGCGACAGTTCGCTGTTTCAAAACACCACGTGATGATCGGGTGTTTTATTCAGACGTTCACATACAACGGGTGTAAGACAGATTTACACATGCAAACACTTAGGTTGACTTGACGAGCCTAGCAGGTACAGACATGGCCTCGGAACACAGAAGACCGAAAGGTCGAGCATGAGTCATATAGAAGATACGATCAACATGAAGATGTTCACCGATGTTGACTAGTCCGTCTCATGTGATGATCGGACACGGTCTAGTTTAACTCGGATCATGTAATACTTAGATGACTAGAGGGATGTCTAATCTAAGTGGGAGTTCACTAATAATTTGATTAGTTGAACTTAATTATCATGAACTTAGTCTAAAATCTTTGCAATATGTCTTGTAGATCAAATGGCCAACGTAGTCCTCAACTTCAACGCGTTCCTAGAGAAAACTAAGCTGAAAGACGATGGCAGCAACTATACGAACTGGGTCCGGAACCTGAGGATCATCCTCATAGCTGCCAAGAAAGATTATGTCCTACAAGCACCGCTTGGTGACGCACCCGTTCTCCCTGCAGAACAAGACGTTATGAACGCTTGGCAGGCACGTTTCGATGACTACTCCCTCGTTCAGTGCGGCATGCTTTACAGCCTAGAGCCGGGGCTCCAAAAGCGTTTTGAGAGACATGGAGCATATGAGATGTTCGAAGAGCTGAAAATGGTTTTCCAAGCTCATGCCCGGGTCGAGAGATATGAAGTCTCCGACAAATTCTTCAGCTGTAAGATGGAGGAAAACAGTTCTGTCAGTGAGCACATACTCACTATGTCTGGGTTGCATAACCGCTTGACTCAGCTAGGAGTTAATCTCCCGGATGATGCGGTCATTGACAGAATCCTCCAGTCGCTTCCACAAAGCTACAAGAGCTTTGTGATGAACTTCAATATGCAGGGGATGGAAAAGACCATTCCTGAAGTATTTGCTATGCTGAAATCAGCGGAGGTAGAAGTCAGGAAGGAACATCAAGTGTTGATGATCAATAAAACCACTAAGTTCAAGAAAGGCAAGGGTAAAAAGAGCTTCAAGAAGGACGGCAAGGAGGTTGCCGCGCCCGGCAAGCAAGCTGCCGGGAAGAAGCCAAAGAATGGACCCAAGCCCGAGACTGAGTGCTTTTATTGCAAGGGAAGCGGTCACTGGAAGCGGAACTGCCCTAAGTACTTAGCGGATAAGAAGGCCGGCAAAACCAAAGGTATATGTGATATACATGTAATTGATGTGTACCTTACTAGTGCCCGTAGTGGCTCCTGGGTATTTGATACCGGTGCAGTTGCTCACATTTGTAACTCAAAGCAGGGGCTGCGGAATAAGCGGAAACTGGCAAAGGATGAGGTGACGATGCGCGTCGGGAATGGTTCCAAGGTCAATGTGATCGCCGTCGGCACGCTACCTCTGCATCTCCCTTCGGGATTAGTTTTAAACCTTAATAATTGTTATTTAGTGCCAGCTTTGAGCATGAACATTGTATCGGGATCTCGTTTAATTCGAGATGGCTACTCTTTTAAATCTGAGAATAATGGTTGTTCCATTTTTATGAGAGATATGTTTTATGGTCATGCTCCTATGGTGAATGGTTTATTCTTTATGAATCTCGAACGTGATGCTACACATGTTCATAATGTGAGTACCAAAAGAAGTAAAGTTGATAATGATAGTCCCACATACTTGTGGCACTGCCGCCTTGGTCACATAGGTGTCAAACGCATGAAGAAGCTCCATGCTGATGGACTTTTCGAGTCTCTTGATTATGAATCATTTGACACGTGCGAACCATGCCTTATGGGTAAAATGACCAAGACTCCGTTCTCAGGAACAATGGAGCGAGCAACCGACTTATTGGAAATCATACATACCGATGTGTGCGGTCCAATGAGTGTTGAGGCTCGCGGTGGCTATCGTTATGTTCTCACCCTCACTGATGATTTAAGTAGGTATGGGTATATCTACTTAATGAAACACAAGTCTGAAACCTTTGAAAAGTTCAAGGAATTTCAGAGTGAGGTTGAAAATCAACGTGACAGGAAAATCAAGTTTCTACGATCAGATCGTGGAGGAGAATACTTGAGTCACGAGTTTGGGGCACACTTAAGAAAATGTGGAATAGTTTCACAACTCACGCCGCCTGGAACACCTCAGCGTAATGGTGTGTCCGAACGTCGTAATCGTACTCTGTTAGATATGGTGCGATCTATGATGTCTCTTACCGATTTACCGCTTTCTTTTTGGGGCTATGCTTTAGAGACTGCCGCATTCACTTTAAATAGGGCTCCGTCGAAATCCGTTAAGACGACACCGTATGAATTATGGTTTGGGAAGAAACCTAAGCTGTCGTTTCTAAAAGTTTGGGGATGCGATGCTTATGTCAAGAAACTTCAACCTGAAAAGCTCGAACCCAAATCGGAAAAATGCGTCTTCATAGGGTACCCAAAAGAAACTATTGGGTACACCTTCTACCTTAGATCCGAAGGCAAGATCTTTGTTGCCAAGAATGGGTCCTTTCTGGAGAAAGAGTTTCTCTCGAAAGAAGTAAGTGGGAGGAAAGTAGAGCTTGATGAAGTATTGCCTCTTGAACCGGAAAATGGCGCAACTCAAGAAAATGTTCCTGAGGAGCCAGCACCGACTAGAGAGGAAGTTAATGATAATGATCAAGATACTTCTGATCAAGCTCCTACTAAAATTCGAAGGTCCACAAGGACACGTTCCGCACCAGAGTGGTACGGCAACCCTGTCTTGGAAATCATGTTGTTAGACAACGGTGAACCTTCGAACTATGAAGAAGCGATGGCGGGCCCGGATTCCGACAAATGGCTAGAAGCCATGAAATCCGAGATAGGATCCATGTATGAAAACGAAGTATGGACTTTGACTGACTTGCCCGTTGAACGGCGAGCCATAGAAAATAAATGGATCTTTAAGAAGAAGACAGACGCGGATGGTAATGTGACCATCTATAAAGCTCGGCTTGTCGCTAAGGGTTATCGACAAGTTCAAGCGGTTGACTACGATGAGACTTTCTCACCGGTAGCGAAGCTGAAGTCCGTCCGAATCATGTTAGCAATTGCCGCATTCTATGATTACGAAATATGGCAAATGGACGTCAAAACGGCATTCCTTAATGGTTTCCTTAAGGAAGAATTGTATATGATGCAGCCGGAAGGTTTTGTCGATCCTAAGAATGCTGACAAAGTGTGCAAGCTCCAACGCTCGATTTATGGGCTGGTGCAAGCATCTCGGAGTTGGAACATTCGCTTTGATGAGATGATCAAAGCGTTTGGGTTTACACAGACTTATGGAGAAGCCTGCGTTTACAAGAAAGTGAGTGGGAGCTCTGTAGCATTTCTCATATTATATGTAGATGACATACTTTTGATGGGAAATGATATAGAACTCTTGGACAGCATCAAGACCTACTTGAATAAAAGTTTTTCAATGAAGGACCTTGGAGAAGCTGCTTATATATTAGGCATCAAAATCTATAGAGATAGATCGAGACGCCTCATAGGTCTTTCACAAAGCACATACCTTGATAAGATATTGAAGAAGTTCAATATGGAACAATCCAAGAAGGGGTTCTTGCCTGTGTTACAAGGTATGAAATTGAGCTCAGCTCAATGTCCGACCACGGCAGAAGATATAGAAGAGATGAGCGTCATCCCCTATGCCTCAGCCATAGGTTCTATTATGTATGCCATGCTGTGTACCAGACCTGATGTAAACCTTGCCGTAAGTTTGGTAGGAAGGTACCAAAGTAATCCCGGCAAGGAACACTGGACAGCGGTCAAGAATATCCTGAAGTACCTGAAAAGGACTAAGGAAATGTTTCTCGTTTATGGAGGTGACGAAGAGCTCGTCGTAAAGGGTTACGTCGACGCTAGCTTCGACACAGATCTGGATGACTCTAAGTCACAAACCGGATACGTGTATATTTTGAATGGTGGGGCAGTAAGCTGGTGCAGTTGCAAGCAAAGCGTCGTGGCGGGATCTATATGTGAAGCGGAGTACATGGCAGCCTCGGAGGCAGCACATGAAGCAATCTGGGTGAAGGAGTTCATCACCGACCTAGGTGTCATACCCAATGCGTCGGGGCCGATCAAGCTCTTCTGTGACAACACTGGAGCTATTGCACTTGCCAAGGAGCCCAGGTTTCACAAGAAGACAAGGCACATCAAGCGTCGCTTCAACTCCATTCGTGAAAATGTTCAAGATGGAGACATAGAGATTTGTAAAGTACATACGGACCTGAATGTAGCAGATCCGTTGACTAAACCTCTCCCTAGAGCAAAACATGATCAACACCAGAATTCCATGGGTGTTCGATTCATCACAATGTAACTAGATTATTGACTCTAGTGCAAGTGGGAGACTGTTGGAAATATGCCCTAGAGGCAATAATAAAAGCATTATTATTATATTTCCTTGTTCATGATAATTGTCTTTATTCATGCTATAATTGTGTTATCTGGAAATCGTAATACATGTGTGAATAATAGACATCAACATGTCCCTAGTAAGCCTCTAGTAGACTAGCTCGTTGATCAACAGATAGTCATGGTTTCCTGACTATGGATACTGGATGTCATTGATAACGAGATCACATCATTAGGAGAATGATGTGATGGACGAGACCCAATCCTAAACATAGCACAAGATCGTATAGTTCGTTTGCTAGAGTTTTGCAATGTCAAAGTATCTTTTCCTTAGACCATGAGATCGTGTAACTCCCGGATACCGTAGGAGTGCTTTGGGTATGCCAAACGTCACAACGTAACTGGGTGACTATAAAGGTAGACTACGGGTATCTCCGAAAGTGTCTGTTGGGTGACATGGATCAAGACTGGGATTTGTCACTCCGTATGACGGAGAGGTATCACTGGGCCCACTCGGTAATGCATCATCATAATGAGCTCAGAGTGACCAAGTGTCTGGTCACGGGATCATGCATTACGGTACGAGTAAAGTGACTTGCCGGTAACGAGATTGAACGAGGTATTGGGATACCGACGATCGAATCTCGGGCAAGTAACATATCGATAGACAAAGGGAATAGCGTACGGGGTTGATTGAATCCTCGACATCGTGGTTCATCCGATGAGATCATCGTGGAGCATGTGGGAGCCAACATGGGTATCCATATCCCGCTGTTGGTTATTGACCGGAGAGTCGTCTCGGTCATGTCTGCTTGTCTCCCGAACCCGTAGGGTCTACACACTTAAGGTTCGGTTACGCTAGGGTTGTAGGGATATGTATATGCAGTAACCCGAATGTTGTTCGGAGTCCCGGATGAGATCCCGGACGTCACGAGGAGTTCCGGAATGGTCCGGAGGTAAAGATTTATATATGGGAAGTCCTGTTTCGGGCATCGGGACAAGTTTCGGGGTTATCGGTATTGTACCGGGACCACCGGAGGGGTCTCGGGGGCCCACCGGGTGGGGCCACCCATCCCCGGGGGCCACATGGGCTGTAGGGGGTGCGCCTTGGCCTGCTTGGGCCAAGGGCACCAGCCCCACAAGGCCCATGCGCCTAGGGTTTCCAAGGGGGAGGAGTCCTACTAGTGGAAGGCACCTCCTAGGTGCCTTGGGGGGGAGGGAAACCTCCCCTTGGCCGCCGGCCATAGGAGATTGGATCTCCTAGGCTGCGCACCACCCCCCCTTGGCACCCCTATATATAGTGGGGGAGAGGAGGGACTTCATACCTTGAGTCCTTGGCCTTTGGTTGCCTCCTTCTCCCTCCCCAACACCTCCTCCACCTCCATAGTGCTTAGCGAAGCTCTGCCGGAGTACTGCAGCTCCATCAACACCACGCCGTCGTGCTACTGCTGGTGCCATCTCCCTCAACCTCTCCTCCCTCCCTTGCTGGATCAAGAAGGAGGAGACGTGGCTGTTCCGTACGTGTGTTGAACGCGGAGGTGCCGTCCGTTCGGTGCTAGGATCTCCGGTGATTCGAATCACGTCGTGTTCGACTACATCATCCCCGTTCTTTGAACGCTTCCGCTCGCGATCTACAAGGTACGTAGATGCATCCAATGACTCGTTGCTAGATGAACTCCTAGATGATCTTGGTGAAACGAGTAGGAAAATTTTTGTTTTCTGCAACGTTCCCCTACAGGGCATTCCGCACTTGTCCTTTGGCTTCGCCTTGAAGCCAAGTGCGAGCGTGCCTTGGGCCTGGCGGCTTCTGTCAGAGCTCTGGGAACCAGGGTGCCCAGACTTGCCTGCCTACAGCCCACGGCGTGGCTCCGTCAATGTCCTGGTACAGCCCAGCTTCAACTACGACAAGACAAGACCCTCGCGAGGGGCCAAGCCTCGCGAGGCAGGCGACATCAATACCTCCTGAGGGAGCGGCCTCCTGATGGAGTGGATATTTCTATGTGAGAACCAGCGTCACGAGGTTGGAATGACATCACTCCAGCGGGCGCACTCCAGCAGGCACAGAGCAAAGGTTGCCATTTGCATATGCTACAACTGGAGCATTGCGTTCGTTTTCCTTGAAGAGGAAAGGGTGATGCAACAAAGTAGCGTAAGTATTTCCCTCACTTTTTGGGAACCAAGGTATCAATACAGTAGGAGGCTCCTCAAAAGTTCCACGCACCTACACAAACAAACAAGAACCTCGCAACCAACGCAATAAAGGGGTTGTCAATCCCTTCGCGGTAAATTGCAAAGTGAGATCGGATAGAGATAATATGATAAGATAAATATTTTTGGTATTTTTATGCTATAGCTTGGAAAAATAAAAGATGCAAATAAAAGTAGATGGAAAACTTATATGATAAAAGATAGACCCGGGGGCCATAGGTTTCACTAGTGGCTTCTCTCAAGATAGCATAAGTATTACGGTGGGTGAACAAATTACTGTTGAGTAATTGATAGAAAAGCGCATAGTTATGAGATTATCTAGGCATGATCATGTATATAGGTATCACATCCGTGACAAGTAGATCGAATCGATTCTGCATCTACTACTATTACTCCACACATCGACCGACTCCTGCCTGCATCTAGAGTATTAAATTCAAGAAGAACACAGTAACACATTAAGAAGGATGACATGATGTAGAGGAATAAACTCATGCAATATGATATAACCCCCATCTTTTTATCCTCGATAGCAACAATACAATACGTGCCTTGCTACCCCTTCTGTCACTGGGAAAGGACACCGCAAGATTGAACCCAAAGCTAAGCACTTCTCCTATTGCAAGAAAGATCAATCTAGTAGGCCAAACCAAACTGATAATTTGAAGAGACTTGCAAAGATAACTTAATCACACATAAAAGAATTCAGAGGCGATTCAAATATTTCGCATAGATAAACTTGATCATAAAACCACAATTCAACGGATCTCGACAAACACACCGCAAAAAGAGTTACATCGAATAAATCTCCAAGAAGATCGAGGAGAACTTTGTGTTGAGATTCAAAGAGAGAGAAGAAGCCATTTAGCTAATAACTATGGACCCGAAGGTCTATGGTAAACTACTTAAAACTCATCGAAGAGGCCTTGGAGATGATGTAGAGGCCCTCCATGGTCGATTCCCCCTCCGGCGGAGCACCGACGAAGGCTCCAAGATGGGATCTCGCCGATACAAAAAGTTGCAGCGGTGGAAATAGTTTTTTGTGGTGCTCCTGGATGTTTTCGGGGTACGTGGATATATATAGAGGAGGAAGAAGTAGGTCGGTGGTCGCTCGAGGGGCCCACGAGGGTGGGGGGCGCGCCCACCCCCAGGGGGCGCCCCGGGCACCCTCGTGGCCGCCTCATTTGTTGCTTGACTTCCACTCCAATTCCCCTGGATAGCGTTTGTTCCAAAAAGATCGCTCCCGAAGGTTTCATTCCGGTTGGACTCCGTTTGATATTCCTTTTCTTCGAAACACTGAAATAGGCAAAAAAATAGCAGTTTGGGCTGGGCCTCTGGTTAGTAGGTTAGTCCAAAAAATTATATAAAAGTGTAATGTAAATCCCATAAACATCCAGAACGGGTAATATAATAGCATAGAACAATAAAATATTATAGATACGTTGGAGACATATCAAGCATCCCCAAGCTTAATTCCTGCTCGTCCTCGAGTAGGTAAATGATAAAAACAGAATTTTTGATGTGGAATGCTACGTAGCATAATTATTAATGTAATTTTCTTTATTGTGGCATGAATGTTTAGATCCAAATGATTCAAAATAAAAGTTCATATTGACATAAGAAATAGTAGTACTTCAAGCATACTAACTAAGCAATCATGTCTTCTCAAAATAACATGGCATTAGAAGGTTCATCCCTACAAAATCATATAGTTAGGCTATGTTTCATTTTCATCACACAAAATGCTCCCATCAAGAACAACCCCGGATTCAGCCAAGCAATTGGTTCATACTTTTTAACGCGCTTGAGCTTTTTCAACTCTCATGGAATACATGAGTGTGAGCCATGGATATAGCACTATGGGTGGAATAGAATATGATGATGGAGGTTGTGCGGAGAAGACAAAAAAGGAGAAAGTCTCACATTGACGAGGCTAATCAAGGGGCTATGCAGATGCCCGTCAGTTGATGTCAACATGAGGAGTAGGGATTGCCATGCAACGGATGCACTAGAGCTATTAATGTTTGAAAGCTCAACAAAAGAAACTAAGTGGGTGTGCGTCGAACTTGCTTGCTCACGAAGACCTATGGCATTTTGAGGAAGCCCATCGTAAGAATATACAAGCCAAGTTCTATAATGAAAAATTCCCACTAGTATATCACTACTAGGGAAAAGCCTAGCACCAGCGCGGGTTCTAGGTATATCAGTAGCACGGGTACCGGCGCAACTAATAAGGCGCTACAGCTAACTCATAGCAGCAGCGTGTGCGCTCCCGCGCTATTGATATACAAGTGTAGCAGTGGCGTTCTTAAAGGGAGCTCGCTACTGCTAATAGCTATAGCGCGCTTCTCCTGTGCGTGCTACTGCTACTACCGCGCTGCTACTAACTTTTCTCCACTCGCTACAGCTAATTTTAGTAGTTTTTTTGTTTTTTCTGCATATTTGTTTTGTATTTGAACTTGCTTTATAGAAGAATCTTTAGCACATACAAATGTCATCATGATACACATACAAATGCATGTGAGACCACAAATGTAATCATAGCATATACACAAATATTCTCATCATAATCATCATCCAACACAAAGTGGTATCTTGTCATCATCTCGAAAATAACGATACATGCAAGTCTCGAATACTTGCAACTACAACGTCATCCATCTAAACAAAGGTATACGCGAGAAGAGCTATCACTATGAGTGAGAGAGGAACTATGCAGTACATGAGGTGGCGGTTACGAGTCCTCTCTCGCGCTAGAGTGAACCTCAAGTAACTAGCTTCTCCTTCTTGTCTGCTTTTGAAGCCTTTATGGTTGGCACCCGAGAACCCATTCACTTGCGCCTGACACTCATGCCACTCGTTGTACACCCTCGGAACCTTCCCTTTGTACATGACATAGCACTGCCATCTTGCCATCAAGAAACTAGGTACCTATTAGAGATGCATCTTCATGAAGAGGATGTACAATCATATGCAACAAAATATAAAAGAGTAACACGAAAAAGAAAGGGTTAGCAACTAGATGCAACATACAGTACACAAACTAATTAACTAGAGGTACGCAGGTCATCGTACGCAGACTAACAAAGTAGCATTACGCGGACCATGGACATCACAAAGTTTCATCGCTACAAAAAGTATACAAGTTGAACCGACACATATCATCATCATCGGCATCAAAAATCACTAGAAGTTCCATCCTTCCATATCATCGAGGATGGACCCTAGCTTCTTGAATGGCATGAGGTCTAGACGTTGCATGCCTATGGGAGTTCGGACGTCAGCTCGCGATATAGGGCCGTGGTGGAACATCCCCTTCTCATCAACAACTTCTTTCATGATGATCGTCGCAATGTCCCTTTGGATGCGAAAGAAGTCATCTCTGAGTTTATAATGCGCTTCTCCATGAGATTCTAGCCACTTGTGGATATGATCATCATTTCTGCTTTGTCATGTGAAGCTTTTGGTGATCCGTGTTGAACTGAATCATGAGATGGACGATGTAGAATCCATCCTTCTTGCTTGGTTTTGGGACATGCATGCAAGAGAAGTTAGTTTTATGCGCAAAACCCATCTTCTTGTTCCTTTGTTTCCTGGTCTGCATGTGGCCACCTCTAATGTTGTAGCCTTGGAGAGCATCATCTAGAATATTCATTATGTGGGTGTAGTCATTTTTCTCGTAGTCTCTGGATGGGTCAAAATACACGGCGTGGGAGACTTGCGTGTAAAGAACGATAAGGACGGCGCACCCATTGCTGCGGGGAAAAGACACCTCAAATTATTCTCCATATGAGCGAGAAGGAATGATTGAATTGTACAACAGGGTTGTCCGGAACTGAGTTACTTTGGATGATAAGGCACGAGGACAATTTCGTGGTCCTTATTCTGTACCATGAAGTTTTGGAGGTACTCCCTAGCAGTTTCACGCTCAAAGTCGCCGAGACTCAAGAAAGACTCGTGCATGTAGTACGGATCCGCCACACAGATTTGCGAGACTTCTTCACTCTTCATGATGGAGCTCATATGTAGCGCAAAAAGGCGAACGATTGTAAAATCGAGCCGCCTTGTCAGAAACATCTCAAAGATATGGTCAAACCGCAGGAAGAACACCTCCGTGGGCCATGTGTCGACGTAGCACTTCCCCTTAGGCACATGAGCCGCGTATGTCAGATATCCTGGATCCTTTGAGGCTAGTAGGCTTTTCTCAGTCGACATCACATGGTCGTGCAGTCTCCTGAGATCCCTTGATAGTGCCTCCAGCGGTTTCGGCGGTAGCATCGACTAGCCCGTGAGATGGAACATGGCCGCACCTTTCACGGCTACACCCTCTTCAGAATCTATCGTCTTGCTATTATTTGCTCTGGCTTGCTTGGAGGCAGTTATCTTCCCCGATCTCTTCCTCTCCTTTTTCTTGGGCACACCTTCAAGACCCTTCCTTAACCCCTGCCCCAGGGTTCCCGGGCTAAGCACTGTACGACCCCCGGCTAGTTGAGCCTGTGTTCAGGCGGCATCTTCAGGCGTGTCCTATGAGGAATTCATGAAGAGAGACTTTTTGCAATCCTTCCAACGACCTTCCTGTCTAGGAATATCATCCATATCCTGATTAGCATGCTGATAGCCCGATTCATCATATGGTTGACTCGTCATATCTATGTCACAGTGATATGCATTTGTATTGAGGAAACCCATAGGGTCGACCTCCGTCTCATCATCCATTCTCTATTCTACAAGACCGATTACATCAGCCAGTACTATTGTACCCCCTTCATCACGTCGTCCGCCGCTCTCACCCGGCACTACAGGAGCTAGTAATCGCATAGGCGGGGTGGTGGTTTCCGCACATGCTTGTTGATGTGTGGATATTCGTGTACTCTCGGCCGGCTCCGTACGAATAAGATTCTTCGACCATAGCAGCACCCAACCCTTGCAGCTTCCAATCCGTGGAGGGGTCTCATCGTCCTCTCCCACATGCTATACTAGAGGAGGCAAAGCCTCATGCCCCGAGTTCACACTGGACAAGCTAACCCTGAAGTGCCCAGCGGGGATCGGCTAGTTGTGGAACGTTGGTTTCAAGGGGTTCAATATCATCCCCTTTCCCACGTCCACCTTCTTGCCTTTGATCAAGTAGAGTATGGTGCACGGGGTTTCTTCGCCCTGCAAACACATATGTCTGTGGCGTAAAACATCCGAAAGGCAACGAAAATGGAATATTCTATATATATATATATATATATATATATATATATATATATATGTTGGTGCGACATGTAATTACCATGACGGCGTCGAGCTCAGCCAAAGATGAAGGCCCACCTAGCGCGCCAGAGACGGAGGACAGGCTGCTATGAGCGGGTGCAACTGCGAGAGGTGGCCTGGTTGCGTGAGCAAGTGATGGTGAGGTGTTGTTGTTGTTCATGGAGTTGCTCCCGACGAAACTGGGCATCGGAAATCATGTACCGTCTTGTCTGGATTTTCCTTCGTCCAGTTGATGATAGCTGGAACAAGTTAGTAGCAAAATCATTTCTGCAGGAAGTTACAGCTGCATTGACTGCCTGATGTAGCAACTCATTTTTCTCCTCGGCTATTTTTTCCGCATCCTTAGCTGCTTTTTTCTCGACCACAAGCTTCACCTTCGCGTAGATGTCCGCCTGACTAAACTTCTTTTTCTGCTTCTTAGCCTTCGAGCCCTCGTTGTAAAACACCTTCCACGTAGCGCCGTCTCCAGCGCCGTGCACACGACCATATTGCGGCCGCTGGCCCAAAGGGAGTCCCTTAAGTTCACTCAAGGCCCGGTTGAGAGGGGTGTCCCACTTGGGCCTCATCGGAGAAGTAGGGCTTTCGGCTGCAATCTGGTGTTGCTTCTCCTACAGAAGGAGCGTGAACTATTTAGGAATGTGTAGTCGACTAGATATGGAGCTAAATGTAAGGTGCTAAAAGAATAATTACCAGTAGTCTAATCAATTTCCTCGTGATCTGGTCCGTGTAAAAAACCTTTTTTTCCTTGTCCCACTTGTAGAGGGCCCTGATGAAGTCACGCTCCAAGGGGTTGGTGAGCTTCACGAAGGGGTCTGGGAGACCCGCGGCTTCACGTTCCACGTCCTCCTTATCCCATATGGGCCTTTTAACGAGGTAGCCACGGCTTCCGAGGCGATGCTTCCCCGTGTTCCTTTGCTGAAACCTCTTGAATTTTGCAGCCTTAGCCTTGGCTCCCTCGGTAGAGCAAGTGTCCTTGAACTTTTCAAACTCCTCTTCCATAAGTGTTGGATTTTCCTCCAGAATCTTGGGCAGGGGTTCCTCAGCCTCAATAGCTCATTTCACCCTCCCTTTCCTGTAGGCCAAATCATTACTGAACATACCCATGGCATGATTGTTAATCTTTATCATCTTCGGATCATCCCACGATTGTTCTATGTTATCATCCCGGTCGGGGAACTTGAATCTCTTGCGCAACTTCGTTAGGAGCAACTGCGTCAAATGTTCTTTACTCATTAAGTCATCGTTGTTGATGCTCGTGCATTCCCGTAGGATGCATCCTACTTGGTTCCCATAGCACTTGCGAGGTTTTTCCGGCTCTAATGGCTCAAACTTGCCAAGTGCCATCTTTGTGATCACTAGTCGTCCAATCTCTAGCTTGTTAGGTTTTCGTATCCTCTGCATCTTATGCTTCTTCTTTTCGGTAGCGGCATCGGCACCGGTACCTTCCCCGCCGGTATCTTCCCCGCCAATACCTTCCGCGCCAGTCTCGGTGCCGCCATCAATGCCAGCACCGTTGGTGTCGATGTCGGCGTCAGTACCATCATCGAGGCCGACCTGCAAACCTTGCTTAGTAGTAAAATAGTCGAGGTACTCTTGTTCACCCTCATAATCCATCTCGTTTGCATCGTGGTCAGAAGGCCAGTTTCTTCGTTGTTTGACATGTTTCGTATGACTAAGTCTCCTTGTTTATTTCTAGAAGTATGAAAAAATGAGAAATGACATAAAAAAGAAATCTATGTGCCAAAATTCACGGAAAATTTCGGCATGACCTTTGCTAAAAAATGGACATATCGAGCACCTGAAATTCACCGAAACGGAAATGAATCAACATTCCGGCGTAACATAGGCCACTCGGATCATTTACCAAAATTGAACCAAAACATCACATGTCCAAATGACATGTCCAAATTCCAAACATGACATGTCCACATATCACATGTCCAGTTCCAATTTGCATATAAATTTAGCCTACCTAAATTCAGCCTACCTAAATTTGCATATAAATTCAACCTAGCTAAATTCATAACTAAATAAATAACCTAATTAACCTAATTAACCCTAGCTAGCAGAGAGAGAGAGAGGGGGGGG